>NC_135314.1:53619174-53922250 GCF_048772815.1 Callospermophilus lateralis
TCCTCCTGCCTCAGCCTCCCAGGCCACTAGAATTATCGTCATGTGCCACTGTGCCTGGCTCTTTTTTTTTTTTTTTTTAATGGAAATTTATACTTGAAATCCCATGTGAAATATATGAAGTGGAGCATTAGGAGTGCAGTAGGGTAGATAACCCATGGTGCCCCCCAAGGGCCCTTGCATTACTTGGGGTACCAACCCTCTCCTTTGTCCTGCCTCCTGGGGCCCAGAGCCATGACTGTGAACTGCAGGGTAGGGGCTAGAAAGAACACCCATGTATTGACTTATGTGTTTAGATTTCCATCAGCCCGATGCCGCAGCAAAAAGCCCACAGAGAAGGCTTGGCCTCCCATCCACGAGCCTCTCACTCACCCATTCACACTGCTGGATACCAGGACATCTGAACTTCATCTTCTGAGCCTCCATGTGGAGACCTCTCGTAGCTGAGCCCTCAATCACTCCCCTATTGGGAGTGCTAAGACTTCCATTCCTGTTGTACATTTGTAAATAGTTTTTACTTCTTCCTATGGCTGCTCTGTCTGTTTGTTCCTGGTTTAGAGAAGCGGTGTTTCCTGGGGATGTAGGGAGGCTCTGAGGGGTTGGAACAAAGCCCTCTTGGAAGGGAAAGATCCTTGCTCTCTGGAGACCCAAGCTAGGGAACCAACATTGTCTAGCTCATTGACCTTGAGCAAGTCACTTGTCATTTCTCTCATCTTTAAAATGTGGCAACAGTAATAGTCACAGTGACTGACCTGGCTGGCTTCCTGGCAAGGGCTGGAGATGAGAGGAGAGAAAACCCCCAGCTAGCACTAGGGATGGAACAAGCCCTGCCCTGCAGCATCCCTGTCTGACTACAGGGGGTGCCTGCTGCCCAGGAATTTGAAAACCAAGTCTGGCCCAGCCCTCTAGTTGGAGGTGAGCCAGCCTGAGTCAGTCTGGAGCCCCCTCCTGGCCGCCTCCTCCCCAGATGTGGGAGGGTGGGGGCATTCATCCTGCATCTCTCCTGCAACTGTGTCCCACCCTGGTCCCTTCCTCCTGGGGTGCATCAGGTGCTGGTTCTGGTCCTGTCCCTGGGGTAGACTCAGGTCTTTTGAGTCTGCAGGCCCCAGAGTGTTGGGCAGGGGGCACATCAAACCGTGTGTCTGTTAGTCTCCAGAGTGTGATCTTGGGACTGGGAATAATATCACCTTTGTAGTAGGTTGTTGGAGGAGGAGGTGAGGTGTTTCATCTAGTGCACAGCAGGCAAGCAATGAATGCAGCTGGAATGATTTATGGTTATTTTCTCCACTAGTTGGGCGACCCGACCATGTCAGAATTTCCAGAGTACTATTAGTGGTTGTGGGGCTCTCTGAATTTGTATCAAGGACCCCATATCATCTTGCCACATGAAGCATCAGGACAGACAAACTATACTGCTTCTTTCCATACTTGTATCTGGGTGAAACCATCTTGTGTGACAAAGGTGGAGGCAAAAGGATGTCACCCAAGGGGTCAGATGCATGTCCCCTAGGGTGTGTGTGTGTGTGTGTGTGAGAGAGAGAGAGAGAGAGTATGCACATGTTTGGTATGAGCTCATCCTCGGGGGTTTGTTCGCCCAGCCCCTTATCCTTTCTGACCAACTTTAGGAGGTGGGTGACCTATGATGCAGGATGTGTTTCCAAGTCTCCAGACTACAAAGTCCCACCACAAGGCTGCTCTTCCCTCTTCCTTTCCTCCTACACCTCTCCTGGGAATCCCCGGCCCAGCCCCATCCGCCTGCCCTGGCTTGAACTCCAACTCTTCTCATCCCCTTTCCCTGCCCAATATCTGTCTCCCTGGTCTCAAGTCCCTTTGGGGCTTAAGGCTTTTCTCAAATCTTATTCCTGCTCACTTCCTCTGTCTGGGAAGCCCAAGTTCATGGGCACATGGCAGAGAAGGAGGGGAGGAGTCCCTGTGCCCAGGTTTTAGTGCCTGTGAACCTGTGTGTGCAGGAGGGATGGCTCAACCCTGCTGACCATCAGGGGGAAAGGCCAAGTGGGGAAGCCAGAGGCTCCCAAGCTCATTCCCAAAGGACAGCCCCCCCAATAAACTGGATCTGAGTGAGGGAGGAGAGAGGTGGTCCAGGAGCCTGGGCCAAGGCCTGGATGTGCATCATGGAACTGCCTGGGAGGGGGAGTGCTGGAGGGAGTCCAGCTCCATGGGGGGCCGAGAAGGCCAGGCCCCAGTCTCTGAGGAGTTCATGCTGCCTCCTCCAGCCCCGCTGGCTGTCCCCCTGCCATCCTGCCTATCCCCCTGCCATCCTGCCTGGTTCAGATCTGCACTCATTGGCTCCCTGCCTTCAGGTATACAGGGCCTCACTCACTCTCAAGCAAGGGCCTTTTAAGTCCTAAGCTAGATGTGAGACATCTCCTTGACAATCTGGTCCTCAGTTTCCCCACTAGGGAAGGATGTAATTTCCCTCAGATTCTCAAAAGAGGACATGGCCTATCCAAAGGCAAAGACTTCCTGCTCTGGGATGAAGATTTTAGGTGTGTCCGCCCCCTGCCCCCAGCCTAGGATTCCTAGGATTTCCTTAAGAAAGATCCTTGGATCAGGCTCACTGCTTCTTGAGCGTTAAGTGGGACATAGAACATCCCTTCCTTTGACGTCCTCCACCATACCCTCTACCCTAAGCCTTGGGCCAGTCTTGTGACTCCTTGCCAAGTTGAGAGGCCCCAACTGGGCTGCACCCCCTTCCCTTTTTGCCCCCTTCTCATTTCTGCTGAATGTGCCCTTGATTCTCAGACATGCCCCACCCAATCCTTGGTTCATGGATAAGGCAAGGGGTGTTATAAGGGCCCAGTTATGGGGCCCACTGTCCACATACCCAGGAAACTCTGCCATCCCTGGGCCAGTGCCAAGAAATGGCCCCCACGCCTGCAGGGCTACCAGGTGCCCACAAGCTCCTAGAACCGTAATGCCAGATTCGTGGGACCCCAATAGACCTCCAGGAGCCGAATCTGATGCAATTGCACAAGAGTCTTTATTGCAGGCTCGAGCCTGGACTCTTAACCGTTTACAACGCAGCGGTCCTGAGTAGTGAGTCCCAACCCTTAGCTCAGTGAGGATTTATAGGTTTTGGGGGGATACGCTATGCATCACAACATCACACAGCAAATCATTTTATACCGCGGGAAAATCAAACAACAATTCTTAACATTGATGAGCACATTCACTGGCGGGAACAAGTTGGGTAAGGGTAGTTGGTGAATTCAAATGGTGGATATATTTGAACTGATTGGTTTAGGCCCGGAAGGGTTGCAAGAGTCTATATGCCAAACTGCAGGGTTGCCTAATCATGTTATACATCACGGAAACTACTGGGAGGTCACCTGACATTTCAGATATTTTTCCTGTCTCATGCTGATTGGTGGTTGCTAGCGGGTTGCTATGGGTCCTCACCTAGGGTAACTGAGTCAGGGGCACCTAGCACCGCAGATCCCTTTTGTTAAACAACTCAGCAGGGTGGGTATGTGCCTAAGAGCCTTCTGTGGGTTTTTCCAAGGACAAGAGTCATGCTCCCTCCCTCTGGACAGGCCTTGAGGTAGAAGCTGGTTTCTCAAAAATGGAGTGACATCAGTTTCTCAGAACCTGGGATGGAGAGCCTAGCATCTCCAGACCTTTCCTCATGGGCCTCTTGGGAAGTCAGGGCATATAGGATGAGACTCAACCTAGTCACCCAGCTCTGCCGCCAACTAATGTGCCACAGGAGAATCTGTCTTCCCTTTGCTCAGACTTGAAGTCCTCAAGATAATCATAGATACCACACTGAGGGTCACAGACTCTTAAGTCTTTAGGGAGGGAAGGGACTCAGGGCTACCTCATCCAGCTGTCTGCCAACCCCAGTTTCGCAGATGGGGCTCTGGGACCTGCAGAGGGAAGAGTTTGCCCAAGATAACCTGATGGCATCAGCCTGATGGCTTTCTCTGGTTCCCAGGGGACCACTCTCATTCCTGCTTCCAGGGCCGTTCCAGCAGGGGAAGGGCTTGGGCAGTGACCACAGGGCCCCACTCTCTAGGCAAACTTAGAGCTGGCAGTGAAGTTCAGCACAGGGCTGTCTGCTGACAAGGCGGCCAGTTTGAACCCCTCTCCAACCCTGCACTGTGCCCATAGTGCTCCTGCTGCCTCTGGCTCAGCCCTGTCCTGCTCTGCCTGACGGCCCCACCCAAGAAGGCCCTGCAAGTGGCTGAGGGTGAGGCAAGGCTAGGACCCCTGGGGCAGAGGAGCTGGTTGTCTGAGGAAGTGGGGGTGTCCTGCCTCTTTTACACACTTTAGAATTCCTTTGTTCTCATGCCTTCTCTTCCCCACAACCTGCTTACTTGACCTAAAAGATGGAGTGATCCAAGGGCCAGAAGGAAGTCAACCAGGGGTGCTGGCAAGAAGGGAGCAGCCTAGGAGGCATTCATTAACAGCCCCTACAACTCCCTGCAGGGAGGAATAATCCCTGGAGGCTGGTAACCTTGGCAACAGGTGGAAAAGGGGAAGTGCTCTAGAGGTATTAACATTTTATTACTTTTCCTTTCAAACCAGCCCCCATCTTTTTTTTTTTTTTTTTTTTTTTTTAAAGAGAGAGAGAGAGAGAGAATTTTAATATTTATTCTTTAGTTTTCGGCAGACACAGCATCTTTGTTTGTACGTGGTGCTGAGGATCGAACCCGGGCCGCACACATGCCAGGCGAGCGTGCTACCGCTTGAGCCACATCCCCAGCCCAGCCCCCATCTTTCTGATCTGACCCCTTACTTATTACTTGCACTGTCCTTTTGTCCCCACCAACAACACTTTCTGAACATGTGTCCTATGAAGACAATGAAATTTGATTCCACGTGTACAGACCACTGATTACTTCAATTTTCCTTACTTCCAATCACCTCTCCCCGTACCTTCGACCTCCCTGCTTCTTTATCATAAATATCCCTAAACCTTATGGGGGAGAGATCTGAGACTTGATCTGTCTTCTGGCTTGGCTGCCTCCTAAATAAACCTTTTCTCTTTTGCAAAACTGGTCATTTTGAGATAGTAATTTGGGAAGACAGAGAGACACACTAAGTGTCAAAAGAAGCACCATAAACCACTAAATGTGAAAGGCTCCCTCCAACAGTTGCAACTTTGAGGGCAATGTGCAAGCGAGGGTGTGAAATTGTGTAGCTCTACCCTGCCTCCACCTCTAGACCAGCCCCTAGCTATCCTCCCTCTGCAAATACTAACACCCCATACCAACAGGTTGCTGTCTGTCTCTCTGGAGATAGCCTGCTTTACCCCAAAGGGGTCTCTCTCTTAAGATAAGCCCCCATTCTTCCTTGAATATGTATCTACTTCACAAATAAACCTCTGTCTCTGCCTTTGACTGGTGCATGGTAAAATTCTTTTCGGTCATGTCTGCAAGAACCCTGCTGGCCCTGAGTCAAGTTCTCCCTTTCTCTGGAAACTCCTCAGACCATTCTTTAGAGAAATATCTTCTCCTGTGACCAGTTCAGTGATTGGCATGCCATCTATGGGAGGCGGGTGGCCAGGACCATGCCTGATTCAGTAACTGACTGTCATGGAGAAGAGATCTCTCCCAAGAAGGGTCCAAAGAGTTCCCAGAGGGAACTCAGGGCAGCAAAGAATTTCAGCATGAGTCTGGCAAAGGCAGAGACAAAGGTTTATTTAGAAAGTAGATACACATTTAAGGGAGAATGCCATCTGTCTCGAGAGTGAGAAGCCCCTCCTTGAGTTGGAGGTCCAACATTTGTAGAAGGGCCATAGTCAGGGACAGGACTGGAGGTGGAAACAGGGTGGAGCTGCACAATTGTAAGCTCAGTTTTCCCTGAGTTTAGTATTTCCCTCATTTTACAAGGACACGAGCCAAGAGCCTGTCAAGATTTTAACACAGTGACTCCCACTGCTTGCCCGTTCTCAAGCCTGTCTCTTTTGTCTAAAGAAAACACAGAGACCAAGCTAGAATTTCATAGGACCAAGCCCATGGGGAAAGGGCTGAGAAAGGATGCAGGTTTGGGGTTTGGGGAGGGAATACTGAGGAGATAGCTCTGGCTGTCTCCCTATTCATGGCTGTACCTACTCCCTTTCTTGCAGTTTTGGAGAGAATACAGGTATGGGGGGAAGGCTGCAAAAGGGGTGGGGGGAGGCTTTCTTTTCGCCCCAGTGGTATCTGAAGAGCCAAAGTGGGCAGCAGGCCAGAAGCTGACTCTCTTGCCTAGCTGACTCACAGTTTTTATTATTTGATTGCTTGTTTTCTTTTGTCTGACTATACCTACCCTCAATTTTGCCTAAACACACACACTGGCTTATTAATTTAGCAGGCATATGCTGAATACCCACCAGTGACAAGAGTAAGATATGACCCTGTGCTCATTGTTCACAGACCTAGAAAGGGAGATGGACACTTAAAGAGTTAGTAAAAAAGATGAAAAGTGCCAAAACAAGTAGGACTGTCTGTGAATGTATTAATCATACCTTTATATTCTGCTTTTTGTTGTTATTGTTGTAGTTTTTAAATAAGGGACTGCTTCTTTGGGGTTAGCCAATTCCTAAAGATAGTAAAAAACTGCCCAAGTCACACCTCTTATATGCATACCAACCACTCCAGGGGGCCTACACTTCTAACCTCTTCTTTTAGCAAGCTCTTAGTGTTCCCTTTACCTAATTGTCCCAGGGCCAGGTACCAGATTGCAAGAGACATTCCTAAATGCTGCAGCCTGTTGGAGTTAGCCAAACCAAACAATTCAAAATTTATGCCCCTTTACCCAGTCCTTCACTTGGAAACCACAATAAAGGCTCTGACCTTGTTTTCTGACTGACCTGGTATTTCCCTGTGTGCTCCCCATTCACAGCCTGCAGTGCCTTCTGTTTGTAGGGATCAGTGGCATAAGTCCCTTCTTCCTTCATGACAGTACTTTCTTTGTCTATGTGATTTAACACACATTTCAAACAATCCTGGGGTTGGGTATGATGTTGCATACCAGTAATCCCAGCAGTTCAGTAGGCTGAGACAGGAAGATAACAAGTTCAAAGCCACCTCAGCAATTTAGCAAGGCCCTGTCTCAAAATGAAAAATTAAAAAAAAGGCTGGGGATGTATGATGTACTCAATGATTAAGTGCCCTTGGGCTCAATCCATGGTGTCAAAACAAACAAGGAAAAAAAAAAAAAAAAAAACAACCACCACCATTTCTGGTTACACTTAAAACAGTGAATACCTATATCTCCCCTACTATTTTGTTTAGTATAAACAAACACAACTAGATAAGAGTTTGTTCCCCACATGGGTTCTGTTTTATCATTCTCAGAGCAAAGAGTCTACTTATTTGTTTATGAACTATCTTAGTATTCCTGGGATGCTAAAATAATAAATAACAAATTTATTCCTCACAGTTCTGGGGACTGGAAAATGTAAGGTCATGGTACCAGCTTTCCTGATTCATAAATAACTTCCTGCTGTGTCCTCACTTGCTGAAAGGGGCAGATAAGCCCCCTTGGCTTGTTTTGAAGAACACTATCCCATTTTTAAAGATAGTAATCGCTGGCAATAGGCATGCACTGTATACAGGAATATAGGGCTCTGCCCTCATGACTTCTTCATCTCCCATAGGTCCCACTTCCTGATGCCATCACCTTGGAGGCTTAGAAATTCAACATATGAATTTGGGGGTTGGGAGTAGGAATACAAATATTCAGACCATAGTAAGAATTTTTGTTTAAGAAACTGGGTGGGGGCCTGGGGCTGTAGCTCAGTGGTAGAGCACTTGCCTCACACGTGTGAGGCACTGGATTTGATCCTCAGCACCACATTAAAAAATAAATTCATAAACAAAAATATTGTGTCCATCTACAACTGAAAAAAAAAAAAAAAAGAAAGAAAGAAAGAAAGAGGGGCTGGGGATGTGGCTCAAGTGGTAGCGTGCTCACCTGGCATGCGCGCTCCCCTGGGTTCGATCCTCAGCACCACATACAAATAAAGATGTTGTGTCCGACGGAAAAAAAACTATAAAATAGATATCAAAAAATTCTCTCTCTCTCTCTCTCTCTTTAAAAAAAGAAAGAAAGAAACTGGGTGGGATTTGGAGGCGGTTGCTGGGGAAGTTTGAGGAATTAGGAATATCCTATATGTAACGAATTCTTAGTAAGTTTCAAACAAAAACCAGGTAGTCTGACAACTTCTGAATATCAAAGAAAACTATCCATTTCTAGAACTTCAATTGCCAGGCTCCTCTGTGTTTGCAAAGTATCTTTACAGTTAATCTGTCATTACTCACATTACTGATAATAGTTGAGAGATGCTATAAGACTCACTTGGCTTGAAATACCTTGGCCAATAACCTGGGTTTCCTCCCACTCTATTTGGTATAAAATGCCTAGTAATAGCCTCGATCAAAGGGTAATTTAAGTTATCTGGCAGGGGAGAAATGTCTCTCTTTGATGATTTGCAGCTGTTGGAGATTTCTAGTAACTAGCTTGTCATAGAAATTTGGGGATGTTTCTCAAGAAATATCAGCTTAGAGGGCTGGGGTTGTGGCTCAGTGGTAAAGCGCTCACCTAGCATGCAGAAGGCACTGGGTTCCATCTTCAGCACTACATAAGTGTAAAATGAAGATATTGTGTCCACCTAAAACTAAGAAATAAACATTTTTTTTTAAAAAAGAAATATCAGCTTAGGGTTTAATTCTGCTAATTCTGGGTATTCTTAGATGACCCCTAAAGCTCAAGTGTTGAAGAGTTGGTCCCCAATGCAGCAGTGTTCAAAGATGGGGGTCTTTGAGAACTGATTAAATCACCAGGGCTCTGACTTCAACAATGCATTCATTCATTTATGGTTCAGAGTTTACTGGGTTTTGAGTGAGAGGCTTTGTTATAAAAGCAAATTCTCCTTTGCTTCCTAGGCACCACGAAGTCAATAGCTTTGGTCTACCACATGCTCCCTCGGTGATGTTCTGCCTCACTATAGGCCTAAAAGCAACAGAATCAGCTAATCATGGAATGAAACCTCTGAAACTATAACCCAAATATAAATCTTTTCTCCTTACTAGTTGTATATCTTAAGTATTTTGTCAGTGACACAAAGCTGATCAAAAAACTGAATTCCAATCTTTTCCTTGGACATATTGCCACAAATCAGTTTGGATAATCACTTTGGCAGACACTGAGACTGACTGGGGCAGGATAGGTGTTCAATAAAATTTATTGCATATTCAGTTGAATGAATAGAAGCTTTACTGCATCAGTTCCAGCTGTGATTTGCATAGAACAGGGACCAACTCTAGTTATACAAAGCAAATAGAGAAATTCCTGGAAGGGTATCAGGAGTTCATAGAATTAAGGCAGTTATCTGGCGTGCGGCAAATTGCAGAATCAAGGCAGTTCCAGGGAGCTGGCACAAATCCACAGGTTCATGAATAATCTGGCCCTAGAATTGCCATTAGCCCCACCTCCAGCATCCCTTCTGATCCAAGATTCAAATTCCTGGGACTTTAATGGTCTAAATTACCTGTTTGAAATAATTAACCCAAAGGAGATAAAAGAAGGGTCTTCAACTCCCAAGATGGGAGGCTGCAATGGAAGACACATACTAAGAATTGTTCCAATAAAGCCTTCACACAATAAGAAAAATTTCAAAAAAGAATATGGTGGTAATAGAAGAGGGGAATTAGATATTGCACTGTGAAGAAAAACAATAGTCATTCACATTGATACTAAAAGAGAGATGGGCTGGGTGGGGGGGTGGTTACTGGTAAAGGAGGAAATACAAGGGTGTAGTTTCAGAAGAAGGAGAAAGTGACCATCACAGTCCTCATGTAACTGGCCAGACAGCTATAAGAACCTGGACAATGGGGAACAGAAAATAGGTATTTCATGGAGTTGCCAGGCTAACATAGGAGCTGAACAAATATTTGTTCATTGAATTCACAACAAAATGGAAACCTAAAACATGCTATTTAGATACAAGGAACTGAGTTTCCTTCTGTTAGCTCAGTGGGGAATGTGTCCCCATAGACAGTGACTCATCCTTAGAACCAGTTGAGACTTCCCATTTACTCTTAGGGCCTTATCAAAGATACTGGGTTATCTTCTGCCTTCTGTGTCAGAAGCATGGGGTCTCCATGAAGTTAGCCTTGGGCTTTCCCAGACTTCAGCTACACTGGAATGACTGCTTTCATGCTCCCAAGAGACATGCTTCTCTTTCTGGGATTTCAGATAAAGAATCAGCCCTTAACCAGGTGAATGAGAAGTAATACTCCATTTATGCATGTTGTGTCAAAATGCATTCTACTGTCATGTTGAATAGAACAAATTAAAAAAAAAAAAAGAATCAGCCCTTAATTCCTAGCAATTATTTATCTCTTTTTCTATAAGAATCTCTTTTCTAGCCAATCGCAGTGGTGCACAGCCAGTAAGCCCAGTGGCTCGGGAGTCTGAGACAGGAGGATTGTGAGTTCAAAGCCAGCCTCAGCAATGGCGAGGTGCTAAGCAACTCGTGAGACCCTGTCTCTAAAGAAAATACAAAAAAGGGCTGGGGATGTGACTCTGTGGTCAAGTGCCCTGAGTTCAATCCACAGCCCCCCCCTCAAAAAAAGAATCTTCTCTGCTGCATGCTGCCCAGTCATCTGGCCCAGCTGATGGTGACCTGTGGACCCTCTGACAGAAGAGTCACCTGGCCCTCGAATGCACCATGTCTGGTTCCTCCAGCGTTGACACTATGAAGGAGGTGGTTCAGCAGCTCTGGCTGGAGGCCGGACTCAACCACATGAAGGTTTCCCAGGCAGTTGCAGACTTGAAAAAATTTTGTCTGCAGAATGCTCACCATGATCCCCTACTGACTGGAGTATCTTCATGTACAAGTTCCTTCAGACCCCAGAAAGTCTATTCCTTTTTGTAGTCATCTTTCTGAGGTTTCCCAAACCCACTGCTCAAGAACCAGTGAATATTCAAGAGAGCTTAATTTGAAGCCTGTACAAAAAATTTCCCTGTAACACATGTACCATAATATAATCTTCTACTTTTGTCAATCCTTAACATCTACCTCTCTGAATTTTCATGAATTTCTATTTCACAAGGGTAATTATTTTATATACACGGGCAGCAACATACAATAAAATATTTATTAATTTTTAGTACCGGGGATTGAACTCAAGGGCATTCAACCACTGAGCCACATCCCCAGCCCTATTTTGTGTTTTATTTAGAGACAGGATCTCACTGAGTTGTTTAGTGCCTTGCTTTTGCTGAGGCTGGCTTTGAACTCTCGATTCTCTTGTCTCAGTCTCCCAGGCTGCTAGGATTACAGGCACGTGCCACTGCACCTGGCTCAAAATACTTGGTATGAAAAAAAACAAAAAAGAAAAAACTTTCTTCTTCCTCTTGCAGAGAAGCCACATAACCCAGATATTGAATCCTGGTGTACTATAAATCTGGATTTCAATCTTAGGTCTTTCCCATATTTGCTGGTTGTCTCATCTTGTTGAATATGACCAGTGCCAGTTCATTACTCTGCGAAACTCCTGTCCTACAGGAATTTTGAGTGAAAATATACTTAAAGTTCCAGACACATAAAATACTGTATTTCTCATGATACCCAGCCATTAGGTCGTGTCCAAAAGATAGACCTATTAAAAATAATGCTCAAGGGCTGGGGATGTACCTCAGTGATAAATTGGTTGCTTGCATGAGGCCCTGGGTTCAATTCCCAGCATTGAAAACAAAAAGAAAAGTTCAAGATACCACCTCCCCTCACCCAAAAAGAATATGTTAGACAGGTGTGGTGGCACCTGTGGTCCCAGTGGCTTTGGAGGATGAGGCAGGAGAACTGTGGGTTCAAAGCCAGCCTTAGCAACTTAGTGAGGCCTTAAGAAACTCAGTGAGACTCTGTCTCTAAATAAAATACAAAAACATGCTGGGGATGTTGCTCAGTGGCTAAGCACGCCTGGGTTCAATTCCCAGTACCAAAAAAAAAAAGAATATGTTAGTTGGAACATGAGACTGATCAAATTATGTGCATGCAAGAATATGGTATAATGAATCCCAGTATTATGTATAATTTTACTAATAAAAATAAATAAATAGATTCCAATTTTTTACTTGGGGGAAAAAAAGCAATGTATTAGCTTATCAACAACCCCAGAGTAAATCTATAAATCCGATGGCTGGCATCATAAGCGTATCTGGTGGGTACAAATAATCATTTTCTAGAAACCCATTATTTTGTCATACAGCAACATTTCATTAGGTACTATCAGAGCTTGAATAAAATTTCCCAGTAAAATCTCTCCATTCTGGTCCAACGGTGTCATTGAGTGATGGAGCAATTGCCTAGCTCATGTGAGGCTCTGGGTTTGATCCAGAGCACAGGGATCTCCCAAATCCTTTAAAGAAACAAGTGGTTCGGAACACAAAGATGTTTGTTAGATAGAAGGAAGGTCACCACAGTGTAAAAGTAAAGTGTAAAGTTTGAAATTACTACAGAGAATTAAATAAATTATAATATAAATTATAATAATTTTGTTATAGATTTTTATGTAGCCGTCGTTAAGAGATCCTGCAGAAATATATTTACTCACAAGTGGCTTTCTGAGGTAGTAGCATGCAGTGAGAGTGGTCTGTCAGAGATTCCACCACGGGTATGGTCGGGCCAAAAGCACAGAAGGCAATGGTGTAGCCCATCAACCTCTTCTTCAGATGCTTGCAAAATAGGTGCCAATTTCAGGGGTGGTTCTATGAGCAAATGAATATAATGATAAGGGCTGTATCATTGGTTTTGATGAGTACATGAGCTTTGTATCAGATGATGAGAACAGATTTATTTTAAAACAGTCAAGAAAACAACTGGGTTGGATCATGCTAAAAGAAGATAATATTGGGCTAGGTACAGTGGCGCCTGCCTGTAATCCCTGCAGCTTGGGAGGCTAAGACAGGAGGATCTCAGATTCAAAGCCAGCCTCAGTAAAAGCAAGGTGCTAAGCAACTCAGTGAGATCCTGTCTCTAAAATAAAATACCAAATAGGTCTGGGGATATGGCTCAGTGGTCAAGTGTCATGAGTTCAATCCCCAGTACCCCCCCGCCGCGCCAGAAAAAGAGATAATATTATTCTGTCACAAAGTGTCTCCAACTAGAAATGATAACTGAAAGGCTGGGACTGTAGCTCAGTGGTAGAGCACCCGTATCACACATGTGAGGCACCGGGTTTGATCCTCAGTACCACATAAAAATAATTAAAGATATTGTGTCCAACTACAACTAAATATATATATATATATATATATATATATATATATATATATATATATTCGGGGGAAACATTTTTTTCATATTGTTTTTGTTACCTTTTTGTTATTATCAGATGACAATGCTGTGGGGTTGATTTTATTTTGAAAAGTTCTGGGCCAGGACAGTGGCACATGCCTAAACTCAGGAGGCTGAGACAAGACTATCACAAGTTGAAGGCTAGCCTTAGCAACTTAGCAAGACCCTGACTTAATAAAAAGTAGAAAGAGTCTGGGATGTAGCTCAGTGATGTGTCCCTTGCCTAGGATACAATAGGTCTGGGGTTCAATCCCCAGTACCACACACATATACATATAAAGGCTGGGGATATAGCTCAGGAATAGAGTGCTTACTTAGCATGTGTGAGGCCTTGGTTTTGATCTCTAGCACTGCACGCGCGCACATGCATACACACACACACACACACACACACACACACACACACACAGGTTTATATTTAGTTACATAGAAAGGTATTCTATATAAATAAATTATAAAATTATATCGGGGAGGTGGCTGGGGTTGTGGCTAAGTAGTAGAGGGTACGCCTTGCACATGTGAGGCACTGGGTTTGATCCTCAGCACCACATAAAAAAATAAAAATAAAGGTATTGTGTCCATCTACAACAACAACAACAACAAAATTTAAAAAATTAAATAACATTATATGCAATCTTTTTTCTTCGCAGTATTGGAGATTGAACTCAGGAGTGCTCTATCAGTGAGCTACATCCCCAGCCCTTTTTGTTTTGAGACTGGGTCTCAATCAATTCCTGAGCCTGGCCTGGAACTTGGGATCCTCCTGCCTCAGCCTCTTGAGTCGCTGGGATTACAGTTGTGTATTACCATGCCCAGCTGTGATCCCAGTTTTATCATGTATATGTATGATTTTTTAATATAATTTAATCCTCTGGGATTATAGGCATGCACTATTGTGCTCATTTATTTATTTTATTTTACTGTAGTGCCGAGGGTCAAACCCAGTGCCTCACACATGGCAGGCAAGTGCTCAACCACTGAGCTACAACTTCAGCCCCAAATGTATGATATTTAAGGGGATATATAATAAATATTATCAGTGCTTACCTAATTCTCCCACAATTATATGTACATAAATCAGGGGGAAATGATCATTGCATCCTTTTTGCCTTGATATTAGCCTCTTCAAGGACCCCATTTTTTGGTACAGGGGATTGAAATAGGGGCTTTCACATTTTAGGCAAGTGCTCTACTAATGAGCACCATACCCAGCCAATCCCCCTTGTTTTTAGACAGGGTCTCCCTGAGTTGCCTAAGCTGGCCTCAAATTTGCCATCTTCCTGCCTCAGCCTCTTGAGTAGTGGGGATGAGGAGACATGTCCTGCAATGATTGGCTGAGACTAGATTTTTCAAAAAATTTTTTCTCAAGGATATCTCTTAAGAAGATACAGGAACAAAACTGTGTCCAGAAAAACAATTTACAATATATATTGAAGGCAGACTTGAAAATAATTTTTTTTCATACACATAACAAAAAAAAAGGAGGTATGAAAGAGAAACCAATGTACCTGATTGGTTTTACTTTTTTCTTTTCTTCTTTTTTTAAAGCAATATGATGATCTCCCCTCACTGACTTCTTTGCAGAGTCTGGAGCCTTTTCCTTTGTTCTCACTCACTGAAGGGTGAGATACATACCTCACCAGCTCACAGCAATTATCCTGATAGCTTTAGGATCGAGTTTTCTGGATATCTCAAAATTGAGCAAAGGGCACACGATAATGAATACTAATATGTTCCTGAAAAGATATCCTTCTGTGATAAACTAATAGTCTCCTGTTTTCTTGGCCAGGTATGATGGGTGGTACAGGCCTGTAATCCCAGCAACAAGATGACAAGTTGGAGGCACCTCAGCAAGACCCAGACTCAAAATGAAAAATAAAAAGGGCTGGGGATATAGTTCAGTGGTAGAGCACCACTGGGGTTTAATCCTCAGTAACACACATAATTTTCTGAACATTTACCTGGCATGACTAATCTGTAATAAGTGGATAAAAATCCTTTAACTATCTTTGTAAATATCCTAGGTTTGAGAAAGAGAGGAGAGGGTCTTTCCTTAAAAGCGTCCAAAGTCTAGGGTTGGGGACATAACTCAGTTGGTAGAGTTCTTCCCTAGCATGCATCAGGCCCTGGGTTTAATCCCCAGCACCATTAAAAAAAAAAAAAAAAAAAAAAAAAAAAAAGCCAAAGTCTAGCTGGGGGAGATGGAAATATAAATAAAAAGTGTAAAATAACAAGAGAAAGATCATAATAGGTTTACTCACAAACTGACATGTTTTAGGGATGCATGGAAATTTGTCACCAGCCCAGAGACAGGGGAGCATTCCAGAAGAAAAAAATTGTGTGTCACAACTTGAACTCACTGGGCAGGAAGATCAGTTCCCGGCCTTAAAAAACGGAGACCAGACCTTGTACAGAAAGTACCTCAAAGAACCACTGTCAGCTACAGCTAGTGAACATTTCCACAGGTTACCATAGTGAATGCTTGTCCAAGAAGCAAGATGAGGGACTCAAACAAGAGACATTTGTCGAAAATTATCAGAGATCTCTAATACTTTTGTGTTTAAGCCTTAAACAACAATGGAACTGAAATCCTGTTTCAGCCAAAAGCCTCACTTTCCTCACAACACTGCAAGTGTTGCCTTTTGCTGAACCGATTACTCAACCTGTGGAGAGCTAATAATTTATGCCGCCCGGATCTCGGCGAGAGAAAAGAGAACCAATAATGGCAGGCAAAGCAGAGGCCTAGTGGGTCCGGCTGCGGTCTCCAATTTCTTCTGAGTTTCACATTTTCTTTAGATGATCATCAATCTAAATGGTCCTCATACCTACTCCTTGTGCTCGCCCTTTCCCTCCTTCTTTCGCTCTACCAGGTTCTCCAGTTTTCAGGAACCAGAGTTAGTAGCTGACCAGGTCCTCCCGAGGCCAGCCTTTTCCCCACGCCCCAGCCGCAGCCGCAGCCCCGCCTTCCCCAGCCCTCGCGGTCTCAGGCGCAGGAGCTGAGCGGAGGGGCGGGGCGGCTTCGGGCGGGGCGGCGGCGCAGGCGCAGCGGCACTGGGCTCGCCGCGCTGAACTGCAGCTATGGAGCAGGCACCGCCGGACCCCGAGAGGCAGCTGAAGCCTCCGCTCCTGGAGCCGCTGGGTCGTCCCGACGCTGGGCTGGAGGCTGTGGCCCGTGAGGAAGCCGAAAGGGCCCGGGAAGAGGGCTCGGAAGCTGACACGGTGAGGAGAAGGGGCGGCGGAGGCCTCGAGGCCTGTGTCCGGGCCTAGTGGGCTAGGCTGGGCTGTGAGGGTGGGCTCGGCCTGGGAGGCCCGGGATCGCGGGGAGCGGCTAGGCAGCAGAGGCCGCAGGTGCAGCACTGGGTGTGTGTGAGGGGGAGTCTCTTCGTGGAAAGCTGGGGCTGTGGGTAGGGAGCGAACGTCAAGAGCACGGCGACCGACAGGAGGGCTTCGGAGGCGTGGGTGCGGGGCTGGGGGCTGTGGGGCTGTGGGGCTGTGGGTGCGGGGATCAGTCCTGCCAGCGAGGCTGGAGGATCTGCAGCTTTCAGTGGTCGCTGTACGTGATGTCTAGTCCAGAAAGTGCAGCGCTGATTTTCATGCAGTCTGACAAGGGTTTTGCTGGGAAGATGGCTGTTTAATGGGGGCACTGTGAGCGATGGACAGCGGTATTTGAGAAGGAAGGGAACGCTAAACTAGGGTGAGCGGCAAGTCGGAGCAATAAAGAGGGGTTGGCTGGGTGCAAACTGAAGAAAGTGCAAGGTTCTATGTAAGGTGCAGATGAAACAAATACTTGTTCGGCTCTAATTTCTTTACTTGGGGTAAGGTGTCATTTTCTATTGGAGACTTATCTGAATCGCTTTGGATAATTAGTGATTTTCACTAGTGTGAAAATGTAACATCTTATATTTGTAAGTGATTTGATTCCAAAGTGTCTACACTTGTAATGCACGGTTTGTAGACCACGTTAAATAGAAGGACTTAAGCAATTCAGTACAGTGCTTCATGTTAGACCTTCCTGCCCAGTTTTCCTTCAATGTGCAGGGCTCATCCAATCATTTTGTTTCTTTGCACCCCCTCACCCCAATAGGTGTTAGTGCTAATATGAAACTGCCTGTTCTTAAGATCAATGGATAAGTTAAAAAAGTTGTTTGCTAAATGTAACTAGGAAGACTCTTAACTTCAAGTTTAGAGATCAGGTAATTAGAGTCTTAAGTACAGGAGTTGAAGGTTTTGCCTGCTTAAGAAAATAACAAGCCATAGTAGCATGAAGACTTTTTTTTTCAATGTACTTTTAAGTTATAAAAATTAATTTTTTAAAGAACAGTTTTAGGTTCACAACAAAGTGGAGAGGGAGATGCAGAGATTTCCCAGTACTCCCTGTCCTCACATATAGCCTGGTGCATTGTGAACACCTTCCATCAGAGGGTGCATGTTAACATTGGTCATCATCACCCAGTCCATGTTTACAACAAGGTTCACTGTTCATGCTGAGCATTCTATGGGTTTTGAAAAATGTCATGATGACACGTATCCACCATTATAGTATCATACAAACTATTTTCACTGTTGTGAACAGTTTTTCTATCCTACCTGGTCTTTCTTTTCTCCCCACCCTATTCCTGTTCGGTGACAACCATTTATTTATTCATTTTTTTTTTACTGTTTCTAGAATTTCTGCCTTTTCCAGAATGCCCTGTCTTTGTAATCATACAGTACCTAGTCTCTCTGAGACTTCTTTCATACAGTAGTATGAAAGACTGGCTTCTTTCATACAATAGTATGCTTTTAAGGTTCCTTCATGTCTTTTCATTGTTTGATAGCTCATTTCTTTTTAGCTCCAAATAATATTCTGTTGTTCAGATATACCACAGTTTATCCGTCTGTTTATTGAAGGATATCTTGGGACCTTCCAAGTTTGGGCATTTATTTTATTTTATTTTTCTAAAAGAGAGAGAGGGAGAGAGAGGGAGAATTTTAATATTTTTATTTTTTATTTTTTGGCAGACACCACATCTTTGTTTGTATGTGGTGCTAAGGATCGAGCCCGGGCCGCACGCATGCCAGGCGAGCACGAAACCACTTGAGCCACATCCCCAGCCCCAAGTTTGGGCATTTATGAATAAAGCTACTATAAGTATGTACATGTGCAGGTTTTGGTGTGGCATTTTCAACTCTGTTGGGTAAATACCTAGGTGTACTATTGCTGGATCATAGGTAAGAATATAGCCGGGTGCTCATGCCTCTAGTCCCAGCTACTTGGGAGGTTGAGGCAGGAGGATCCTAAGTTGAGACCAACTCAGCAACTTAGTGAGACCCTGTCTCAAAATGAAACATAATGGCTGGGATTGTAGCTCAGTGGTAGACCACTTGACTAGCATGTGTGAGGCACGTGGTTCGATTCTCAGCATTGCATATAAATAAATAAAATAAAGGTCTATGAACAAGTTAAAAAAATATGTACATATATAAAAAACAAAAACAGTTTAAAAAAATAAAATATAAAAAAAGGTTGGGATTGCAACTCAGTGGTAAAGTGCCTCTGGGTTCAGTCCTCAGCAGGCCATCCCCCCCCCTAACAAAAAGATAAGAATTTTTTTATAAGAAAAAAATTACAAACTTGTCTTCCAAAGTGCCTGTACCAATTTGTTCTCCCACCAGCAATTAATGAGAGTTCTTCTTGTTACACATCCTTGCTAACATTTGATATTGTCCGTGTTCTAGATTTAGAACATTTTAATGTGTGTATAGTAGTACCTCTTTTTTTTTTTTAATATTTATTTCTTTTAGTTGTACACAATGCCTTTATTTTTATTTATTTATTTTATGTGGTGCTGAGAATCAAACCCAGGGCCATGCATGCACCAGGCGAGCACTCTACCGCTGAGCCACAACCCCAGCCCCTTACTTTAATTTGCATTTCTCATGACAGATGATGTGCAGCATCTTTTCAAATGCTTATTTGCCATCTGTATGACTTATTTGGTGAGATGTCTATTAAGATTGTTTATCCTTTTAGTTTTTGGTGATGAAACCCAGAATGAAGTGTGCCCATCGTTTTAATTATGTTGTTTTATTATGGTTGAATTGGTTTTTGTTTGTTTTGTTCTTTAATGTTTTTATGTATCTGGTACTGGGGATTGAACCAAGGGCCTTGAGCATTCTAGGCAGGTTCTCTACCACTGAGCTACATCCCCAACCCTTCTTATTATATTGAGTTTTAATATTAAGTTTACATTGTATCTTCTTCTAAGATAAAATAATAATTTTAGAAATATTTGTGGGGTAGTCAGGATCTCATTTAAATATGAGAAAAACTATAAAAATAGTTTTTCAATCTTGTGGTTATTTCTCTCTTTCTGTCTCTGCCTCTATTTTTATGATGCTGGGGATCAAACCCCCTCATTTAGCCCTGTGCCTCTTGCTGTATCATGGACACTTAAATTTTGATTATGACAAATTTTTATTAATCATTTTATGAGAAGTTGTCAATATTTAACATAAAATCATAGTATAGAACATAAAGACTATCTGGGTTAACTAAGAAGTGATTATTGGGCTGGGGCTGTGGGACAGTAGGTCAGTGGTAGAGCACTTGCCTAGCATGTGTAAGGTACTGTGTTCAATTCTCAACACTACATATAAATAAATAAATAAAGTCCATTGACAACTAAGAAAATATTAAAAAAAAAAAAAAGAAGTGATTATGTCACCAGAGAAGGGGTCTGAGGAGGTCCTCAAGAAGGGAGAAGGGAGACCCCAACTCACTCACTCCTGTCAGATGATGATAATGATGATTTTGGTACCAGGGATTGAACTCAGGGGCACTTAACTATTGAGCCGCATTGCCAGCCTTTTTTGTATTTTATTTAGACAGGATCTCACTGAGTTGCTTAGGGCTTTGCTAAGTTGCTGAGACTGATTTTGAACTCACAATCTGCCTGCTTTAGGCTCTGAGTGGCTGGGATAACGGGTGTACACTTCTGCTCCTGGCCCCTTTCAGATTCTTGACTTATACTATAGAAAGGAATTTCAGTTTGCATCAAAAGAGGCACGAACTATGAAGATGTGAATTTGGTGTCAACATACCTTATGTATAATCAGAGATATGATAAATTATGATATAATGTTGTATTAAGAATTGTAATGCAAAAATAAATAAATAAATAAAAAATTTTAAAGAGAGGCACAAACTTTTTTTTTTTTAAATAACTTTATTTTCTTTCTTTATTTTTATGTGGTGCTGAGGATCGAACCCAGTGCCTCACATGTGTTAGGCAAGCTCCGTAATGCTGAGCTACAATCCTGGTCCCAAAGGAGGCACAAAAAGAAGATTTGTTTAAGAAAGCAAAGAAATTACTTAGGAAAGCAAGCAAAGGGAGAAAGAGTATAAGTAATTTAGAGTGAGATGCACATTTGGGGTCCTGGGCTTTTCCTAAATAGTGAACATGGGAAGTTCATGTGTATGTGTGACATTATCCTTGTGAGCTCAGATCTCTTAATCATGAGCACAGGTGGGACATGGTGATCTGGTTCTTTCATGATCTCCAGATTGTTGTCATCCAGTCAATTATCAATTAATGTTTGGAAATACTCTGATGACAAGTCTCTAACAGTATTTTTCGTAGGCTTCATTTAATCTAAAGAAAGGAAGTTCATGGTAGTAGTAACTTTTTAAAATACCAACAATGTAGTTGAAATTAATCATGTGTACTCACAAAAATCTAAAATTCAAGAGCTTTTTAAGAATTTAGGCCTGGTAGAAAACAGACTTGAGGAAAGTTGAGGGTGTTCGTGGAACTTTGTAGATTTAAAGTTAGTTTCTTTTCCTTTCCCTGTTAATTTCCTTTCTATCTATTCTATTTCTTCTCTCTTCCTCAATCATAGGACTGAGGATGTAGCTCAGTGGTAGAGAATGAGTTGGCAGACACACACACACACACACATACACACATATAAGACAGGTGTATTGGCATACAGCCTGTAATTCCAACTCTTTGGGATTCTGAGATGGGAAAATCTAAAGTTTAAGACCAGCCTGGGTAACTGAGACCTGTCTCAAATAAAAAACACAAAGGGCTGGGGGTGTACCTCAGTGGCATAGCATCCCTGGATTCAATCCCCCATACCACAAAACAAAACCCCCTGAGAACTAAAAGTGATATAACCAATGTATATCTGAATCTAAACACCACGTGGTACCTCATAAATATGTACAAATAGTATGTGTCAATAAAAATTAATACACTAAAAATAAATAACTTAGCCGGACACGGTGGTGACGCTCCAACAGCTCCAGAGGCTGAGACAGGAGGATTGGGAGTTCAGAGCCAGCCATAGCAAAAAGTGAAGCCTTGAACAACTCAGTGAGACTCTGTCTATAAATAAATATAAAAAATAAGACAGGGGGTGTGGCTTAGTGGTTGAGTGCTCCTGAATTTAATCCCTGGTACCCCCCCAAAATAAAAAACTTTAATAATACATTTTTTAAAAATTTTTTTGAGTTATAGATGGGCACAATATCTTTATATTTTATTATTTTATTTTTATGTGGTGATGAGAATCGAACCCAGTGCCTCACACTTGCTAGGTGAGTGCTCTACACTGATCCCCAGCCCTAGCCCATGCATTTTTTTTTTATTAATTAAATAAAACTGTTTATTTTTGAAAGTACAGAGATGCTATCCTATAAAAGACATTGTACTTATGTATTATTTCCTGACATTTTTAAAAAATGTTTGAAAATATATGTAACAAGAAGCCATCCATTGGTGACCCTAACTTATGGGGGTTCCTAAAATAGCTCTTTAATTTAGTGATTCATAAAGAAGTACAAGCCAGATGGGCATAGTGGTACATATCATTAAGCCACTCCAGAGTCTGAGGACGGAGGATCGCAAATTTGAGGCTAGCCCCAGCAACTTAGCAAGATTCTGTCTCAAAAAGTAAAAAAAGACTGGGGATGTAGCTCAGTGGTAAAGTGCCCCTGTGTTCAATCCGTAGTATGTAGAGGGAAGAATAAAAAAACAAACCATAAGACATTTGGACAGAAATTTTATATTATCTGTTTAAACACTCATTTATTCAATCCCCCCTTCAAAAAACCAGAAACTTTAAGGGTTATCTAAACTCTTTTTCATCCTCTATTCCATTTAATATATCTCTAGTTGAGATAAATTTCAATAGCTTTATAGCCTTGGGCTATTGTTATTGATAGGACTGTGGGCTGAGTAGAAAGGGAAGTTGGATTTTTTATTTATGAGGGTTCTGTAGAGTGGGGCTCTACTTTCCACTAAATTCTCAAAATTACCCCCAAAATATAGTAAAGTGAGGATCAAAAGTTCAGAGAGAAGTTTGGCCAAAGTTAGAAACTTGTTAGTAGCTTGACTGGAATTAAATTAGTGCTCTTTCCTTTAAGCCATTTTGTTTCTTTAAAAAGGAAAGAAGGACAGAGGGAAGGAAGATGGGAAGGAAGGAAACTTTAAATTAGTCTTGTAAGTTGTTCCAGTACTGTGTTTTAAGGTTTTTAGTGTAGTTATGCTTAAGTTGCAATTTAGAGAAGGAAATAGAGGCTATAGAAGATGTGTTGATCTATCTGAGTGTTCAGTGGCCAGAAGTTTGCTGTATCAGCCTTATTTTTGATTTTGCAGATTGGACAATCACCGTGTTCCAAAGGGTGGTGGAACACTGCCTAGGAGTCATGAGACTTCTGGTCTTCTGTCTCAGCAATCATCATTCTTGAAACTCTGCTGTGGCTTTTTCTGTATTCTTTTCCTTGTGTGAGTCTTAAATCCTTTTCTTTTCCATTGTTTAATTAGAAATCTCCTGTCATTTCCTTTTGTACATTTCCCTGTGAGGAAGAGTACATTTATTTTTGAAAGTATAGTCAGTTTTACTTAAAATCACTTGGAAAATGGAAAAAATGAGAGGGGAATCAAATCTCTAAGAAAGTAGTAATTAGCCCTAGCAGAAGGGATTGGAAAGAGCAAGGGAATAGGAGACTACTCCTCCAGACTGGAAGATTCCATTGAATTGACAGTTAAGAGGCAGGGTGGGGCTTATGGAATTTGCCAGAGGAGAACCATTGCCTGAGGAATTTGTAAGTGAATTTTTTAAGCCTGCAAGTGCTCATGGAGCAGAGTACTTAAAAATTCCAGTGCACAATTAGCACCTTCTCTGACTGACAGCAGAGAACTGAGTAGACCAGAACTATAAATAGGTTTGAGGTATTATGAGGGTGAGGATAATACAAAAAGAGGGGAGAAAATTTATAGGCATAGTGCTGTAGTTTGGACCCAACATTTTTGGGGTTATGTGTTAAATGCTTGTTCCCCAACCTGTGGCACTACTGGCAGCTGGTGGAGATGGGGCCTAGTGAAATAAAGTTGAGTCATTAAGGACATGCCCTTGAAGGGGATATGAGACTAAGGCTAAGAGACCTTAGCCCTCTTCTTTCTCTTTGCTTCCTTGCTGCTATTACGCAGTTTTGTTCCTTTGTGCACTTTCACTCATGATGTGCTGCCTTGCTACAGGGACTAGAACTTCCAAAACTGTGAACTAAAAGAAACATTTCCTCTTTTTTTTTTTTTTGGTAGTGCTGGGATTGAATCTAGGGCCTTGTGCATGTAAGGTGGACACTCTACCAACTGAGCTATATCCCCAGCCCCAGAAACCTTTCCTTTTTTAAAAAAATTTTTATTTATATCAGTTGTTGATGGACCTTCATGGTTTTTTTTTATTTATATGTGATGCTGAGAATGGAACCCAGTGCCTCACACATTTGAGGCAAGTGCAATACCAATGAGCCACAACCCCAGCCCCCCTTTTCTTCTTTTAAGTAACAGAAAGCTCACATGCAAGTTATAGAATATATCAGTTAAGCAAGCTAAGCAGCAGATGATTAAATCATACTCAGGAAATTTTTATTTTATTGAATTTATTATTTTTTTTCTACCAGGGGTTGATTTCAGGGGTGTTTAATTACTGATCCACATCCACAGTTCTTTCTTTCTTTTTTTTTTCCTGTTTTTTCTTTCATTTTCAGATAAGATCTCATTTAGTTGCTTAGGACCTTGCTAAGTTGCTGAGGCTGGCTTTGAACTTGTGATCCTCCTGCTTCAGCCTCCCAAGCTGCTGGGATTATAGGTGGGTGCCACCATGTCGAGCTCAAGAAATTTTTTAAAAGTTATTTTCTAGCTCAGTGATGATTTTCCGATGTTTTTGAAGGTGACTCAATTTTGTTTTGGGTTTTTTCTTTTCTTTTTTTTTTTTTTTTTTTTTTTTTTATGGTGCCAGGGACTAAACACAGGGATGAACTATCACTGAGCTACATTCTCAGCCCTTTGTATTTTTTATTTGAGACAGGGCCTTGTTTAGTTGCCCAGGCTGGCCTCAAACTTGTGATCTGCTCAGCCTTCCAAATAGCTGGGATTATAGGTGTGTGCCACCATACCCAGCTCTGTTTATTTAAATATTTACTACAATTTTCAGGTTTTGTATATTGAGCTTGTATTTATTTTTATTATCAGACAAACTTAAACTTACCAGGTATTGATAGACCCAACCTGATCTTTTCTTAAAATTGGGCATCTCGCCACAAAGCCATGAAAAGATAATTTCGGCTTTACTATAAATTACTGCAAATTCTGAACCTGCTTGGAATGCCTGCCCATGCCTTGAACTCACCCATGTCTGGCTCTCTGACCAGATAGCAGCCCACTCTGAAACTTTAGTGACACCTCATAAATATTGGCCTTCCCTGGCCAGACAACGACCCTCTCTGAGGCTCTAATGGTCCTCATAAATTCTGATGTTGGGGCCAGCAAAAAATGTAAACTACCATTAGTGTGATGCTTGTCAGAGTTCTGTTATCTGTAACCCCCCTTTTGTGTAACTTTCTGGGCTATAAAGCTGGGCTGTAGGAAAGGTAGGGTTGCTGTCTTATTCCCACCGTTTTTGGGAGAGAGAGGCAGCCCGGCCGGTTGAAATAATAAGCTTGCTTTAATTTGATTTGAATTGGAGTCAGTGGTCTTTTCTTGCGTCCTGGTCTAACAGTATGATGACACATACCTATAATCCCAGGGCCTTGGGAGGCTGTGGCAGGAGGGTCACAAGTTTGAGACCTGCCTTGGCAATTTAGCAAGACCCTCAGTAACCTAGTGAGAACCTGTCTCAAAAGGAAAAAGGACTAGGGATGTAGCTCTGTGTTCAAGTGCCCGTGTACCCCCTCCACCCCCCCAAAAAAAAGATAGAAAAACTTAAGCAAATATTGGCTAATTGGTAATATGGAGCTGCATGCCAGGCAACTTTCAAAACTCTTTTCATACATAGATTCATTAAATGTTCTCAGTGACTGTTGAGTTAGGTACTGTCTTTGTTTGTACTGCCATAATAAAATCCCAAAGACCTTACTTCTTAATACCATTATTTTGAGGGTTAGGATTTCAGCATAGGAGTTTTGAGAGACATAACATTCAGTTCATTTTAGGTGCTGTTGTTTTCATTTTACAGATGAGGAAACTGAGGCAGAGAGAGGTTTGATAATTTGCCCAGAGTTAACACAGCTAATGTGTAGCAATGATGGTATTCAAATTCTGGCAAGACAAGCACTGTTATTGAGTCACATCCCTAGTGACTTTATAATTTTTATGCTTTGGGTTGTGTTTTTTGGGGGATATGTGTGTGTATACTGGGGATTGAATTTAGGGGCACTCAACCATTGAGCCACATCCCAGCCCTATTTCATATATTGTTTAGAGATTCAGGGTCTCACTGAGTTGCTTAGCACCTTGCTTTTGCTGAGGCTGGCTTTGCATTTGTGATCCCCCGCCTTAACCTCCTAAACTGCTGGGATTACAGGTGCCTGACCTTGGGTTATGTTTTAAATCCTAACTGACTTTATTTTGTTTTTGTTCTGTCATATTTTATACTTTCTTACTTGGTTTCTATTTTGGGGTTTTCCTTTATAGACCATAATTTCTTTTGTTTTATCCTCAGCAGTAATTTGGCAGGTATGTGTCCTTTTTCCTCCCCAATACATAACTGTAACAAAGTTATTTATATTATTTATAACCATTTCAAATTTTTTTTAAAAATCTCAAATTTATGAGTAAGTACAGTACAAAGAACCTTTTTTGCTGAACTATTTGAAATCAGGTTGCCAACATGAATGTTGCCTATTCTCATCTGCTTATGTATTTCAGGGACAAAGACATTCTCCTACCTTACCATAACACTACCTTCAAAATCAGGAAAAAAACATCCATAAATGAGTATTATCTAATCCTCAGACTCTATTTGTGTCTCTAGAGTCTGAGGATTAGATAATACTCATAATGTATAATGTTCTTCAGGATTAAATGATTCAGTGCAGAGTCTTTATTGAATTTAGTTGTAGCTAAATTCTTTGGTCTTCTCCAATCTCGAGATTGGGTCACTACCAATGTGCACAGACCTGAAATTGATCTTAATTAACTATACTTTGTTATCCAAGCCTTCCTCTGGAAGTTGTAAGCTTTCTTCAGACTACAGAGTTCCCAAATATTTATATCACAGTCTTCCAGTGTATTTGTTGTCTAGATGGGAAGATAGTTTCCTGGTGCTTCCAGCTCTACTATCTTCCTAGAATCTTCTGTATATGTCTTTAAGATGTTTTCTTACACTTTTGTATATAGACTTATTTTGGGCCAGTTAAAGGAAATTTCTGAATTTTAATAAATGTATGGTTCCCGTTTAGATACCTCTGAAAAAGTTAATGTATTATAATATGTTGATAAAAAGTACTTGTCATTTGATGCTGTCATTTAGCAATCCCTAACAACTTAAGTAATATAACAAATTATCTAGAAATATGTACCAGTGATTTTTTGTTTTGTTTGTTTGTTTGTTTTGTGGTTCTGGGGATTGAACCCAGGGCCTTGCGCATGTCAGGCGAGCACTCGACCAACTGAGCTGTATCCCCAGCCCCCAGTGATGAGTTTTATTAAATTAGCTGTGGGCTTCTCAATAACATCTCAAAGTTTTTTTGTTCCATTTTGTCCAGATGACAGAAAATAATTTTGGATTAAAGAAGATAGAAATCAGTGTTTCAGAGGCTGAAAAGCGAACTGGAAGAAATGCCATGAACATGCAAGAAACATATACTGCTTACCTCATTGAAACAAGGTTGGTGATGAGAATTAGACTTAAGTTTAGATAGAAAGCTTTTTTTCTGGTTGCTTTAGTTTAAAGTTTGGTGGAATAAGATTGTGTAAGGATAAAGTCACTGGTTTTTAATTCCCTTTTTCCCTTTGAAGTTTTTGTGTGTGTTCCTGTTCATAGGAAGATTTGGTTTTTTTTTGGGGGGGGGTGCTGAGGATTGAACCTAAGGCCTTGATGGTATAGGAGATGTACAGATAGTTTAGGTATTATTGAATAATCATTCCATGATTGGATAAATGGGGTAGTTTGGGGGGTCCACTGAAGTCCTACCTATGTTTTGGCATTTTGCACTGAATAGATCCTTCTTTAAATGACCATTATTGGGGGAGGTACTGGGGATTGAACCCAGGGGCACTTAACCACTGAGCCATATCCCCAACCCCCACCCCTTTTTAAAAAATTTTTATTTTTTGAGACAGAGTCTCGCTAAGCTCTTATTAGGGTCTCACTAAGTTGCCAAGGCTGGTCTTAGACTTGCAATCCTCCTGTCTAAGCCTCCCAAGTTGCTGGGATCACAGACATACACCACACTTGGTTCCTTTTTTTTTTTTCTTTTTTGTTATGCAGGTTTTCTACCTGCCTTGTAGGTGTGCTGGTGGTTATAGGCTTTATTTATTAGCAAGATATTGAACCCAGGAATGATTTCCCATTGAGCTATATCCCCAGCTTTTTTGGGGGGAGGGGTGCCAGGGATTGAACTCAGAGGGTACTTGACCATTCACTGAGCCACATCCCCAGCCCGATTTTGTATTTTATTTACAGACAGGGTCTCACTGGGTTGCTTAGTGCCCTACTTTTTGCTGAGGCTTGCTTTAAACTTGCGATCCTTCTGTTCAGCCTCCCAAGCTGCTGGAATTACAGATGTGCCCCGCGCCTGGCTTAGTTTTATTTTTGAGACAGGGTCTCACTAAGTTGCTTAGGGCCTTACTATATTTTTGAGACTGGCCTGGAACTTGCAGTCCTCCTGCCTTAGCTTCCGGAATCCCTGGGATTACAGACATGCACCATTGTGCCCAGTGTAAGATGTAGGTTTTGTTGGTAGCTAATTTGAAACTTGAGATTAACCCAAATATTTCTTCAGCTAGGGTTAGAAATCTGTTTGTATTAATTTTTTGTTGTTTTATCTTGTGTTTTGTGGGGGGGGGGATTTGTTTCTGGTGTGGTTTTTTTTTTGTGTGTGTGTGTGTGTGTGTGCTGGGGATGACCTATGGCCTTCTTTAAGCTGGGCAAGCACTCTACCTCTGAGCTGTATATCCCAGGACTTTTTTAATTGTTTTGAGGCAGGTCTCACTAAGTTTCTCAGGCTGGCATTGACCTTGTGATCCCTCTGCTTCAATCTCCTGAATTCACTGGAATTATAGGCCTGTGCCACCCTACCTGGCTTCCTGGATTAGAATGGTCGTTTGTTATAGCTAATGCTTAGGTCAACTCTTTAAGATGAGTTTTGCTTTAATAGTTCCATATTTTTCCACAGAAGCCATTTGTACACTTTTGTATTTCATATTTTGTTTCCTTTTTATTAATGCATAATTAAATAGCTTTAGTGGTAAACTTAATATATAAATAATAAAAGCAAGCAACTATTGCCAGATGTGGTGGTATATACCTGTAGTCCCAGCTATTCAGGAGGCTGAGGCAGGAAGATTGCTTTGGGTCCAGGAATTCGAGGTTCTCCTGGGCAACATAGCAAGACCCTGTCTCAAAAAGACAAAACCAAAAACTTAATAACTATTTTTCTGAGCATAGAGTGAGATAAATATGTTTTCAAATTTTACTTATTTCTGAAACTGATGTAGCCTCTGGGTCTTTATGCACATTGTGGCATATGTGTATTTCTTGGAGGACAAATGAATTATTGTCAAGCAAGTAATTAGAAAATGAGAAGGTCTTCAGACCAGCAGAAGCAGCAGCCGGAGCAGCTGCAGCCTGTGCCCTCTGCCACCGCCCCCCCCCCCTTCCTCTTTCCTCCTCTTACTCCTACACCCCGGCCCACCAGTTTTTGGCTTTCACCCCCACCAGTGACGAAAGACTTGACCACTCGAAGTCCAGCTCCCCATAACACTGCTCGACATGGACACCGATGTGATTGAAAGTGGATTAAATGTCACTTTCACCATTTGCCTACTTATGCATGGAAAGGAAGTTAGCAGTATCATCAGAAAGAAAGGAGAATCAGTTGAGAAGATGCTCAAGGAGAGTGGTACATGCATCAATCTCTTAGAAGGGAATTGTCCCCAAGAGAATTATCACTTTGGCTGGACCCATCTTCATAGCCTTTGCGATGATCATTGACAAACTGGAAGAGGACATTAGCAGCTCTATGACCAATAGCACAGTTGCCAGTAGACCTAGTCACTCTGAAGCTGGTGGTCCCTGCTAGTGTGGCTCTCTTATTGGTAATGGTGGCTGCAAGATTAAGAAAATATGAGAGATTACAGGGGTTCAAATCCAGGTGGCAGGGGATATGCTCCCCAATTCAACTGAGTGGGCCATCACTATTGCTGGCATTCTGCAATCTATCATTGAGTGTGTCAAACAGGTCTGTGTGGTCATTTTGGAGTCCCTACCCTGAAGGGTGTTACCATCCCATACCTGCCCAAGCCATCAAGTTCTCCAGTCATCTTTTCAGGAGGTCAGGACAGGTATAGCACAGGCAGCCACAGTACGAGCTTTCTTCACACCACCCTGCCCATGTTCCTCAACCCTGACCTAGAGGGACCACCTCTAGAGGCCTATACCCTTCAAGGACAGTATTCCATTCCACAGCCAGATTTGACCAAGCTGCACCAGTTGGCAATGTAACAGTCTCATTTTCCTATGACGCATGGTAATACTGGATTCAGTGCAGGTTTGGATTCATCTGCTCAGACTACTTCTCATGAACTCACCATTGCAAACGACTTGACTGGCTGCATAATCTGGTGTCAAGGCACCAAAATCAATGAGATCCGTCAGATGTCTGGCACAGATCAAAATTGTGAACCCAGTGGAAGGATCCACTGATAGGCAGGTTACTGTCACTGGATCTGCTGCCAGCATTAACCTGGCTCAGTATTTAATCAAAGTCAGGCTTTCCTCGGAGACGGGTGGCATGGGGAGCAGCTAGAACAATGCAGATTCATCCATAATCCCTTTCTGCTGTTCACCAACACCCATAATCCATCTGCGTAGTTTCCGAACAGTCAGCGATTCCAGGTTTTAAATAGTTTGTAAATTTTCAGTTTCTACACACTTTATCTTCCACTCATGATTTTTTAATTAAAGCGTTTTAATTCCTTTTTCTGTTCAGCTGTTAATGCTGAGGTCTATATTTAGTTTTATAAGCTTCTCCCTTTTTTTTTTTTTTTGGCTCATGAATTTTTCTGTTTGTTATGGAAATGTAAGAGTGAACTATTAATAATTTCAGTTTAGTTCTGCAATAGGAATTTTTCAAAAAAATTTTTAAAAAAAGAAAATAAGAAGGTTTAAAAGATTGATGGTTTATAACAGTGCTTGCATTGGGAGACTTTTCAATAGTCAAAATACTTTAAAATGTCCTTTATATAATTTTACCCTTTCTCCCAAATATAAGTTGAACTGTGTATAGATGAGACATGGCATTTTCCGCGAGCTCTTTATAATTATAATTGAAGATGAGAATTGATGAATTTTTATAACTTCTCTTCTGCACACTTTCACAGCTAATTAATATTTTACTCTTGTGCATATCTCTTGATACTCAGATTCATTTAATTCATTTATAACCTGAATTGAGGTTTTGTGGGTCTTAGTCTTTGTTGTGAATGTTGTCATCTCATTGGGCAATAGTGAAGTTAAAATTACTTTCTTCTTAATAGACTAGCTAGCTGAGCCTGACTTTTATCATACTGTAAAACCAATATGAGATAGATTGAGGCTTTCAGAATATTCCTAATACAATTATTAGGTTCAAATCATTTTTCTATAATAGGAAATAAAGTGCTTAGGAGTAAGGGCTTGGTATCAGGTTGATCTGAGTGCTCTACCCACAGATCCTTGTGATTATAAGCAGAGCACATATGTGCAGCTGCTTCCTCATCTGTAGAATGAGGATAGTAAATCCCTGTTTCACCAGGTTGAATAAATTAGTGAAAAAATACATGAAAGTTCTTTACTCAATGCCTGGTTGAAAAGCAGTTAGGAAATAGAAGCAAATAGTACTTAGAGGTATACTTTTTAGAGGATGTTTTGTTTATGTGTATGTATTTTTATAAAGTAATAAAAATGTTTTTTGATTCCTTTAAGGTCAGTTGAACATGCTGGTGGTCAGAGTGTCCTAACAGACTCACTGTGGAGGAGATATAGTGAGTTTGAGTTGTTGAGAAACTACCTTTTAGTTTACTATCCACATATTGTTGTGCCACCTCTACCAGAAAAACGGGTAAGAAGCAAGATGGCAGTAGTTAAAAGTACTATACATTGAGACTCTTCTTAATGATTGTTTTATTTACCTAGGCAGAATTTGTTTGGCATAAACTCTCTGCTGACAACATGGATCCGGATTTTGTGGAAAGACGACGGATTGGTTTAGAAAACTTTCTCTTAAGAGTTGCTTCACATCCTATCCTTTGTAGAGACAAAATCTTCTATTTGTTTTTAACACAGGTATCTTTTTAAAATGTTCATTTGACTTCTTTTTTTTTTTAATGACAAATCCCACTAATATGTAAAATTATAATGCACCTATTTAAAAAATGTAGAATGTTTATTTCTTTTTTAATAAAAACATGTTTTGAATCAGAGTCTCAATGAATTGCAGGAGCTGGCCTTGAACTTGTGATCGTCTTGCCCCAGCCTCCCAAATAGCTGGGCTTACAGGCATGCACCAACTCAGCCAGCTAAACTGTAGAATGCTTTTATTTTGGTACAGAAATTGAAACCCAGGGACACTTCACCACTGAGCTATACCTTCAGGCCTTTTTTTATTTTTTTATTTTTTATTTTGATATGGGGTCTCCCTATGTTGCTTAGGGTCTTGCTAAGTGCTGAGGCTGACCCCAAACTTGTAATTCTCCTTAGCCTCTCTTTTTTTTTCCCTATAGCTTTATTGAGATAAAATTAAAGTACAATAAAATGTACATATTTTAAGTATGCAATTTGATCAATTTTGACTTGTATGCAACCAGTACAATCAATATAGAAAGCATTTCTACAAGTTGTTTTTAATTTGAAATCATGCAAACTGTATTTCCTGAATGATTTATTAAACCTTAAGATATATAGATATACACCTCACCCCACATGTCAACTATTTCAAAATTAAGTGGCATGCTTATCTCAGAGGTCAAGGAAGAAAGCATAAGAAAAGTAATTAAAAAGTGCTTTGAACTAAGTGATAATCAAAGCTTAAAATATCAGGATCTCTGGGATGGAACAGTACTCAGATGAACATTTATAACTTAAAGTACTTGTATTAGAAAGAAGGTAGAATAACAAATTATTTTCAAATTATGTAGTAGGAAAGAAAAAATAAGAGTAGGAGCAGAAATATATGAAATAGAGAAGAAATAATACAGCTAAAAGTTGATAAAACATAAACCAGTATATTCAAGAAAAAGCAAGAACACAAAAATTAACATCAGTGGAGAGGGAGCTATCAAAATAACCCTACAGATGCTGAAAATATACTAAAGTAATATTACAATTGTATGCCAACTTATGGGATAGCTTACATAACATGTTCTATATTAGAGAAGGATCTGTGTGCTACTGAGAAGAATATGTATTCAGTCATTAATGGATGAAATATTCTATATATGTCTGTTAAGTCTAAATTATCAATTGGTTTGTTTGGTTTTTTTTTTGTACCAGGGATTGAATTCAGGGGCACTTGGCCACTGAGCCACATCCCTTGCCCCATTTTGTATTTTATTTAGAGACAGGGTCTCACTGAGTTGCTTAGCGCCTCCCTATTGTTAAGGCTAGCTTTGAACTCTCGATCCTCCTGTCTTAGCCTCCTGAGCTGCTGGGTCAATGTATTTTTTACTTAGCTTTATGTAGTTATTGCAGGATCTATCCAGTGGTGATAGAGGCATGCTAAAGTTACCCAGTATTATTGTGCTGTGGTCTGTTTGATTCTTGAAATTGAAAAGGGTTTGATGTATGTAGATGCTCTATTGTTTGGGGCATAAATATGTACGGTTGTTATATATTATAGACCTATAATTCCCTCACGCAGCATGAAATGGCCTTCTTTGTCCCTTCTGATTAACTTTGGCTTGAAGTCTACTTTATCTAATTTGAGGATAGAAACCCCTGCTGATTTACAGGATCCATGTGAGTGATATGTTTTTTCCCATCCTTTCACCTTTGGTCTGTGGATGTGTTTGCCTATGAGGTGAGTCTTTTGGAGATAGCATGTTGTTAGGTCTTGTTTTTTAATCCAGTCTGCCAGTTTGTTTCTTTTGATTGATGACTTTAGGCCATTAATGTTCAAGGTTATTATTGAGATATGATTTATATTCCTGGTCATTTGGGTTCATTACTAGTTTTTAATTTGAATTAGTTTCTCCTTTGATTAACTATTCCTTTAGTGTAGTTCCTCATTTTGCCAGTTTTCACTTTTTTTTTCATTTCATCTTTTTTTTTTTCAGATACTTATATGGGTTTATTTTATTTTATTTTATTTTATTTTAATTAATTTTTATTGTTGGTTGTTCAAAACATTACATAGTTCTTGATATATCATATTTCACACTTTGATTCAAGTGGGATATGAACTCCCATTTTTATCCCGTATACAGATTGCAGAATCACATCAGTTGCACATCCATTGATTTACATATTGCCATACTAGTGTCTGTTGTATTCTGCTGCCTTTCCTATCCTCTACTATCCCCCCTCCCCCTCCCCTCCCCTCTTCTCTCTCTACCCCCTCTACTGTAATTCATTTCTCCCCCTTATATTTTTCCCCCTTTCCTCTCACTTCCTCTTGTATGTAATTTTGTATACCCCTGAGGGTCTCCTTCCATTTACATGCAATTTCCCTTCTCTCTCCCTTTCCCTCCCACCTCTCATCCCTGTTTAATGTTAATCTTCTTCTCATGCTCTTTGTCCCTACTCTGTTCTTAGTTACTCTCCTTATATCAAAGAAGACATTTGGCATTTGTTTTTAAGGGATTGGCTAGCTTCACTTAGCATAATCTGCTCTAATGCCATCCATTTCCCTCCAAATTCTATGGTTTTGTCATTTTTTAATGGAGAGTAATACTCCATTGTGTATAAATGCCACATTTTTTTTATCCTTTCGTCTATTGAAGGGCATCTAGGTTGGTTCCACAGTCTTGCTATTGTGAATTGTGCTGCTATGAACATGGATGTAGCAGTGTCCCTATAGTGTGCTCTTTTTAGGTCTTTAGGGAATAGACCGAGTAGGGGAATAGCTGGGTCAAATGGTGGTTCCATTCCGAGCTTTCCAAGAAATCTCCATTCATTTCATCTTCATGGAATATATTGTTGAAAAAATTCTGTAGTGTAGGCTTTCTGTTGCAAATTCTTTAGTTTATCATAGAAGATTTTTATTTCATCTTCAAATCTGAAGCTTAATTTTGCTGGATATAGGATTCTTGGTTGGCATTCATTTTCTTTCAGAGCTTGGCATATGTTATACTAAGGACCTCATAGCTTTGAGGGTCTGGGTTGTGAAATCAGCTGAGATCTGAATTGGTTTCCCCCTATATGTATTCTGATATTTTTCTCTTGTAGCCTTTAAAATTTTATCCTTATTTTGTATGCTAGGCATTTTTATTATAACATGGCTTGGTTTGGGTCCTGTAAGCCTCTTGTATTTGATTTTCCATTCATTCTTTAGGTTTGGGAAATTTTTCTGATATTTTTTCATTTAAAAGATTTGTGCATTCCTTTGGTTTATATCTCCACATCTTCATCTATCTCAATAAATCTCAAATTTGGTCTTTTGATGTTATCCTATAGTTCTTGAAAGTTCTATTCATGATTTCTTAACATCTCTCCATGGTCAACTCTGTTTTTAAGATTTTATGTTTTGTCTTCATTGCCTGAGGTTCTGTCTTCCAAGTGGTCTAGTCTGTTTATAATGCTTTCTATTGAATTTTTAATTTGATCTATTGTTTCCTTCATTTCAAGGATTTCTGCCCCCCCCATCCCCCACCCCCATCTCTGCTTCTTTATTGAAGTGATCTTTCACTTCCTGTAGTTTCTTTCTGGTTTCATTTTTTATTCTGCCCTTTATTTTGCAGATCAGTTTAACTATGTACATTCTAATCTCTCTCTGACATTTCTTCCACTGTGTGTCAATGGATTCTATTCTGGAGTATTTTGGCTTGTTTGGGGTGATTTGTTCCCTTGCTTTTTAATGTTTTTTTGTGTGTGTCTACCCTTTAACAATATGGATCTGAGGCAGTAGAGTTTCTACCCTGTGGACTTATAATCTCCCTAAAGGTTTCCAGTACCTCACCATTTAGGGGGAGACAAATAATAACAACAACCAATGCAAACAATATAAAGCATTAAACCAAATAATTCCTGCTATGACATCTACAATGTTAATTAACACAATAAACAGAAATGGTGAACAGGGAAAATGACAGAAGTGATATAGGATGTGATGATTATGAGGAAGAGAAAAGAAGAAGTAAAAAATTAAAGGAAGAGTGAAAGAGAACAATAGATATTGGCGATAACAGAGGAAAGGAGAATCAAGGGAAACAGGAGAAAAAAACATATAAAGTAAAATGTTTTTTTAAAAATTGAAAATAAAAATAATATAAAACAAAACTAAAATATACTAATCAAATGTCCTGGTTCACAAAAAACCAATCCATGAAAAATTGCTGGCTTCAAAAATGCTAGAAGTGAGGGGGAAAAAAGCCAAATATGAATATGTATAAATGTCCATGTACCATTAAGGTCACAGTTAAACAGAAAAAGAATTTTTTTTTAAGAAAAGGATCTTGATGAAAAGTTAAAAAATTCTTTCCGTTGGAGTTCAAAAGATTTTCAGCTTCTCTTGTCAGCAGTTTTAGGTGGGATAATCTGGAGCTGATGCTCCACCCTCTTTATTGCTAGAGTGAGAGATGTAATCCAGTAGGTGGAGTTCTTGGAGGCAGGGTTTAGGTTTAGGTGGGTTCCAGGCTCTTTGCTGATTGCCAGTTGTTCTAGAGATTTAAAATCAGCACCTCCAGCACCCAGCACTTGCAGGTCCACGCTCAAACACTGTATCCTAGGGATCTCCCCTGGATTCTACTTGTGTTTTGGGGGACCCAATTTTTAGTCCTTTACATCACCTGCGGACCCCACATTTCCTCTCAAGTTCAGTCTCCAGAGAAGAGAATCTCTCCTGCCTTTGCCCTTCCAAGTTCCCAGCCAGATGCATCTCTCTCAGCAGGTCCTGTGAACAGTCGGATTGGAGAAGGAGAGATAGAGCCAAGTAGGTTTTCACAACCAGTTGTCCACTTTGTCAAACTCTCTCCATGTTTGATTTTTCTCTTGGTCACTTAAACACACTCTATTTTGTGCAGTGTATGTTTACCAGGCCTGTATTTTGAGCCAAACTCAGTTTTGCCAAGAATGGGCCCCCTCAGGTGTGACTCCCGCAGTGGCTACAAAATGGTTCCTTCCTTTGTCTTCTACATTCCTTCTGGAAAGATGGTGGCTTCTTTCTCCGCACACAAATATTGTGCGGCATATCTTTCAGGTTTGCTGGGCAATGCCCTTGATCTCTAAATGCTCTGTACACACCTCAAGCCTCCCCAAAATGCGGGTTCCTTTCATTTCCTTATCCCTCCACAACTGTGGCTGGTGCTTTTGACTCAGTTACTGCAGCGACTATGCCTCTAGGGATTTCTTCCTTATTTTATTATATCCAACTTCCTGTGTCCCCAGTCTGCTTTGAATGTCTAGTTTTAAATTCCAGTAAAGTCCCCCTGCTTTTTTTTTTGTTGTTGTTCACCCACTTTGCTGGGAAGCTGCCTGTTTGTTTTCTTGGTTTCACTATGGAGCAGCCAGGAACATGACCTCTTCTTATTCCATGATCTTGAACACACACACACACACACACACACACACACACACACATACCCCTGCATGTTAGCCTTTCGAGTTGCTGAGATTACAGGTGTGCACCACCTAGAATGCTTATTTATTCATTTATTTATTTGTACTGGGGATGGAACCCAGGGGTGCTTGATCACTGAGGCACACCCCAGCTCTTTTTTTTATTTGGGTATGAGGGATTAAACACAAGGATGCATAACCACTGAGCCACATCACCAGCCCTTTTTATTTTTTATTTTGAAGCAAGGCCTTACTAAGTTGTTTAGAGCCTCAGTAAGTTCCTGAGGCTGGCTTTGAACCTGCAATCCTGCCTCAGCAGCCTAAGCCACTAGGATTATAGCCATGAGCCAGCTCTTGTTATTGTTTATTTTGAAACGGAATTTTCCTAAGTTGCTTGGGGTCTTACTAAATTTGCTGAGGCTAAATTCAAACGCAGTCCTCCTCTCTCAGCCTGCAGAATCACTGGAAAAAAAAAGTTTGAGACACCACACTTGATTATAATGCTTATTTTTCCCCAATTTTTATTTGATTTTTAAAAATAAATGACAACAGAACGCATTACAATTCATATTACACATAAAGAGCACAATTTTTCATATCTCTGGTTGTATACAAAGTATATGGTTATAATGCTTATTTTTAAGGATGTTTTTGGAGCAGGTTTTTATGTGCAATTTAGTGGGTTGGGTTTGGATTTATTGAATTGTTTATTATTCAATTGCAGTATTCTTTTGGTTAGCTTTTTTTTTTTTTTTTTTTTTTGGCACTAGGGAATGAATTTACGGATACTCAATCTCTGAGCCACATCCCAGCCCTATTTTGTATTTTATTTAGAGACAGGGTCTCACTGAGTTGCTTAGTGCCTCATGATTACTGAGGCTGGCCTTGAACTCGAGATTCTCCTGTCTCAGCCTCCCCACCCGCTGGGATTACAGGCGTGCACCACTATGCCCAGCTTGGTTAGCATTTTTATACTTAATTGAAGATACTACACGTAAATGATATCAAAATTAGTCATCAGTTTTTTGAAGCCCTAATCTCTAAAATCTTGGGTCCAATTTCTGTTTTATCTTTTGAAATCTGAACTGTATGTTTAATTAAAAATTTTTGTTTTAGGTGTAGATGGACACAATACCTTTATTTTATTTATTTAGTTTTATGTAGTGCTGTGGATCGAACCCAGTGCCTGACACATGCTAGGCAAGCGCTCTACCACTGAGCTACAACTCCAGTCCCTTATGTTTAATTTTATAATGAAAGAGTTTTTGTAAACTTTTCTCTACCATTTCCCTTGAAATAAGAACAAAATAATACTGAATTATTTTGAAATTTTTTAATGTATTGTTTTGCTTTGTAGTAATGGTTTCTAAAATTAACTTTAATTTTTAGGAAGGTAACTGGAAGGAAACTGTGAATGAAACTGGATTTCAGCTGAAGGTAAGTATATTTGTATGAAGTAATTTGCCGTATTTCTTTACAGTTTCTAGCACAATGCTATACTCTTAATGGGTACTGGGTTAATTTTTTGAATGAATAAATGTCAGAAATCATCTTTGCATCTAATATTATTGATAAGCTTTTCAAAAAGAAACACCACAATTCACTTTTGATTTATGTAATTTTTGTTACTAGTTGGACTATAATGGTCAAATTTATTAATTTAATTTTATTAGATAAGATCATTTTGAAGCAGTAATCTAAATATAGGCTATAAATTTTTTCCCCCACAGTATAAACATACTTGTACATCTTTTTCTTCCCTCTTTCCTGACCATTTCCACGTGCACCCCTGTCTCCGACAATTGATCACTATTACCAGTGAATGGTACTTCTCAAGAGTCTAGCTTGGATTTTTCCACATGAGTAAACTAAAAGATGAGTTTTTGGTCATGCTGCTTCTGTCAGTTGGGACATGGTGGCCAGTTTGAAACCCATATAGGTATCATTTTGAAAGAGCATCTCTTAAGTGATAAATGCGTATTTAGTTTTCATACAGTTTTTTTCAAGTTTAATCATTAGAATTAATGTTTTGAAATGAGATTGTTATCCCACAATTGAGGAGTATTGTGGTGGTGAGATGGCTACCCTAATCTACTCTGCTCTCCAAATCTTTCCCCAAAGAAATCTATTGTAGGTTAAAAGCTTTTAAAAGTTTTCTCTCCTGAGAAGGTAGGTAGATAATATAATATAAATTTACATTAATTCAGATTGCACATTCGTAATCTGAAAATCTGAAATTCAAAGTAGTCTGAAATCTGAAATGCTTCAAAATCCATTTGAGGGGCTGGGGATATGGCTCAAGTAGTAGCGCGCTAGCCTGGCATGCATGCGGCCCGGGTTCGATCCTCAGCACCACATACAAAGATGCTGTATCCGCCGAAAACTAAAAAATAAATATTAAAAAAAATTCTTAAAAAAAATCCATTTGAGTGATGCCCACTCAATACGTTTTGGATTTAGGAATAGTTTGGATTATTATTATTCAATTTTTTTGGTACTGGGGATTTAATCCAGGGGCACTGAGCCACTCCCTAGCCCTCTTTTGTATTTTTATTTAGAGACAGGGTCTCACTGAGTTGCTTAGTGCCTCGCTTTTGCTGAAGCTGGCTTTGAATCACAATCCTCCTGCCTCAGCTTCCCAAGCCACTGGGATTATAGGCGTGAGCCACCACACTTGGCTAGTTTGTATTTTGAGATGAGGGATGTTCAACCAGTAGTCTATGAAAAATATTCCAACATCTCAAAAAACTCCAAAATCTAGACTTTTGGTCCCAACCATTTCAGATAAGAGATATTCAACCTGATGCTCATTTTGGCAGCATATATGCTAAAATTGAAATAATACAGAGAAGATTAGCATGGCCCCTGCCTAAGGATGATATATTAATTCATGAAGCATTCCATGGTTTTTATATAATTGAAGTGACACTGTGTGAATGTTGACAACGAATTCTGGATAAGTTTCTTTACATTGTTATGGAAGCAATATTCTATGTTATAATTTTTTTCTTTTTTGTACCAGGGATTGAACCCAGGGGTGCTTAACTACTGAGCCACCTCCCCATCCCTGTTTATTTTTTGAGACAGGTTTTGCTTAGTTGCTTAGGACCTTGCTAAGTTGCTGAGGCTGGCCTTAAACTTGTGATCCTCCTATCTCAGCTTCCTGAGCCTCTGGGATTACAGGCATGCACCACCATACCTGGCTTTATGTTATAAATTTTTAAATAAAATTCTATTGCTTGCAAAAAAAAAAAAAAAAACAGAGAAAAAGATACTCAACCTGTATGTAGCATATAAATTGGTAAACTATTCACAGGTTAATGTAGTACCAAAAGTCATTATGGTATATCCCGTAAGAAGAACAAAATATATTCATTCATTTAAAAAAATACCTCCCAGATCTTTATGTATTAGTATACAGGTAGTTGAATAGCACAAAATTAAGTAGAAAATTATTTTCGTATAGAGAAAATGTAATCAAGTTTCTAATTTTGCATGAATAGATTTTAATTTATAAGTATTTTGTTGGCAGTTATACATTAAAAAATTACAGTTTTCTTGATTGAAACTCATTATTTTATAATGCTCAGATGGAGTGATGGAATTTAGTTTAGGCAAGGACTTGAAATAACTTGAAACTTAGAAAATCATTCTTTAATTTAATAGTGGCTTCTGAAAAATAATCCAAGATATGTTAGAAACTAATAAAATCTAAAAAAAAAAAAACCCTAAAATACAGTTGTTTTGGTGAATTCCCTTTATATATATAATACAAAATTTTAAATTTAGTCATTGATTTGTCACCAGTTTAGTCACTTAATTATCTGTGGTTTGTCCTTGAACCCAGTGTTTGGTTGTAACTTTGGAGACCTTGGAAAAATACCTGAATTTCTCTATTATTATAGACTGTACTATTTACATAGCGTGCCATGAATCTTATGTGTGCTTGCTGTTTAAATATTTTGATATAATGTTTTTTATTTGGGTAACCTATGGTTTAAAGCTTGGGTATGGTTTAGACCTTTGGGTTTAAAGTATTTGAAAGGTAGTGCTTAATATATAGTATTAATAATTCATAAAATCAGTCTTTCAGTGAAGTAAAGACTAGAAATAACCTTTATGGAGAGAATTCAGAAACCCACCTGTCATCTTCTATTCCTTATTTTGTTATGGACATTTCTGACATCTTTTCTTCTTCCATCAAGGATATGGGCTCTTTAGGGGCAACCTCACATACATGAGTATGTACATGCTTTCATACAAATGAGGTTCTCCCTGTACATACGTAGGTGTTTGTGTATATATAGATGTAAAGTCATGTTTTCCTTATCTGGAGATCATGTGTTTGATAACAATTTAATCACAATTGGAAGCCAATATTTAAGCAAATCTGACTTTTTTGAATATTCAAATGGGTGTAACATAGCTTACTCCCATGCTTTTAGAAATACTTTGGTTCTCTCAGAATTCACTTATTTTATTATAGTTCAGATAAATTGGACTATTTTCCAGACTACAAATATTTTGGCAGAAAATTTACTAAAGTTGAGTAATAGTGAAGACGAGCACATTGTGACGATAGTGACAATGACAACTGAGTCTGATACCAGAGAAGGAAGTAACAAGTGTATGAAGGTCAGATGCACAGTGTAGGTACATTGGGCATGAGGCCAAATCTTCACATATCATTTTAGCCTCCAGGGTCTCAGTGCATGAAAAATGGATTTATTAGTAGTTGTTTATAAGGGTTACCTGAAGGCCTCAAGAAAAAGTGAAATTATGCTTGCTTTGTACTGTTAATTCAGTTGATTGTACTGTTAATACACTGTGTGCTTCTCAGTTGTTGGGATTGTTTGTTCAAAATACTCAATCCTGAGTTTTATCCCATACATACTGATTCTTGTTGGTCTAAAACTTGGCAACTCTTGCTCTCAGGTGATTGAAAAGACTTTTTAGGAACATGCTTTTATTTTGTGAGTAATTTTTAAAATATTTTGGTGCTAGGGAGCAAATCTGAGTCCTTGAATATGCAAAGTGTGTACTCTGGCACTGAGCTATACCCTCAGCCAATAATTTTTAGAAAAACTATCTAAAATGGTTTAAAAAAAAAAAACTTTTCAGAAAGTTTTTAACCTGAATATCATCACCAGCATATATGCTTACTATGTGTTCAATACAGTACTTAGCACATAGTAAGCATATATGCTGGTTTTATAAGTATATAGGCTGATACTGTATTTTATTTTGCTCAGTATTGCCTTAGTACCTTTGAAATTATTCAGTATTTCCACTTTTTAGATGAGGAACTCTAGAAGGTGATGAAACCTAAATCCAAGTTTAGGCTTATTTGACTTAAAGACCTTCTTAATTACAGTCCCTGTTATTTCCTCTCTTTTTGCTTATTCTTTATGTAATTAATGCATGCAAAAAGGATTGGTAAGGGAAAGCTCTATTTCTGGGAAAATGAGATCATTCTGAATCACACCAAATATTTATATTCTTTTTTGCGGGGGGCAGCGGGTAGTTGGACTTGAACTCAGGGGACTCAACCACAGACCCAGGCCTATTTTGTATTTTATTTAGAGACAGGTTCTCATTGAGTTGCTTAGCACCTCACTATTGCTAAGACTGGCTTTTAACTGGTGATCCTCCAGCCTTAGCATCCTGAGCCTCTGGGATTATAGGAATGTGCCATTGCGCCTGGTGTTATATTTTATATTCTTTAGGTAGCTGTGAATTTTGGGGGGTCTGGAGCTCCAGCAGGATGAGTTTTTGAGTGACATATTTGTTGCATTTGTTTTTATTTTCTTAGTCAAGTAATCTGGGAAGCCCTAATAATATTTTTGAATTGCTTTCTTCATTTGTTTTGTTAATTGAGAGTATTTGTAGTTGTGAGTTATAAGTTGAAATAACAAAATTTTCAATCTGTTGAGGTTTTTCAAAACCAAACCATAATTTGAAAATGATTCCTAATACAGCTATCTTTTACGATGAATGCTATAGTTTCTATATCTTGGACAGAAAAATATTTGACTGTCTTTTTCCTTTCTTTTTTAAAAGTGAGAATTTAGGATAGGATTTGGAGATGTTAAGGGTATATTTCATATTGTCATGTATAACTAATTAGAACAATTTTTTAAAAATCCTAAAAAAGAATTGATTTCATGCAATGAACTTATTATTTAGTGTTTATCTCTGTCTCCTTTGAGAGCAGTTAATCTAGAAATAAATAATGTTTTGTCTATTTTTTGGTATGGGGATTGAACCTAGGAGTGCTTTACCACTGAGCTACATCCTCGGGCCTTTTCAAATTTATTTTGAGACTGTGTCCCTAAATTGCTAAGGCTGACTTTGAACTTGGTGGTCACCTGCCTCAGCCTCCAAAGTGGTTGGAATTAAAGGCATGTGCACCCACACCAGGCTAGATATGTTGTCTTATAATATTTTCCTCTAGCTTGTTTTATGTCTTACAGTATTAATTTAATTACAGGTATTTCTTTTCCTTAAATACTGATGATTACAGTGTAAAGTCCCAAGGTTCCTTTGTATTCCATCTGAGAACTACCCTTGGTAGTTTTATTTACTTTACATATGCAGATCATTTCTTTTCTTGGCTTAGTGTAAAGCTATAATGAGTTTTTTCACATGACTTATTCTGATTTGTAGTCATATAGAGCTGTATGCCTACTAATATATTGTTTACGTTTGTTTTACTTTGGAATCACTGAATACCATGTACTTAGTTTAATTTATTATGTTTCTGAAGTGTTCTCAAAAGTAACTACCAAGCTGTTGTTTTAGGTATGCTTAAATGTGTTTACAACACTTAATATGAAGAAAACTGTATTGAGCATCTTAATTCTAAAGGGAAAGTAAAACTGTTTGAATTTTATACCCTGAAATGTAATTGTATTAAGTGAACAAATTATTTTTTCCAGGCAGACTCCAGGTTAAAAGCGCTTAATGCAACATTCAGAGTGAAAAACCCAGACAAGTAAGGTTTTGTTTTAACAGTTACAATGTTGTTTTGAATGATGCCTATCCGTCTATTTAATTTTTCATTTCTGAATGTATGCACTTCATTTGCCAAATATTCTTAGTGGTACTTCACAAATTTCTTTTTAAGTCTAAAACTGATTTTGAAATTTGGTATCTTAATTGGATTTAAGCTTATAAATAACTGAAGTTTAAAAAAATTAAACCACTGCTTTTTTCCTAGAAAGATTTATTAAATGTTGAAGGTATCAAAAAAATGACGAAAGTGATTTTAATTTCATAATTTTCCTTTGTATGACTTTGTCAAATCTGCAGAGCTTAAGAAAATTATATTGTATATTTAAAAATAAAATACCTACTTTGTATGCCAAGAAAACTTGATAGATAAATGCATTTTAGCATAATTTTATGCAGATATTTTCATTTGATAAATACTTGACTTTATTAATATCAGTTTGGTGTTTGTAAGTGTATTCCTACATTAAAGGAAATCAGTGTATTCAGAAATGACTTCTTAGGATAAGACCTAGATTTGGTTTTGGTCTGGCTCATTCTCCAAATTTGGTGGATATTTCAAGATCTTCATTATATGGTCCTTTACCTGGCAGTTTGGTTCAGTTAGAGGAGCTGTTCAGTTAGAAACGCCTAGACAGATGAGGCCTTTCCATTTACAGCAACCAAGTTTATGTCTGTTAGAATTTCTCTAGAGAGTCCTTCAGCTTTAATTTCCCTGTAGTATAAATTCTTATAAAAAATATGCAAAAGTCTGCATTTTTTTAAGATCTATCATGCAGCTTTATAAACCATGACATTAACAGTCATGCCTCTGGTTTTTAATATGAATTTTGAATATAAAATATAAATGAATATTATTATTATTTTTTGCAGTGCTGTGGTTTGAACTCATGACCTCACATATTCTAGACATACACATTCTCGCCCTAAAAAATATTTTTAAAGTTTTAGTAACTAGGAAGTTGTGGTAACCACTGAAGGTTTTTTTTGTTTTATTTTGCTTTATTTAAAAATAAAACTTGTGTTGTTGCATACACCTGTAATCCCAGTGACTATGGAGGCTGAGGCAGGAAGATTGTGAGTTCAAAGCCAGCCTCAATAACTTAGTGAGGTGCTGAGCAACTCAGTGAGACCTTGTCTCTAATAAAATACAAAATAGGGCTGGGGATGTGGCTCAGTGATTAAGTGCCTCTGTGTTTAATCCCCACTACCAAAAATAAATAAATAAATAAAATAATAATTAATAAAACTTATTTTTTAGAACAATTTTAGATTTACAGCAAAATTGAGCAGAAAGCATATCCTCAGCACCTCCCCCTCACCAGAGAACTATGTTTATTACAGTAAATAAACCTACATTGGCACAGCATTATTACTAGAAGTCATCATTTACGTGAAGATTCACATTTGCTGTTGTGTATTTGCTATTATACATTTTAGGAGTTTGGGATGACACTACTATAGTATTATACAAAATAGTTTTATTATCTTGAAAATTCTCTGCACCCCCTCTTCTTCCTTTTATTTCTCTAGCATGGGCCTCCATTGATCTTTTTACAGTTTTCATAATTTTTCTTTTTCAGCATGTTTATATCATATTTGAAATTGGCCTATTTGATTTAATAATATGCATTTAATGTTCCCTGAAGTTTTTAATACTTGCATGGTATATAAGAAGTGTCCTCTTAATGAAGAACTAAAATTATAAATCACCCCCCCCACCAAAAAAAAAAGTTTTGGAAAACTTAAGCTACATTTGGTGGATGTACATTCATTAGAAAATCATGTAGCTGTTATTATTTCTTATTTGTTAGTATAATATTAATATTTTGATTAGTATTTTCTATATTTTCAGTCTGATAAAAAATATTTTATCAGTTGTATATTTTTCCCCTTCTCTCTCTCTCTTTTTAGTATTTTTTAGTTGTAGATGGATGTTATACCTTTATTTATTTTTATTTTTTTAACTTTAATGGTTTATTTTTTATGAGGTGCTGAGGATCAAACCCAGTGCTTCACATGTGCTAGGCAAGTGCTCTACCACTGAGCCATAACCCCAATCCCTCCTGTCTCTCTCTTTTTTCGGGGGGTGTTTCAGGGATTGAATTCGGAGGCACTTGACCACTGAGCCACATTCCCAGCCCTATTTTTTGTATTTTATTTAGAGACAGGGTCTACACTGAGTTATTTAGAGCCTTATTTTTTGCTGAGGCTGGCCTTGAACTCATGATCCTCCTGCCTCAGCCTCCCGAGCCATTGGGATTATAGGCGTGCTATACTGCACCCAGCTCTTCTCTCTTTTTGAGGTTACCTAAATTGCAAAATTTACTCTTTTGTACGTAGAATTTTAAATGTAATATGACCAGTATTATCAAGGCAGTTTTTGCTCCTATATTGTTAAAGTGTAAAAATCAGTGTATTAGTAATAAAATTTATTGGCCTCAAATCCTAGATAGGAGAATTGTCTACATCAGTTATTGTTATAACCATTCTTTTTTAAAAAATATTTTTAGCTGTAGTTGGATATAATGACTTTAGTTTATTTATTTTTCAATGTGGTGCTGACAGTTGAACCCACTGCCTCACTGATGCTAGGCAATCACTCCAACACTGAACCACAACCCCAGCAGTTGTTATAACCATTCTTAATATATAGATATCTTTTCTAGGTCTAGTTGACACAGTAGATTATTATTGGTGCTATTGTTAGAAGAATATATGTCTTCAAAACAGTTTTATTCTATCCTTTCATAAAATCTAGAACACCAGAATGATTGTTTCACAGAGTTATTTCCAAAATTATTCTTTAGTACTTGTTTCCTGCATGTTTGTGTTTCCTTAAACAAGATTGTTAGGAAAAGTGAGAAGGAGAACCTGGGGCCTTCTACTTGTATGTGGACTTAAGAGCTCAATGTCTTGGATTGCATCAATTGCATAAAGAAGTGCATCCAAGTTTTTTTGTTTGTTTTTGTTTTTTCTGGTTTTGGTACTGGGGATTAAACCCAGTGGTGCTTAACACTGAGCCACATCCCCAGCCTGTTTTATTTTTTATTTTGAGACAGTGTCTTGCTAAGTTGCTCAGGGCCTGACTACATTGCTGAGGCTGGCTTTGAACTTAAAATCCTCCTGCCTTAGCCTCCCAAGCTGCTGGAATTACAGGCATGTGCCACTGCTCCTGGCCGAGTTTTATTTTTATGTCCACTTCTAGAGTTCCTTATATTGTGTTGAAAATAACCTAAACCCATTAAAACAAAATCCAGATGACAGACAAACCAGATGAAAGAAGTAACATGTCATTTATATAGTTTTTTTTGTTTAATAATTAGTTTATTTATTTAGGTACCAGAGATTGAACCCAGGGCAGGAGTGCTTAACCAGTAAGCCACATCCCCAACCCATTTATGTATTCATTCATTCTTTAATTATTTATTCATTTATTATTTTTTTTTAAAGAGAGAGAGAGAGAGAATTTTTTTAATATTTATTTTTTAGTTTTCGGCGGACACAACATCTTTGTTTGTATGTGGTGCTGAGGATCGAACCCGGGCCGCACGTGTGCCAGGCAAGCGCACTACCGCTTGAGCCACATCCCCAGCCCTCATTTATTATTTTGAGATGGGTCTCACTAAGTTGCTCAGGGCCTCACAGAATCTCTAAGGCTGGCCACAAACTAGTGATCCTCCTGTCTCAGCCTGCCTAGTTGCTAGAATTATAGGCATGTGACACCATTCCCAGCTTACATAGTTTTTAAAATCTACTGTTTATTGTAGAAGCAGTGTAACCTCTCATGTCATGTGCTACCTTGAGAAGTTTCATTGACTATAGCTTTAGTTGCCAGTTTTTCTTGGCTAAAAATTAATAAAAGAAAATCCATATGACCCCAAGGAAATAATTTATAAAATTAGATTTCTTCTTTTAGAAGAAAGCCAAAGGATGGGGATGTAGCTCAGTGGTAGAAAACTTAAATAGCATGCACAAGGCCTTGGATTCAATCCCCAGCACCACCACAAAAGAAAGAAAGCCAGGCCATGCAGTAACATAATTAAGGTTAAAATTTGCTTGGTTTATTCCTTGAGTTTCAAACTGTCAGAATAGATCACTTTCCTATGCTGAGTTTGAGAGCAAGAAGGATGGATACAGGAAGAAATTTATATAGTGAGTTTTCTTCAAGGGGTTCAAGGTACCATATTAGGAACTCCCACAGATAGGCAGCAAAGCAGGACCTGGAAGTGCAGAAACTGGAAAAGTGGGAGGAGACTGACAAATTTATTGTTTTTCATAGTCACTCAGACTTTCAGAATTCATTGAGTTCATTTTCTTTGGGGATTTATGAAATAGTTGATGGTATAAGTTGTAAAGAAGTGTAAGAAAATCTGTATGGTTTGAGGTACTTTTAGTAGAGTAGGGTGGAAAAAATGAAAGCCATATGAAAATATGAAAGCAATATGAAGTAGACAAGTTAGACTCCGCACTGTATTTATACCATTGAACTTTGAAATTGAAGAGTGGTGTTCAGAAAAAGCCTTGATGGTGGTTATTTCTAAGATGAATCTTGAGTAATGAATGAGATTTGTTTAGGAGAGACACCTGTCCAGGCTTAGATGGGGAGATGACTACAAGCAAGTAAAAGCAGAATTTGGAGAATAAAGGGAAATATAGAGCCTATAGTTGTGGTGGAACTGTTTTGAACAGAAGAGAAACTAAGGTTAGTTGAGGCTTTGAGATATGTTAAGTGTAGACAACCTCAAACTTACAGTCTTACTAGAATCTGCATTTACTTGTTGATTTTTACATACCTTACAGGTAGGGATTTTAGACATTTAGTGTTTTGGGAGGGAAGTTTTATATCATCATCTCCCCAGTCTGGATTCTTTGTTAACTCCTTCCTTTCCAAGGAAATTACAACATTTTGACATTATTATATATGCTTTTTACTCCTTAATTTTTCTCTGAGAACAGCTAATCATTTAGGGTAGGAGAGTCTAGCAGACACTGCTAAATTTTGACTATGACAAAGAACTTAAACTCTCTTTTCTGCGAAATTCATTTCTTTTTCTTTCTTTCTTCTAGCAGTGTTGGAGATAGGGCCAGTGTCTGTCACTCTACCACTGAGCTACGTCTCCAGCCCTTCTCATCTTTTATTTTGAGACGAAAATCTAAGTTTTTGAGCTGGCCTTGAACTTTGGATCCTTTTGTCTGAGCCTCCCCAAGCAGCTGTGCCTGGCCCATTCCTTTATTTCTTAAATATACAGTGTTATCTAAAGTCAGTGGATTTTTCAGTTTTCACTTTAGGTCTTCTGATTTCCCAGTGAGAGATTTTTCCAAAGATGCACATTTCATCCCTGTCACCAACATTTTAAGGTGTTTAGAACTTGTAACCCTGACTTTCTTGCAATATGATCCCTTCCTTGATGATGCTGTTACCTCCCTCTCTGGCTAGCTGGCTATTTCAGAGAGGCTGTAGCTAGGTGCCATAGTGAAAGCCTGTAATCCCAAACTTGCTAGCTCTTTTATTCTTGGATTATTTTCTTAGCTGAAGTACACTGCCTTGAGAGAAGTTAAAAGTGGTGGAAGTCAAGTGTGTGGTCTAATATCCTTAACTTTGCAGGCTGCCTCTTTTTTTAGATGAACCACAGTTAACTGTATGCACAAGGTTAGTGAAAAGCCACATTAAGGAGTTTGGGCTGTGTTTCAGTATCATGGCTGACCTTTGCAGCAGAAAGAATCCTGCTGAAAGGCGGAGGAGTTATGTAGGTTTGGACTCTAGGACTACCATCCAAGCAGAGTGGTTTACGAGAAGCCTAGGATCCCAATCTGGAGGATAGTATGAGAATTCCAGATGAGAAGTGATGATGCTAATTTGAATCTAGGTTATTGGCAGAAAAAAAAACAGAGCAATATGAGTGGATTTGAACAGTATTTAGGAGGTATAATTAACAGACTGGGTGATTAGTAAAAACCTGGGTGAAGCAGAGGGAAAGAAACCCAGGTCTCACTCTTTTAGAACATAGAAGAGAGTTGAGGATATAGGAAAAAATAGGTTGAACTTTGGACATATAAGCAGTATAAGCAGGTACAAACAGGTCTGCTAATCAGTTGGCTTAATAGATCTGTAGAAGGCAGATTTGGACTGGAGATAGAAATTAGAATTTAGTGGTTGGGGTTGTGGCTCAGTGGTAGAGCCCTTGCCTAGCATGTGTGAGGCACTAGGTTCGATCCTCAGCACCACATAAAAAGATAAACTATTAAATAAATTTAAAAAAAGAAATTGGAATATAACAGTATGTTGATCATAGTGAATTACAAGTCATGTAAAAAAATATGTAGATTGAAAGATTGAGTGGAAGATGGCTAAGAACCTAGCGCTTGACCCTAAAGAATGCCAACACCATAAGGGTGTTTTCCAAAATAAGGGGTCACCAGCATCTGAGTCCAGTGGTGGTTTGTTATAAACTCAGATACTCTGAGAGCAAGTCCTGAGTGTAGTTGTAATACTCACTCCAACTAAAAGACCTCAACATAATTTTAGATACATTTTAGAAATTCTTCACACACTGAAGTTGAAGATGTTAGAGAAAGGTGAAAGAAAGTACTATAGTAAAAACTTCAGGAGTAAGAGGAAAATCATGAGGAAATGGCAATGCTGTCAAGGGAACAAATTTTCAAGAAGATGAAGGTAATATCAGTTGTTATATATGACCAAGAGAATCAAGTAAGAGGGGAGCGAAATTCTTCATTGAATTTTGATAACATGACAATACTTTGTGAAGAATATTATAGTTTTAAAGGGAAAAGCCGGATTCTAACAGACCAAGAAATGAATGGGAAGGGAAGCAGTGGTTATTGCTAGGGAGATGCTTGCTGAGAGTTCACCTAGAAAGCAGTGTATGTTGAGAGGGTGTTAATAGTTGGGTGTGTGGTCAAGGAGTGTGTGTTTATTTTAATCCAAGAAGATCTGAGTTAATTGGCATGCTAAGGAGAAGAAAGTGGTGCTAGAGAGAGGAAGTTGGGAAATAGGAACATTTCCTATTTCAAACTGAAGTAGAATCTCAAGTGCAGGATAGGAATAGATTCTAGATGAAAGGAAAAATTGATGTAGATTTGAGAAAGTTTTCTCAAAAAGTTGGCAGGAGGTGGGAGCTGTTCCCATCTGATGATGTCTAGTTTATCTATGAAGCTTGGTTGTTAGGAAAGTGACAAGTGGTATATCAAAGAGTTTCAGAGCTTTATGGAGAATGTCTGATAATAGAATAAGGAAACAAGGGTTACTGAGAAGCATTTTAAGCTTGATATTAGAGACCACAATTTATGGTTACATCTTTTTTTTAAATATTTTTTTAGTCGTAGACGGACACAATACCTTTATTTTATTTTATTTATTTATTTTTTTATGTGGTGCTGGGGATTGAACCCAGTGCCTCACTCATGCCAGGCAAGTGCTCTACCACTGAGCTACAACTCCAGCTCCTATGGTTAAGTCTTTAAGATTTTTTTTTTTAATCACCATAAATATTTTCCTTTTTTTTTTTTTTAATTATTTTTTCTACTGACGAATTTAATCTCAACCCCATGATGTAAATTCTGAAGTATGGCATCTTTTCTTGCCTTTTAAACTGTCAAAAGAAAATGTTATTTAACTGTAGAGTTTTTGTATTTATATTATTATGTAAGTGTTCAGGGCTAGTATATATATGGTTATATAGAACCAGTTTCATTATTCTTAGGAACTGCCATTTTATATTTCAGCCTTAGACTGCTTGTTTTCATGAGAAGAATGATGTTTTATTTATTTCCTGTTTTAGGAGATTTACTGAACTGAAACACTACAGTGATGAACTACAGTCGGTCATCTCACATCTTCTTCGAGTCAGAGCTGTAAGTGGACCTAGAGCTTTTTCCATTTGTAAGGAAGATCCTTGTCATTTAATCATCTTTTAAATTATAGGTGGTATTTCTGATGAATAACTGATTTTTACATTCCTATGTGGTATATTCATTATGCAAGCTGCATTTTTTAAAGAAATGCAAAATGTTTTCTGTCATTAACAACTTGAAGAATTTCAGCCCTCGAAGAATTATTTTCTTCATGGTTTATAATAGTATAGTTGTTTTGACATCTTGTCAAAAGGCCTGTCATTTCAGTGAATGTTGAAATATAATTAAGTGTAGAATTTTAGATGTATATATAATAATATAATTATACTTCCAGGTATTTTTCCCCCTTCTTGAAGGTCTGTGGAATAGTTTATGGAGATTAGACTATCCTGTGTCTGGGCTCTTAAATTCTACTAAATACATTTACTGGGACGGTAGTTCGCCATGACAAAGAAACTAGAAATTAAGGAATAATCATTGTATTTAGCCATATAGGTTGGCTATAGTAGACATGGGGAAGAATGCTTTTCAGTATATTAAAATGCCTGGAAAAATGTTATGTCATCCATTCTTGTCCTTAGGGTAACCTAGAGGGTATCTTAGAACTTCATTCTGTCAGTGGCTTTGAAAGAGACTGGGTGGTTACCAGATCTAGGATGTCATCCTGTGCTGATTGTACTCCCCTTCAGATGAAATGTATTGTCTGGGATTTACTTTACTAGAGTCCACTGATGATTCATGAGTGGAGAGTTGGGGGCACTTTTAGATGAAACTAGATTGACTATATATATCATAATTGTTGAAGCTGAGTGTTAGAAAGTAGAGGAAAATTCTTTTGTTCTCTGTGAGAAATGGAGTTATATCCTTTTGTACTCTGTACTTTCTGTATGTTTAAAGGTTTCTATAATAGTATAGAAAAATAAACTAAAGGAAGAATATCTTTCCGAAGATTCTCATATTGGCTGATCAAATGTTAAAACATTTAGAGTATCATTTCCTTGTCATTCTATTATTGCTGATGTCCTTGTGGCAACACTATCTGACATTGTTTTTCTTTAATGATCGTTAATGATTTTCCCCACTAATGTATTTGAATTCCATAAGAGCCGATACTTTGTTTTCTTACTGCTAAATCCCTGGAATATTATCTGACACATAGACTTAAAATATCCTGAGTGAATATATAAATGTGTAGGCTGACAATTTTATGTTTAATAAGATAAAAAAAAAAGTCATAAGTTGCTTTCAAATATTTAATTTTAACTAACCAAGAGGATCTGGTTGGTCATATATATGCGATAAGATCCTTCAAAGTGACTTTGTCACAAGGAGTTTGTAATAGGCAAGTAAGAGAATTCTGGGTTTATATATTTATCCTATACTTTAAGAAAACATGCTTCAGAAACTATTGACATGAAAGACAGTGTGAGATCTTGAAAGGAAAGGCAGCACTTGATTTTTTAATAAGTGAGAGAAATATCAATGAAAAATACATGATGCCTTCCAAATAGCTTAGGTTTTAACACAGTATTCCAAAATTTGGAGAAAGGACTTTTAGACATGGACAATAAGAGAAAAATGACATGAAGTTAAAAACGGACATTAATGCCCTTCACTGACAGAAGCTTGCAACCATTCAGAAAGCACCACCAGGACCTTTTCATAAGAGCCATAGTGTCAAGTGTAGAAGAAGGTGTTGATGGTATATGAGACAGAAGATGAATTAGTAATAGATGAAGAGAAAATAGAATTATTGACTATTTTTTTTGTCAAGAAATCTTTTGAAACTCAGGTAAAAATATGTTACAGATGGATTAGAGTTAAATATTTAAGAAGTCAAAATAGAACAACCAGAAAGGTCAGTTGACCGTGAACTAAGAAGGTCTGAATTTGAAACTGGTCTTTGCCATTTACTGTATCCGTAGGCAAATCCAGTAACCTTTCAGAGTTTGTTTTCATTGATGGAAAATGAGAATAAAACCTGCCTGGTGCATAGCAGCTACTAAATTTTTGCTACCTGAATACGTGCCTTACAGAATTAGGAGGCAAAAGTCAGAACTGTGCTTTATGAACTAAAGTAAAAGGACAATAATACCAATATCTAACATTTATCACTGTGTATGTAAGCCATGGTACTCAAGCATAATAATATCCTTACTTAATTCTCACAGTAGTCCTTGGAAGGTAGTACTGTTATTATTCCCATTTTACAGATTAGGAAAGAGGCAAATGAAGTTAAATAACTTGCCCAATATCTCACAGTAAATATACATGTGGAACCAGAATTTAGACAAATAATATATTGACCAAGGATGTGAATTGAAGTAGCATAAGAGAAGAGAACTCACACCTATTGAGTCATCCTGCTTGTTGCCAGAACCTGACAAACATTATTTAATCTTTATAAAGTCAATGATGAAGATCATTTCCACATCTCATAAAGGAAGATAAAATACAGAAGCTTGGAGTATTGTAATAAACTCTCCAAAGTTGAACCTAAAGAACTTGCATATGACTGACTCCCGATTTTTTATTTCTTGCTACCCTGTGCTACCTCTTAGGGGAAATCAAATTTAAAAGGGAGGGAGATGTTTAACTTTGCTAATATTCTCATAATTTAAGATACAATCATTGAGATACTATTTAATATTACTTTTTAGCCATTTATAAAGAAGGTAATATCTAATGTTTTGAAATGCTTCCTGATGACGGAAATATAAAGTGTTACAGCTCTTTTGGAAACCGTTTTGACAGCAGGTATCAGGAGTCTTTAAATTTCATAATCTTGGGAGAGAGAGCAAGGGAGGAAGATTACCTCTAGATAGGGAATAGAGGTGGGAGGGAAAAGGAGGGAGAAGGGGAATAGCATGGATGGTGAAAGGAGACCCTCATCATTATACAAAATACATATATGAAGATGCGAATTTGGGGTCAACATACCTTATCAGAGATATGATAAATTATGGTATAAAGGTGTATTAAGAATCACAAAATAGGGCTGGGGATGTGGCTCAAGCGGTAGCGCACTTGCCTGGCATGCGTGCGGCCCGGGTTCGATCCTCAGCACCAAATACAAACAAAGATGTTGTGTCTGCCGAGAACTAAAAAAATAAATATTAAAAAATTTCTCTCTCTCTCTCTCTCTCTCTCTCTCTCTCTCTCTCTCTCTCAAAAAAAAAAAAAAAAAAAAGAACCACAAAATAAATAAATAAATAAATAAATAAATAAATAAATTTCATAATCTTAAACTTCTTAGGAGAATCAAGGGGGAAGAAAGCTATATGTGTTCAGATTTTTTTTTTTTAAGAGGTGAGAGAGAGAGAGAGAGAGACAGACAGATAATTTTTAATATTTATTTTTTAGTTTTTGGCGGACACAACATCTTTGTTTGTATGTGGTGCTGAGGATCGAACCCGGGCCGCACACATGCCAGGCGAGCGCGCTACCGCTTGAGCCACATCCCCAGCCCATGTTCAGATTTTTAAAGTAACATCATATACTAACATGTCATGGAGCTTTGTCTTTTTTTTTTTTTTAATATTTATTTTTATGTGGTGCTGAGAATTGAACCCGGGTCCCATCCATGCTAGGGGAGTGCTCTACCGCTGAGCCACAATCCTAGCCCCAAGCTTTGTCTTTTTGAGTATTAAATCACCTACTACTTTAGTGAAGGACAAAGAAGGTATTCCCAATTGAGGAAGGATAATCAGATGAAGCTGTCATATTTCTTTGTCACAAGATTTGCTATGTGTCACTTCTCTCCTGACAATTTTCTGATGATTAGTTTTTTAAAAGAAAGACTTCTCAAGAAAATTAATCTGAAGAGCAGTCTGGACTAAATTATTTCCCCTAGCACCAGTTTTTTGATTATCAACAACCGTTGAATCAGTTCGGTTTCAGGTTTTAATCATTCATGTTTTATTTCTTGGACATTTTTGTCTTTCCTTTTCTCTAAAATTGATAATTTTTTTGTCTTAAGTTTGTAGTTTTTCTTAGTTTTATCTTCTTTCTTAATGCCTAATGATCTATAGATTCACTCTATGTTTTAGTTGGCTAGAACAATTTATTTCCATCTTTGAAGAATTCATACCAGAAACATTGTTGGTCCAATAACAACTGCAGAGTGTTTGTTGCCTTGTTCATGGGTAGAGTAGCCTCCACATAAGTGGTCACTCATATCTTTGAGGTAGATAGACTTTCCTCTTTGGGTCACACCCTGTGGACCTATATACACAGAGCTCTAGTTGCATGATAGAATCTTCTTTTGTATCAGCTCCAGGAGTGATTTACTTTAAGAAACAACCATTCATACCTGGGATTCACAAAATTTTTCTTTGAACATTATTGTGGATCTGCACTGTGCACTTAGGTTGCTAAAAATACCTATTTAATAAGTTCTTTCTCTTCCATGTTTAATATCTTGAAATGACAGAATGACTGTCAGCTTTTAGGAAGATACTTCAATGTCTGAAAGTGCAAAGATCTAGAAAAGTTAGTGGTGTAAAATTACATTATCTATCATATATTCTTTGGAGTGTTAGTACTGTAAGATGTTCCCTACAGCAAATCATCTCTGACTTGTATAGTCATTATTCATATATGATGTTAAAGATCTAAAAAGTTGGGCTGGGGTTGTAGCTCAGTGGTAGAATGCTTGCCTAGCACATGTGAGACACGGGGTTCAATTCTCAGCACCACATATAAATAAATAAAATGAAGGTTCATCAACAATTAAAACAAAATTTTTAAATAAATAAATAAAATAAAGGTATTATGTCCATCTACAAATAAATATATCTTAAAATTTAAAAAATCTGAAAAGTCTTATAGGCAAAGAACCTGTTTTACTTTATTACCTCAGTGTTTCCCTAACTTACTTTATGATGGAATCACTTCAAGAAGGGGGGGGGAGAGAGTCAGATTTAACAATATAGAGTACCCAAAAAATAAACTGGGATGTGATATCTCAGAGAGATCAGTTTTGTGATCTGAGGACAATGTCAAAGTGTTTCAGGTAGAATGAGGAGTATGAGCTTTGTCATGAAAGCTGAGTCTAGTGTAGGGATCAGCAAACTTATTTTGCAGACGGCCTGGTAAATATTTATGGCTTTCTTGGCTATTTCACCTTGTCACATCTCTTTAGCTGTGCTGTGAAAGCAGCCATAGATGTGCTAACATGAGTGAGCATGACTATTGCAGTAATATTTGATTTACAAAAATAAGCAGTGGACTTGTAGCATGTTGACCCCTTCTCTGTGGGTGTATGTCCTTCAAAGCAGGCCAGCTAACATGAGTGAGCATGACTATTGCAGTAATATTTGATTTACAAAAATAAGCAGTGAACTTGTAGCATGTTGACCCCTTCTCTGTGGGTGTATGTCCTTCAAAGCAGGCCAAGTACAGAAGCAAAACCTTTTATGATCCTCTTAACACCTACACCTATATTTTACAATGATGTTTCTTTCACTTTAAGCTGAAGTCTTGAAATGGTTAAAATCTGCTGTACAGTTAATAACTAAATCCTGAAACTACTTGTGTTTGAATAAGGAGTCAAGTAGCTCACTTAATCCTCTGAGCTTACATTTAGAAACTATATACCAAAACTTTTTTTTTAGGATTTTATATATGATTGCCATTTGGTCTTCCAGCTCATGTATGTAATACTTTTGAAGATGATAAACTGAAACATTTACCACATGATATTTTGTTTTGTCTTTTGTAAAATTTATGTGACTGTCTAGGCAGTGTACATTTCATCTTGGTGATCTAAGTTGTAATTCTGTTGATATTAAAATATCTAATATGTTTGTCAGTTGGAAGTTATCTTTTGACAAAAGCCTTATAGAAGTATATCAGCATTTATGTATAAAACTGTGGATCAATAGAACTGAACATATGTATTTCCTTTCCCTAAGGATTCCACTTTGGGGACTTTATCATAAGGAAACAGTCTAAAGGAAAAACACTTATTTTCAGAGGTGCTTATTACAACATCTTAAAAAATATTTTTAGTTGTCAATGGTCCTTTATTTTATTTATTTAGATGCGGCGCTGAGGTTCCAACCTTGTGCCTCACACATGCCAGGCATGTCTCTACCACTGAGCCATTACTCCAGCCCATATTACAACATTATAATTCTGAAAAAAATTCAGATAACTAAATACCCAACAAGGTTATCCAAAAAAGAAAGTTTGTATATACTATTCAGTGGAATTTTATACAGCTCTTTCAAGTGTTATTTGTTAAAAGATAATGTTAACCTGCTAGATAAAAATATTACCACTCTTGCTATAGAAGATTTAAAGGTAGCAGTTAAAAACTACACATATAAAGAATTACTGAGGCAGGGGCTGGGGTTGTGGCTCAGTGGTAGAGCGCTTGCCTAGCACACATGAGGCACTGGGTTCAATCCTCAGCACCACATAAAAATAAAAAAATAAAGGTATTGGGTTCATCTACAACTAAAACAAAAAAATAAAAATTAAAAAAAATATAAAGAATTACTGAGGCATAATATAATTATGGTAGGGCAGCACTAGTTCTATTTTAGAGTTTTTTATGATTGGTTTTTTGAGATTATATTTTTCTTTTTCTCTATTTTTCAAGTTTATTATACAAAACAGAGTTTTTATTGTTTTTTGTGTGGGGGCTTTTGATTTTTTGAGGATGATTTTTTTTTTATTAAAGTGAACTGTGTATAACTTTAACCTGATAGCAATTTTTGTTAAATATTGGTTTCAGAGAGTAGCAGATCGACTCTATGGTGTATATAAAGTACATGGGAATTATGGACGAGTTTTCAGGTAAGTATTATATAAAAATTTTAAATAAAAACAATTACAATTTTTCTAAAAAAATCTATGATGTAAAATCTGAAGATTTTATTAGTCTAGAAAGTAGACCTTTTTTTGCTTAACCACTGAGTCATATCCCCAGCCTTATTAAAATTTTTTTATTTGAAGTAGGTTCTTGCTAAATTGCTGGGGCTGGCCTTGAATTTTTGATCCTCCTGCTTCAGCCTCCCAAACTGCTGGGATCACAAACATCCATCACCACACCTAGCAATGTGACATATTTTATTGAAGAAAGGCTATTGGCATTGTAAAAATATAGACTTTTTTTGGTTTGTTTTTGGTACTGGGAATTGAATCCAGGGGCTCTTAACCGTTGAACCATTTTGAGACAGGGTCTTGCCAAGTTGCTTAGGGCCTCACTAAGTTGCTGAGACTGGTCCTTCGACTCAGCCTCCTCAATTGCTTTTAGATTTAGATACATGAGTCATTTCTGATTTTATTATATTTCCAAACCATAACTCCAGTTAAGCCTGGTAACAGTGGTTATTTAAAAACTAACAGATGGTTGGGCATGGTGTTGTAACCTGTAATCCAAGTTACTTGGGAGGTTGAAACAAAAAGATTACAAGTTTGAGGCCAGCCTGGGAAATATAGTAAGACCCTTTCTCAAAACAAAATATTAAAAGAAAGGGCTGGAGATGTGGCTCATTGATAAGAGTGCCTTTGGGTTCAATACTCAGTATTTGAAAAAGATAAAAATCAGCCAATTAAGATCTCTTGAGGGGCTGGGGTTGTGGTTCAGTGGTAGAGTGCTCGCCTAGTGCGTGTGAGGCCCTGGGTTCAATCCTCAGCAAAGCATTAAAAAATAAATAAATAAATAAAGGTATTGTGTTCAACTACAACTAAAAAACAAATATTTTTTAAAAAAAAGATATCTTGAAAATTAGCATAAATCAGACCATCTCAAAAGTGGCACATTTATTGTAATTAATAGATGAACTTTTATTAGAGAGGCAAGAATGTAAAGTGCCCATTCTGCTTTAGTAGATTTGGAGTGAGTCCTGTGGTTTTATGTTTCTAGCAAACTTCCAGTTTTTTGCTTAACCAGTTTGAGTAGCAAAGGTCTAGACCTTGAGGGAAAAAGTCTTCATTTTGATCATTCTGATACCTACCAGAGGTTTGTACATAGAACTTAGTAAATATTTATTTTTTCAAATTTATTAGTTCATAATTGGTTCATTTTACCTGCAACTATAAATGTTAAGTATTTATCAAGCACTAAACTATTTAATAGGAATAAGAAAAAAATTAACTAAGTCTTGCCTTCCTCACACTAAGTTTTAGTCTTATTTAGGAATCAAAAGAATTAAATTCTTTTATGTTGATCTTGAGGTGGTACCAATAACAAAATGCTAAAAATTAGATAAATACCTATGGGACATTCAGTAGATAATCATCTGGATGGTCCATTATTTCCATTAACATGATTGAATGGTTACATTGATGTGATCACCATGGTATACATTCGGCTTGTTGCACTTGATGTCTTCCCAAACTCTCAGATTTTATTTTCCTTGAAAAGATGTAGTGTTTCAGTGAGGTTTTTCATCGCTATGACCAAAAGACCTGATAAGAGCAATTGGAGGAAGAAAAGTTTAATTGGGGGCTCATAATTTTTAGAAGTCTCAGTCCATACATAGCCAGCTACTTTGCTGTGGTTCCAAGGTAAGCAGAACATCATGATGGAAGCGTGGTAGAGGAATGCACTTTAGGACATGGCACCACAAAGCTGAGAGAAAGAGAGTGAGCAAGTTCACCTTACCACTACACAATATAAATCTCAAAGGCAGGAGCTCAGGGATCCAAGTCGTCCAGCTACACCCTACTTGCCTACAGTTACCACCAAATTAACCCCTATCAGAGAATTAATGCACTGATTAGGTTAAGACTCTTTTTTTTTTAAAAATATTTTATTAGTTATTGATGGACCTTTGTTTACTTGTTTATATGCGGTGCTGAGAATTGAACCCAGTGCTTCACACATGCAAGGCAGGTGCTCTACCACTAAGCTACAACCCCAGCCCGGTTAAGACTCTTATAACCCAATTATTTCACTTCTAACCTTTATTGCATTATCTCACAATAACAATCTAAGTTTTAGATATGTTGAATTTGAAATGAGAGGTTTGTAGCACAGTGGTAGAGTGTTTGCCTCATATGATTCTCAGCACCACCAAAAAAAGATTAAAGTGAGAAAAGTACATTAAAGCAGAATTGTCTTGTGGGCATAGAAATGTGGCTTTGGATCTACAGATAGATATTTAAAAGCCATTTTGTAAACATCAAAACACTAAAAAAAGTTCATGATTGCTCTACTATTTTGAGCATAAACATATAAGCCAAGAAAATTCTTGGAAGCAATGTTACCTACTTTTACCTTTTAATTATAACTATACATTTGTATTGGAGATGCATATGTTTTTGTTGCTTCTTTGACAGTAGTAAAAATCATGTGATTTTTTTTTCCTTCTGGTACTATAAGCATACAATCTGATATTTCAAGATTATGATATAAAAACTTCGTATTAAAAGAGTAACAGTATTTGGGACTGGGGATATAGCTCAGTTGGTAGAGGTCCTGCCTCACATGCCCTGGGTTCAATTCCCAACACCACAAAAAAAAAAAAAAAAAAAAAAAAACGGTATTCAACATTTTTTTAAATGTATATTTTAATTATTCTTATTTATTTATTTTTATGTGGTGCTGAGGATCGAACCCAGTGCCTCACACATGCTAGGCAAGCACTCTACCATTGAGCCCACAAACCCAGCTCCAGTATTTAACATTTAAAAAAATTTTTTTAGTTGTAGATGGACACAGTACTTCTTTATTTTTATTTATTTTTTAATATTTTTTAGTTGAGGTGACACAATACCTGAATTTTATTTATATGTGGTGCTGAGGATCCAACCCAGAACCTTGCACATGCCAGGTGAGCGCTCTACCACTGAGCCACAACCCCAGCCCTACTTTTTTATTTTATTTATCTAATGTGGTGCTGAGAATCAAACCCAGTGCCTCATGCATGCTAGGCAAGTGTTCTACCACTGAGCTACAACCCCAGTTCCTTACCATTTTTATTATACATTCTTTAACAACAACAACAACAAAAACTTAAACAGCCTTGTATGAGCAGGAAAATGGTTCAAAAGATTGTGGGTTGCCACTTGAAATTGTGTTTAGAAAAATTGTTGGAAATGTAATGGTATGGGGAAAACACACAACACAAAATTGCTTATACAATATAATTGCAGCCAAATTAAAATACACAAATAAAAACATAGAGGGACTAAAATTATGTCATACCTTAGTACAGATTAAGTATTCCTTACCTGAAATTCTTGGAACTGGAAGTGTTTTGGATTTTGGCATCTTCACATATGTGTAATGATATATCTTGGGGATAGAACCAAAATCTAAACATGAAATTAATTTGTTTCATATTTACCTTTTACATATGGTCTGAAGGTAGTATCATGCCATATTTTTAGTACACCTGTGTTTTGACTGTCACCTACCACGTGAAGTTATGTATACAGTTTTCCATTTGCATCATCATGTTAGCATTCCGGAAGTTTCAAAAGTTGAAGTGTTTCGATTTTTATTTATTTCTCTTCCTCCCCTTCATTTTAGATTAAAGATGCTCAACCTGTATTTGGGATTATAGGTTTGTTTTTCCAGTTTACGATAATATCACATATAAGTTTCATAACAAGAATTTTCTATGAGAAATATTTCACAGAAATAATAATAAAATGATCGGTGTTTCTTCTCATGCAACATGCAAATTATTACTAAAGTTTTACTATGCACCTAATGTTTCTGTACAGTGCCTTTTTTTTATTATTAGCTATAGAACAATGTCACGTTCATCAAAATCATCCAGTGAGCATTTAAAAATACACGTTGGGCCAGGGTTTTGGTTCAGTGGTAGAGTGCTTGCCTAGCATGTATGAGGCACTGAATTCGATCCCCAGCACCACATAAAAATAAACAAATAAAGGTATTGTGTCCATCTACAACTAAAAAAAAAAAAACTACACATGTCCCAGAGATGACGATTAAGTAGTTAAAAGTAGCACCCCATTTTTTTAAAAACTCCTCAACTAATTTAAATCTTTAGGATTAAAGAATGTTACCTATAAGTATAAGCTGTTTTGTATGTTACTTACCTTGCTTTAAGTAGCAGATACCAACTCTGAAGCCTTCACTTACAGTTAATTATTAAACTTAAGGGGAAAACAGCATATTTGAGTCACAGAAAATAAATCCAAATATGGATACTATAAAGTATTTCAAAGCTAGCTAGGAAATAATCTTGTAAAGGATTCTATTTAATAATATTCCATATCTCTAGTTCATGATGCTTCTGGTTTTATCTTTCTTCCAGTGAATGGAGTGCTATAGAAAAAGAAATGGGTGATGGGCTACAGAGTGCTGGTCATCATATGGATGTGTGAGTACCTAGAAAATTTAACATAAACCTGAGGTGAACTTGAGTGGGGGAGTGTTAGTGACTTCTAGGCTTCTGTTTTTATCAGGTTTACTGGAATTTATATTATGCTTTCTGTGTGTAGATCTGACTTAATCTCAAAATGCACAGTTAGTTTAATATTTAAAAATTAGTCTTGCGGGGCTGGGGTTGTAGCTCAGTGGTAAAACACTTATCTTGTAGAGCCCTCATATCCAGAGTATACAAAGAACTCAAAAAATTAAGCAATAAGAAAACAAATAACCCAATCAACAAATGGGCCAAGGACCTGAACAGACACTTCTCAGAGGAGGATATACAATCAATCAACAAGTACATGAAAAAATGCTCACCATCTCTAGCAGTCAGAAAAATGCAAATCAAAACCACCCTAAGATACCATCTCACTCCAGTAAGATTGGCAGCCATTATGAAGTCAAACAACAACAAGTGTTGGCGAGGATGTGGGGAAAAGGGTACACTTGTACATTGCTGGTGGGGCTGCAAATTGGTGCGGCCAATTTGGAAAGCAGTATGGAGATTCCTGGGAAAGCTGGGAATGGAACCACCATTTGACCCAGCTATTGCCCTTCTCGGACTATTCCCTGAAGACCTTAAAAGAGCGTACTATAGGGATACTGCTACATCGATATTCATAGCAGCACAATTCACAATAGCTAGACTGTGGAACCAACCTAGATGCCCTTCAGTAGATGAATGGATAAAAAAAATGTGGCATTTATACACAATGGAGTATTACTCAGCACTAAAAAATGACAAAATCATGGAATTTGCAGGGAAATGGATGGCATTAGAGCAGATTATGCTAAGTGAAGCTAGCCAATCCCTAAAAAACAAATGCCAATGTCTTCTTTGATATAAGGAGAGCAACTAAAAACAGAGCAGGGAGGAAGAGCATGAGAAAAAGATTAACATTAAACAGGGACGAGAGGTGGGAGGGAAAGGGAGAGAGAAGGGAAATTGCATGGAAATGGAAGGAGACCCTCATTGTTATACAAAATTACATATAAGAGGATGTGAGGGGAAAGGGTAAAAAAAATCAAGGGAGAGTAGATGGGGTAGAGAGAGAAGATGGGAGGGGAGGGGAGGGGGGATAGTAGAGGATAGGAAAGATAGCAGAACACAACCGTCATTAGTATGGCAATATGTAAAAACGTGGATGTGTAACCGATGTGATTCTGCAATCTGTATACGGGGTAAAAATGGGAGTTCATAACCCACTTGAATCAAATGTATGAAATATGATATATCAAGAGCTTTGTAATGTTTTGAACAACCAATAAAATTTTAAAAAAAGAGAAAAAAATAATGATCACAAAAAAAAAACACACTTATCTTGCATGTGTGAGAAACTGGGTTCGATTCTCAGCACCACATATAAATAAGTGAATAAAATAAATGTCCGTCAACAACTTAAAAAAAAAATGGGCTGGGATTGTGGCTCAGCAGTAGAGCGCTCGCCAAGCCTGAGCAGGACCAGGGTTCGATCCTCAGCACCACATAAAAAAATAAAGGCATTGTGTTGTGTCCATCTACACCTAAAAAATAAATATTAAAAAAAAATTAGTCTTGCTAGGCATGGTGGTGCATACCTATAATTCCAGTGGCACAGGAGGCCTCTGAGGCAGGAGGATTGCCAGTTCAAAGCCAGCCTCAGCAACAGCAAGGCACTAAGCAACTCAGTGAGACACCCTGTCTTTAAAAAAAGATACAAAAAGAGCTGGGGTTGTGGCTCAGTGGTTGAGTGCCCCTGAGTTCAATCCCTGGTCTCTCCCCAACCCCTGCCCCAAAAAAAAAAAAAAAAAAAAAAAAATTACTCTCATTCATATATTAAAGGAATAAAGATAAAAACCTGCATACTCATTTTGATATATGTAGAAATGTTTATTTGACAAATTTCAACACTCATTTAATTAAAAATTCTCATCAAACTAGAAATAAAAGGGAATTTCTTCTGTCTGAAATTCATGTCTAGTGTTATACTTAGGTGGGCACAGTGGTACTTAGGTATAGTTCTAGCTACTTGGGAGGCTGAAATGGAAAGATCACTTGAGTCTAGGAGTTTGAAACTAGTGTGGGCAACATAGAGATACCCTATCTCAAAATAAATAAATTAATAAGAGTGAAATACTGATGTTTTCTCCTAAGGTCAAGAACAAGATATGGTTTCCTGTGCTCAGCATTCCTAATAAACATTTTACTGCAGGTTCTACTCAGTGAATTGAGGCAAGAAAATTAAGTAAAAAACATAAATATTGGAAAAAAGTAAAATTTTCTTTGTTCACAGACAATAAGATTGTTTACTTAGAAAATCACAATAAATCAACCAAAAACCTACGGAACTAAAAACTGAATTTTAATAGGTCAGGATATCAGATTAATATATCAGAATCAATAGTTTTGCCAGGCGCTGTGGTACATACCTGTAATCCCAGCAACTCCAGAGACTGAGGCAGGAGGATTTCAAGTTTAAGACAGTATTCAGCAATTTAGTGAGACTCTGTCTCAAAAGAAAAAAAAGTTTTTTTTTTTTTAAAGAGAGAGTGAGAGAGGAGAGAGAGAGAGAGAATTTTTTAATATTTATTTTTTAGTTATCGGCGGACACAACATCTTTGTTTGTACGTGGTGCTGAGAATCGAACCCGGGCCACACGCATGCCAGGCGAGCGCGCTACCACTTGAGCCACATCCCCAGCCCCAAAAGAAAAATTTTTAAAAAGTGGGTGCTGGATATATAGCTCCATTGTAGAACACTCCTGGTTTTAATCCCTGGTACCACAATTAGAAAATAAAAATTTTAAAACTATATGGTTTATAATAGCATCAAAACATAATACTTACTGATTGATGTAATGAAAGATGTTAGAAGACCTCTACACTGAATATAAAACATTGCCTGAATGAAAAACTTAAAGAAGACCTAAATAATCATGTTCATGGATTAACACATCCATTCTTCGATAAAGACATACTGTCCATCTACAACTACAAAAAAATTCTTTTTAATTAAAAAAAGAGCCAGGAGTGTAGCTCAGTAGTACTGCAGGGGGTAGGAAAAAAAGATAATGAAGAGGCAAACCATAGATGGGAAGAAGCATTTCTTTTTTTTTTTTTTTTTTTTTTTTTTAAGAGAGAGGGGAGAGAGAGAGAGAGAGAATTTTTAATACTTATTTTTTAGTTATTGGCAGACACAACATCTTTGTATGTGGTGCTGAGGATCGAAACCAGGACGCACACATGCCAGGCGAGCGCGCTACCGCTTGAGCCACATCCCCAGCCCAAGAAGCATTTCTAACCATAATATATTAAAGAATTCCTACAACTCAGTAAAAAAAAAAAAAAAAAAGACAAAAAATAGATCTTAAATTTTTTCATACAAAAAAGTATGTCAGGTGACTGCTATGTTAATTAGCTTGAATTAATCCTGGCACAGTGTGTACTTATATCAAAACATCACATTGTACACTGTAGTTACATATAGTTTTAGTCATTTCTATCTTAAAGCTATGGTGGGGGCAAAAAAAAATATTTTATATAAATAGGGCTTTCCTCTGGGCCATATTCAAGCTTACTGGCTATTTTTTTCATAAGCTTTCCTGCATTCTGTTAATTTAGCATTTTAGTATTTGCAAGAATTCAGGATCATTTATTGACATGTTAAAAATTATTCTCAGTATAGATATCTTAAAGTCTATACCATTTATTCTTCTCTGAGGACATGATATGACAGATTATCCCTACATTATAATTTTTAATCTTCAAGCCCTCAGCCCTACGAGTCCCCCTTTTTTTGTTCATTTCTTAACATTAATTCTTCTAAAAGCATAGATTTAGATTTATGAACTAAAGCCAGATTTTCCTCTTTTTAATTAATTAATTATTTATTTATTTTTAAATTCTTCAAGTGCTCTTCTTTTTTTCTTCTGCTGGCGATCAAACCCAGGGCTTTGTGACAACCACTGTACCACTGAGCTAGCCCCTAAGATTCTCCTGCTCTTAACAGTAGTTATCAAGACTTTGTCGGTTACATAGATAAAATTCCTCACAATAGTAGATACAGGTTTGTAATTACATAATATATACATTACCTGCTTTTGTAAGTCCCCCAAATATGTTGCTTTTCAAATGAACTTGAACATAGTTTTATTTTGTTCTACAACTTTGGTAAATGTGGTTTATTTGTATAGCTGAAATAGGCCTGGAAACATAAACTATATGTACTTTTTATTTTCATTCTAAGGGATTAGAATTAATTCGAAAGATGCCTCTTATAATGACAGAGAAGCACTATATACACATAGCCCTTGTGTTTACAGAATTTACAGTGTAATCAGAAATAAAAACAACAGGTGAGACATTACTTTGATAAAATTTTAATTATAAATTATTATTAAGAGATCAGAAATAAGCCCCAGCCCCAATTTCTATTATTTTCATTTACTTTTTCCCCTTGCAGCTTTTTGGTATTACTATAAATAGTTGCAACCAAAAATGTGTGTACCAATTATACCAAACTCATACTTTTTATGGATTTTATAGCCATTTTATAATCTCTTTGAACAAAAGATTCCAAAAGTAGAGGGGCTGGAGTTTTAGCTCAGTGATAGAGCACTTGCCTAGCATGTGTGAGGTACTAGGTTCGATTCTCAGCACCACATGCAAATAAATAAATAAAGGTCCATCAACAACTAAAAAAGATTAAAAAATTTAAAATAAACAAGATTCCAGTAGATCAGGTTTTCTTTGTAAGAAGGACTATTTTTTATTTGTTTATTTTATTTCTAAATCTTTGCAGTTCGGCAAAATTCAGTAAAATTAGCATACCAATTACAAATTGCCATTAATGTTTCTAAATGATAATTTTCACTTTTCCTAATTTGTCACTGACCGGTAGTCAGTGGTGCGGATCATACTTTGAAAAACACTTTTTTAGAATGTTAATGCTTTGTGTCCCGGTGAAAGTTACTCATTTAATACAGTGTTTTTAAAAACAGGTATGCATCTTCTATTGATGATATTTTGGAAGATGAAGAACATTATGCAGATCAGTTAAAGGAGTACCTTTTTTATGCAGAAGCACTACGGTGAGTAATTAATGAAAGTTCCAGATGCAGTCCTGTGATTGATCCTCACACTCTCATTGTATTTGTGTAGAATACAGATAGTAAGGTGCTTTTTAAATGAATTAATTTGGACTGGGGCTGTAGGTCAGTGGTGGAATGCTTGCCTATCACGTGTGAGGCATGGTGTTTGATCCTCAGCACCACATAAAAAGAAAGGTATTGTGTCCATCTACAACTAAAATAAATAAATTAATTAATAAATTCATTCCCTCAGATAGTGAATGAGTTCTTATTGTATCCTCTGTGTTGCAGAGTGCTAGGCGTAAAATTATAAGAGAAGGCCTGTCCTTGAAACAGCATAGCGATAAAACCTGCCAGTGTCAGGCATGTTCATCTGTGTATTTGTTTTTTCTGCTTTCTCCAATTTGAAGATTGGGAGCAAAATACAGATGGAGTGTTGTGTGGCACTGTCACTGGGTTGTATATTGCCATTTTTATTCTGCATTTTTCTCATACTTGTATTCCTTAGCATAGTAGCTTTTAGAACTTTTTAATATCAAGGACATTGCTTCTGTTTTTATGGTATTTTTTAAAAATATTTTTTAGTTGTAGTTGACACAATAACCTTTATTTTATTTATTTGTTTGTTTGTTTGTTTCTTTATTTATGGTGCTGAGGATTGAACCAGGGCCTCCCACCTGCCAGGCAAGTGCTCTACCACTGAGCCACAACCCCAGCCCATGTTTTTATGGTATTTTCTTTGGAACCAACAGAATTCTCTGCTAGATAATCCTATTTGATTTTTTTTTTTTTTTAATTACTGTGGTTTTTTTTTCTATTCAGTTTAGGGAAATTAATCATTTTTCTGGAAGAGGTGACTTTTGATCAGTTTCCCTATTGCAAAAAAACAATATAAGAATTCTGTTAGGAAAACAGAAGAGTAGTATAACTGTTAAGTAATTGGTGTTTAAAACACTTGCACATTGTTAGCTTTTTTCCTTTAGTGATTTCAGTAGCAGTTAGTTTCACCAAAGTATCTTCAAGTCACCAAGGAAAAGAAAGTTGCTGAATACAGTGGATTCTGTGCAGTTCCTAAAATTAATGTATATTGACATGGCATATATAAGTGAGAAAAGTTGCAGAACCATTTGGAATGTGTGAACTTTGTAAATGCCTATCTAAATTCTAGAGGAAGCCAGGCATGATGGCGTACCCCTATAATCCCAGCAGCTCAAGAGGCTGAGGTAGGAGGATCTCAAGTTCAAAGCCAGCCTCAGCAATTTATTGAGACCCTCAGCAACTCAGGGAGACCCCATCTCTAAATAAAATACAAAAAAGTGCTGGGGGTGTGACTTAGTGGTTAATCACCCATGGGTTTAATCCCCGGTACCAAAAAAAGAAATTCTAGAAGGCTGTACATGAGTTGTGCCTGGATAGTAGGAGTGGGGGAAAGAGGATTCTTGACATTTTGATGTTGTTCATTTCTGTATTAGAATCTCTTTCTCTCTCACTCTCTCTCTTCCTCTAGTAAATGTCAGAACTAGTAAGGAATTGTGAATGCTTCCCTGTACTCCTGAAAACAAAAATTTTCTTAACATGTTAAAGGAGAAGCCAGAAAAAGTTAAATGGCAGCACTATTTTCATCCCCAGGGCTGTGTGCAGGAAACATGAACTTATGCAGTATGACCTGGAGATGGCTGCCCAGGATCTAGCTTCCAAGAAGCAGCAGTGTGAAGAACTTGCAACTGGGGTGAGTATTTTTCTTTAGGTCTTTGGTATTATTGTAGCAAGGCTCATGAGGAATCAGCTACAGTTATAATACACAGTATGCTTGTACCTTTTACAGAATAATTTGTAAACAACTGTATTAATTATTTAGTTTTCTTGATATAAGAAGATATCAGGCTCCGTGCGGTGGTGCACGCCTGTGATCCCAGTGTCTTGGGAGTCTGAGACAGGAGGATTACAAGTTCAAAGCCAATCTCTGTAAAGTGAGGTGCTAAGCAACTCAGTGAGTTGCTTGTCTCTAAATAAAGTTGCCCTGTCTCTAAATAAAGATTCAAAATAGGGCTGGGGATGTGGCTCAGTAGCCGAGTGTCCCTGAGTTCGATTCTCTATCAAAAAAAAATAAAATAAAATTACAAAATAGGGGTTGGGGTGTGGCTCAGTAGTCAAGTGCCTGAGTTCAATCCCTGGTACATCTCCCCCCTCCAAAAAATGTTCTCTATGATATTATAAGAATTTGACAGGCCTGGTATGGTGGCACACACCTGTAATCCCAGCAGCTTTTGAGACTGAGGCAGGTGGATCACAAGTTCAAAGCCAGCCTCATCAATTTAGTAGGCCCTAAGTATCTCAGCCAGACCCTGTCTCTAAATAAAGTATAAAAAGAGCTGGGGATGTGGTTCAGCAGTAAAACACCCCTGGATTCAATCCCTGATACCAAAAAAGAGCAGGGGCGGGGGGTCGGGGAGGTGATTGGTCAGGTTTAATTTAATTTGGAAAGGTATTTTATAGAAGTTTTAGTTTACTTTGAAAAATTTTACCCAATTAGAATCAATTTATCTCTCCTAACAAGGAGCTTTTTGTGTACTTTATTCTTTAATGCTTACAGTGCATACTTGTAAAGAAAATATTGTATCTTTTTTCTTTTTCTGTGCGTGTGTTTTGTTTTTAAACTGGGAATTGAACCCAGGGCACTCTTTCACTAACCTATATCCTCAGCCCTTTTTATTTTTTGTTTTGAGACAGGGTCTCCTTAAGTTGTTAAAGCTGACCTTCAACTTTCAATCCTCCTGAGTTGCTGGGATTACAGATATGTGCCACCACACCTGGCCCAATATCGAATTGCATATACTTAGGTCATTTTTATAATCAGCTCTGTACTGTTCAGCTACTTCACTGAAATACATTAGCTGCTATGATGAGAGACATATTTTGGAAGTATTTGTGAAGCAATGATAGTGCCACTGTTTTCTCAGTCACTTCATGGTTAACTAGTACTTGAGTGGTTTTTTTTTTAATAATTATTTTTTAGGTGAACACAATGTCTTTATTTTGTTTCTATGTGGTGCTGAGAATCAAACCCAGTGCCCCACGCATGTTGGGCGAGCGCACTACCACTTGAGCCACATTCCCAGCCCCTAGTACTTTAGTTTTAAAAGTGGTTTTCACATAGATTATTCACTTGCTACATCTATGAAAAGTAATACATATGTGTGGGAAAAGATTTCTGACCATAAGCCATTAGATTAGGTCTTTGATTTATTCCAGAACTCATAGGAAGTCCCAAGACATTTTCAGTAAGCATGGTTCTCTGTTACTTCATGTGATGGGAAGTGCTTTCATTAACAAACTCCAGTGAGTAAGGAAATAGTAAAACAGCAAAGCTTGAGGTTGCCCTGTAATGCTTGGGTTTAGGCATCCAGTTCTAGTAATAGATTCTAAGTTTCAGGGTGAGATACGCAGATTTTAAATATATTTCTCTAGTTTGGTTTATTTCCATAGTTGCTTGTTGAATTTTATCTGTTTTGTTGTTGTTTGTTTTGTTTTATTTTTGTCAGAGTAATATTTTATTTTCTGTGGTACTGGGGATGGAACCCAGGGTCTGTGCATACTAGGCACTTTACCACTGAGATATCCCTTTTTAATTTTATTTTTTCTTTTAAGAGGATTTTGCAAATCTCAGGCTGACCTTGAACTTGTAATCCTCTTGCCTCAGCCTTCTGAGTAGCTGGGATTACAGATCTGTGCCACTAATTTCCTCCTTTTTGACAATTCTTTATTATTCCAGTATTAGAAATCATATTAGGAGTCCTGTGGTTATAAAGATTATGGTGCTTCTATCGAAAGTAGTAGGGAGAAATGGCCAATGTTTTTTATTTCTAAGAGTGGAGAGCTATGAAATATACATAACATAAAATTTACCATTTTTATATGCATTTTTAGTTGTAGATAGACACAATTCCTTTATTTTATTCATTTTTATGTGGTGCTAAGGATCAAACCCAGTGCCTCATACATGCTAGGCAAGCGCTCTACCACTGAGCTATAACCACAGCCCCAAGTTTATCATTCTTAACCATTTTTAAAGTGTATAGTTTAGTAGTACTAAATATTTTCGTATTGCTGTGCAAACCCATCTCTAGAGCTCTTTTCATTTTGCAAAACTCTGTTCCCATTAAACAACTTCTCTTCTACTTCTCCGTAATTCCTGGAAACCACATTTGCTTTCTTTCACTATAATTTTGACTACTCTAGATACATCAAAGTAGAATTATATAGTATTTGTCTTTTGTTTTTTGTAGTTGTGGATGGATATCATGCTTTTATTTTATTTATTTTCGTATGCAGTGCTAAGGATTGAACCCAGAGCCTCACACATACTAGGCAAGCACTCTGCCACTGAGCCACAACCCCAGCCCCATAGTATTTGTCTTTGACTGGCATATTTCACTTAGCATAATGTTCTCTAGGCTCATTTGTGTTGTACACATGTGATAGTTTCCTTCCTTTTTAAGGCTAAATAATATTCCACCAGGTATATATATCGCACTGTCAATTCTCTGTTTCTATTTTCTTTTAGACTGTGAGGACATTCTCTTTGAAGGGAATGACTACCAAGCTCTTTGGTCAAGAAACTCCAGAGCAAAGAGAAGCCAGAATCAAGGTGTTAGAAGAACAAATAAATGAAGGAGAACAGCAGCTAAAGTCTAAAAATTTGGAAGGCAGGTAAAAATTCTGAGAAGTTCAACCTGGGCTACCATTGGATTATTTATTTATTTAATAATATTTCCCAGCTTCATTGACCCCTCTGGATACAGCCTGTTCCTCTAAAATGTAGTCATTACATTCCTAAGAAATTTAAGTTATCAAAAAATCATGTTACAGAAACATTTATATTATTGTGGGGGGAAAGGAAGAAAACTTGGGTTTCAAGTTCATAATATTACTTTCGTAGACTTCATAATTTCTATTCTTGGCACATTCTCTCTGCCCTCTTGCCCCATTTAGCAAAAAGCCTGATCATCTTCAGTACCCAGCTTAAGGGTTATTTCACTGTGAAGCCTTCCCTTATCTTCTCAGGCGATCTTAGCACTTGATTCCTGACGCTGAAGCATGGCAGTTCTGTGTTGGGTGGTTGGTTATTCTGTGTAGCTCTCCCTGGATAACTTCAAAGTTAAGGACTGTGTCTTACATTTTTTTGTTCTTCGATACCTTGCATAGTGCTTGACATGTATGTAAATATTTCTAGAAATTCAGTTCTCAGATCTGCTATCACTGTTTAGTTCATTTTCTTTATTGTTGTTTTCATCTGACAGTCAGTAAAATGTAACAAGGCAGACCAAGAGTGTATTATTGGCTTACACCAAATAAGTCAAAGTGAACTTTCATGAATTGAACTGAAAAGGAAAGTGCCTATGAGCATTAAAAAATTTTTTTCAGACAGGGTCTCACTGTGTTGCCCAAGTAGTCATGAACCCCTGGGCCACATAGCTTGGATGGTAGCTGTGTACCTCTGTACCCAACACTATTTTTATTTTTTGGTACTGGGGATTGAACCTAGGGGTGCTTAACTACTGAGCCACACCCCTAGCCCTTTTTATTTCCATATCTTTATTTTATTTTTATGTGGTGCTAAGGATCGAACCCCATGCTTCATGCATGCTAGGTGAGCACTCTACCTTTGAGCCACAACCCCAGCCCCATAGTCCTTTTTATTTTGAGACAGGGTCTCACTCAGTCACCCAAGCTTAGCTAAGTTGCAATGGCTGGCTTTGAACTTGGAATCCTCCTGCTTCTGCCTCCCAAGCCACTGGGATTATAGGCGTGTGACACTGCACCTGACTATGCAGTTAGAATTTTTAAAACCCTAGCATTATTTAAACCATGTACATGCTGAATGTGTTTCATAATCCATCTCGTCAAGAGCATATGTTTGCCAAGCACTGTGGCACACACTTGTAATACCAGTACTTAGGAGGCTGAGCCAGAAAGATTTCAAATTCAAGGCTAGCCTGGGCAACTTATTGAGACCCTGCCTCAAAAATAAAGTATGTATGGTGGGACTACAGATGGAGCTCAGTGGTAAAGCTCTTGGCTAGCATGCATGAGTATGCCCTAGGTTTAGTCCCCAGTGGAAGAAAAAAAAAGGTATATTTTTTCCAGTGAACCCAGGAAGGCACTTCATTGTGGCATCTGTAGGGCTTGTGAGCTGATTCAGGGAGCCAATTTACATCTGTTTTTTTGTTTTTTGTTTTTTTTACACAATACCTTTATTTTGTTTATTTATCTTTATGTGGTGTTGAGGATCAAACCCAGGGCCTCGTGCATGCTAGGCAAGCACTCTACCACTGAGCCACAACCCCAGCCCCTACATCTGTCTTAAAGGAATAATTTGTGACAAAATGTAGTTATTAGAATGTAGATGAGTTTTATCTCTGACTTTTTCCCTCACTGTAATTTATAGGAAAAGGAAAAATAGAACTGTCTTATACAAGCAATAACTTTGGTTTTGATGTAGCCAATTAAAAACCATCTCTGTAGAGAATGGTTAGTTGAATTTATAGTGTACAGTCTATTTATTTTATTATTTTTGTGTGTGTGTGGTGCTGGAGATGGAACACAGACAGTACTTTGTGTATACCAGTTAAGTGCTCTATCACTGAGCTACATCCCATCCCATGTCTATTTAAATAAGAATACTAATAACTTTATCTTTTATTTCAGAGAATTTGTGAAAAATGCATGGACTGATATTGAACGATTCAAAGAACAAAAGAACCGTGACCTAAAGGAGGCCCTCATAAGTTATGCTGTCATGCAGATCAGCATGTGTAAAAAGGTAGGTTTCAGTTCTGCAAAAATAATGGCTACGTTCACAAGTGCTTACACATTTCTATAAATTCTCTTGTTTGGCCCCAAAAAATATTTTTTTCATTCTTCCTTTCTAAAACTTTTCCTATTTTCTCTACTTAATTTTGAAGAAGGATTGTAATTAAAAAGGTCAGTTATTGTGTTTCCACTTTATAAACTCTCAAATCTATATGCCCCATTTATAACTTGTATCTGAAAATATGTACTGACAGTATAACTTTGATTATATGATGTTCTTGACAGTACAGTAAAATATCATTCCTAATAATAATACCAAAAGAAAAAAAAGAAGGGATGTTTTCTGTTTTATTCTTTTTTGGGTACCAGGGATTGAACTCAGGGGCACTCAACCACTGAGCCACATCCCCACCCCTATTTTGTATTTTATTTAGAGACAGGATCTCACTGAGTTGTTTAGTGCCTTGCTTTTGCTGAGGCTGACTTTGAACTCACAATCCTCCTGCCTCAGCTTCCCAAGCCACTGAGATGACAGGTGTGTGCCACTTTGCCTGGCTCATGTTTTATTTCCTTGCCTAAGTAGAATAGATTTTTATATATGAAAATGGATAATGTCCTTTTGTTTAGAATTAAGTGCCACAAGTCAAGATCAACATCAATTTTTTCTTGGATAAATATCAGTGTCTGTATTTTATATATTTTACTTGGGTGTGTATGTATATGTGTGTGTGTATGTGTGTGTGTATATATATATATATAGCATCATTATAATTTCAGCTATTCAAAGTGTTAATTGAATATAATCCAAGTGTTACTTGAATATAATCAGATGACTGAGTCGTGGTAGTAATAAACTGAAATAAAAACTGAATTAAGTATTATAAAAGTAAATAGAACTTCTAAGTGTTTTTTGGTCTATCTTTTCATTGGCAATCTGTCCAATTTATTGAATGAAGTAGGCTAAAGCCTTTAAAAAACAATTTTTCAGTTTATAGAGTTTTAAAATTAATTATTATAAAAATAACACATGCCCATTGCAAAAATGTCAAATAATTCAGAAGCATGTGAAGTAAAAATTCTCCCCTACCTCCCCCAAATCCCTTTGTGTGTATTCTTCCAGATATTTTTTGAATATTTATACAATTATTTAGAAAATATACACAAAACAGGATTGTATTATATATATTAGTGTATAGTTTTTCTCTTTCATTTGATGTCTGGTGGACATCTAACTTTGACAGTACATGAGATCTATCTTATTCTAACAGTGAATACTATTATATCTAGTTACTTATCCAGCCAATCTGAGACATTTTAAAGATGTTTTGTTTTTATTTATGTGCATTTTGTATCCCATTAAGGAGGAATGAAACTAAAATTTTTTTCTATTGTTTGAAGCCTTGGTGAATATTGATATACTTTTTTTTTTCTTTTTTTTTTTAATTAATTTTTATTGTTGGTAATATTGATATACTTTAATGCTTAAGTATTGAGGAAAACATTCCTCTCTGATAAATCAATTATTGTAGGATATCTTATTGAAAAAAAAATTCCTTTGTTTTTATCTCTTGGTTAGGTTTTACTGTTATATCTTTATAACTATGCTTTTTTTGTTAAGGCATATTTGAATTATCTATAGCTTTGTGTTAAGTAGTGTACCAGAACCATGAGAGGGATTCCATAATTTAGAACATAATCAGTTTTTAGTCAATAATTAAGTTAATCATTAAATTATTTAATTATAAAAATTAGTTTTGTCAATAATAAAAATTTTGTTTAAATATTACTTTGAATAAAATTGCCAGAAAACTTGTTTGGTTTACTAGTAGAAACAATAAGAGCATGACATGAGTAAGAGTTTATGGTTGAACCTTGAAAACTCAGTTTACAAGTTACAGAAGTTCTTTTTCTATTTTGGAGATAAGCTCATTTAAGAGATTCTCTTACATTTTCAGAAGCATTAGATATTTCCTTATGTTAGCTATTTACTAGACTTATTAGTTAACTTAAAAGAGCAAAACTTAGTATGCCACTAAACCAAATATATGGGATTTTAGAGTCTTTCCAGAATCACATTTTAAAGATACTTTTTTTTTTTTTTTTTTTTTTTAAGGGAATTCAAGTTTGGACCAATGCTAAGGAATGCTTTAGCAAGATGTAATCCTATGAAATGACTTTTTCTTCAATCAAAGTGCCCCAAAACAAAGCACAAGTAAATAAAAGAAATTTAAGTTGCTACCCTGTATACTTAAAAATATACAATAAGTTGAATCAGTTCAGCTTTATTTTAACTGATTATAATTGTGTTCCTATAGCACAAAAATGATGTATTTTAATCAAGATTAAATATTATAATTTGAGGTTTTGGGGACTGGTGCTGATTCAAAAAAAAGTTAATTTAATAATATATACCAACAGATTATTCATCAGGCTTCTGAACCAATGATTGAATGTTAAGGCGTTAGTTAATTTCTAGACGCTCCTTTCAATGCCAACTCTTTCAGATCTGTTCATGCAGGAAGTTCTTTTCCTAAGATTGAATTCCTATATTTACTTGGTGAGACCCACTAACCTGTCATAGGGGGCATTTTCTCTTGCCTTATAGTTGAGCTGTTTGGTTTGACAAAGCTCAGCAGAAATTTATTGTGAAATCTAGGTTTTTCTTCCACATTTGTTGATGCCCCTGTAACACATCATACACTAGAAAATGCCTTCAATTTGTGTTTTACCAGAATTTTGATACTGGTCAGAAATTTTATACTGCCAACAAATAAGTCTCAACTTCTCAGATATAGAGTGGAATACATTCTTTTGGTCCAGGAATTGCTATATAGAAAATTTTAATTGAGTAGTAGTAGTCTCAACAATTCTTAACCTCAGTGATGAGCCCAATTTCCTTTGCTTGGCTCTCTGCACATGGCATTTCAGGGTACAAGATGTAGCATTTCCATGTATAAGATTAATGTGGTCAACATATGAGCTCATACCTTTATCATTAACAGCCTTCATTTCTATTGCTTGGCTATAATTTTTGTAAAGATAAATTATATTGTTTTTTTATGTATGTTTTGTGGTATATGTTCAGAAGCCAAGCACCCTCATTTTCGTAGCTTTGCAGAATCTTAAATGTGTACTAATTATTTCTAATGATGTTTTAAAAAATCCCCATACCATTCAACATTTGCCTTTTTTACATGTTTAAAATGTTGCTGGATTTTTGTGCTGTTTGCCAAACTTATACAATAAATAAATGAAGTATTGTGCTGAGTTTCAGAGGTTTTTTTGTTTGTTTGTTATTTTAAAAAGATGATCCATATACATTAATATGTGATGATCTGTGGAAATAATATGCCATGTTATACTTTAAAGTATTTAATTGTATAAATGTGTCTTATACCCAAATGCTGTTTTAAAAAAAAAAATACTGTGATGAGATCTGATTTTTAATTTTTTTTTTTCTCCCCAGTACTGGGGATTGAATTTTGTAAAGCATCCCAAAATTCAATCTTTTTTATTTTTTGTTTTGAGGTTCTCAGCTAAGTTGCTTCAAACTTTAAATCATCCTGCCTCAGCCTCCTGAGACTCTGGGATTACAAATTTATACTATCATGCCCAACTTACTTCTCTTTTTAAAATAAAATTGGTAGAAGCAAAAGTCACCTGCAGGTATATACTTTTGAATCCACTGAATTGTATCATCTCTTGACTAGTGAAATGACAAACCTTCCCACTTGGCATTTAAAAATCAAAAGCCTGGACCTAGGGATATAACTCAGTAGTACATTATTTTCCTAGCATACACAAGTCCTGGGTTTAATACCTAACTCTGCAAAAAGCATTTCTAACTAACTTAAGACTAAACGTAAAGTATATTAGATTTTTTTCTGTTAGCAGACCTGATTTGACCTATATTTTTTTAAAAGATAAATTAGAGCTGAGTACAGTGGCATACACCTGTAGCCTTAGCTACTCTAGAGGCTTAAAGCAGGAGAATTGCTCGAGCCCAGGAGTTGGAGACCAGCCTGAGCAATATAGCAAGGCCCCATCTCAAAAACAAAATAACAGAATACTTTTCCTACTTCATTCTTTTTATCTTCTCTAACATTCACACACACACACACACACACACACACACGATTATTTCTTTTTTTTTTAATTAATTTTTATTGTTGGTTGTTCAAAACATTACATAGTTCTTGATATATCATATTTCACACTTTGATTCAAGTGGGATATGAACTCCCATTTTTACCCCGTATACAGATTGCAGAATCACATCAGTTGCACATCCATTGATTTACATATTGCCATACTAGTGTCTGTTGTATTCTGCTGCCTTTCCTATCCTCTACTATCCCCCCTCCCCCCTCCCCTCCCCTCTTCTCTCTCTACCCCCTCTACTGTAATTCATTTCTCCCCCTTATATTTTTCCCCCTTTCCCCTCACTTCCTCTTGTATGTAATTTTGTATACCCCTGAGGGTCTCCTTCTATTTACATGCAATTTCCCTTCTCTCTCCCTTTCCCTCCCACCTCTCATCCCTGTTTAATGTTAATCTTCTTCTCATGCTCTTTGTCCCTACTCTGTTCTTAGTTACTCTCCTTATATCAAAGAAGACATTTGGCATTTGTTTTTAAGGGATTGGCTAGCTTCACTTAGCATAATCTGCTCTAATGCCATCCATTTCCCTCCAAATTCTATGGTTTTGTCATTTTTTAATGGAGAGTAATACTCCATTGTGTATAAATGCCACATTTTTTTTATCCTTTCGTCTATTGAAGGGCATCTAGGTTGGTTCCACAGTCTTGCTATTGTGAATTGTGTTGCTGTGAACATGGATGTAGCAGTGTCCCTATAGTGTGCTCTTTTTAGGTCTTTAGGGAATAGACCGAGTAGGGGAATAGCTGGGTCAAATGGTGGTTCCATTCCAAGCTTTCCAAGAAATCTTCATACTGCTTTCCAAATTGGCTGCACCAATTTGCAGTCCCACCAGCAATGTACAAGTGAACCCTTTTCCCCACATCCTCGCCAGCACTTGTTGTTGTTTGACTTCCTAATGGCTGCCAATCTTATTGGAGTGAGATGGTATCTTAGGGTGGTTTTGATTTGCATTTCTCTGACTGCTAGAGATGGTGAGCATTTTTTCATGTACTTGTTGATTGATTGTATGTCCTCCTCTGAGAAATGTCTGTTCAGGTCCTTGGCCCACACGATTATTTCTTTATTTAACTGGGAATATGCTTGGGTGGTTTTGATCATTGTTTAATTTTATAGCATATTGTTCCTTTAAAAAGAATTTTATTTTATTTTTAAAGAATTTTTAAATTTTTTTTTCAGTTGTTGTTGGACTTTTATTTATTTACATGTGGTGTTGAGAATGGAACCCAGTGCCTCACACATGCTAAGCAAGTGCTTTACCACTGAACCACCATCCCAGCCCCTTTAAAAAGAATTCTTGGGTAATCCCAGCAGCTGGGGAGGCTGTGACAGGAGGATTTCGAGTTCAAAGCCAGCCTCAGCAGCAGTGGGGCACTAAGCAACTCAGTGAGACCCTTTTTCTAAATAAAATACAAAAAAAGGTTAGGGATGTGGCTCAGTGGTCGAGTTCCCCTAAGTTCAGTTTCCAGTATCAAAAAATAAAAAGAACTCTTGAAGGAATTTTATGATAGAAACCATTTTTTGTATCCAGGATAAGTATAAAGAAAATAATCTATTTCAATAACACTTTATAGTATTTAAAAATCAGGAATTGAAATGAATTATTTAAAAAGTGAGGGAGTTAGTCCCCAAAGATAAATATAAAAATATAAGCAATCACTAAAAAAAAAAAAAAAAAAAAAAGATTAATTACACTTTAATTACACTCATTAAATTAGTGTAAGTGGGACTGGACGCGGTAATGCACATCTGTAATCCCAGTGACGTTCAAAGCCAGCCTCAGCAATGATGAAGTTCTAAGCAACTCAATGAGACCCTGTTTCTAATAAAAAATACAAAATAAAAAAATATTTGTTGGGCTGGGGATGTGGCTCAAGCAGTAGCATGCTCGCCTGGCATGCATGCGGCCCGGGTTCGATCCTCAGCACCACATACAAACAAAGATGTTGTGTCCGCCGAACACTAAAAAATGAATATTAAAAAAAAAATTCTCTCTCTGTCTCTCTCTCTCTTTAAAAAAAATATTTGTTTACTATATGTCAAAATACATTCTACTGTAAAATTAATTAATTAAAAAATAAATAAATAAAAATAAAAATAGGACCTGGGATGAAGCTTTGTGGGCGAGTACTCCTGAGTTCAATCCCCGATACCAAAACTAAAAGTAAAAAAATTTAGTGTAAGTGTTTATAACAAAGGAGAATTTAATCTAGACAATGTACTAGTGTTGCTGTTGGTATGTTATAGTTAAAACTTTAAAATGGGCTGGGGTTGTGGCTCAGCAGTAGCACGCTTGCCTACCACATGGGAGGCCCTGGGTTCAATCCTCGGCACCACATAAAAATAAATAAATGAAACAAAGGTATTGTGTTCAACTACAACTAAAGATAAAATATTAAAATTTTTAAAAAAAATTAACTGAAGTCATATTTAACCTAAATTTACATCCAAAAACTTGAGTACAGATGAATGAGTCAGTGGTCAATTACAACATAGCATTCAAAACCAGAACCAAGGATTCTTAACATTCAAGCATCTTTAGAGTAAACACATGAAACCCAGTTTGAGATGGAGTGAAAAAAGAGTTATGTAACAGGAGTATGAAGCTTTTTAGATCCTTATAATATTCTTTAGATTCTTATGTATACTCCTCTATGGGTATATTTACTGAAACACTAGAAAGTTTTCCCTAAGAAATGAATTAGAAATTTCTTTCAAAGTTGAGTAAACCAGAGAAATAAACAAGTAAAAGACTAAATCAGTAATTGTATTTGCTTCCTAAATTATGTAGTTTAAAATATTTATGTATTTGAAAAAAAAAAGAAACCAGAGAAAAAATTTTAAATCTAAGTAAGAAGAAATATTCAAGATAAATGTAAAAATCAATTATATTGAAAACTGATTAACTGATTAACGCTGTACCTCTGAGCAACATCCCCAGCCCACAGCAGGCTTTCTAACACCAAAATGTCTTAGCTTCCATAAAAGAATAATCTGACTGCCAAACTATCAATTAGGTATGAGGCAGAACAGATATTTTTAGATATGCAGTTTCAAAAAATTCTCTTCCTATGTACTCTTTCTCAAGAAGTTACTAGAGGATGTGTTTCACCTAAATAGGAAAGTAAACCAAAACTCAGAAAGAGCTGAGATACAGAGAGTAGGCATTCCAACACAGGAGGTGAAAGGTATGCCCAGATATGGTGAAGAGTCGTCCCAGAGTGCAGCCAGAAGCGGAAGCCAGAGGAAGATGGCTCAGTGGCCACATCCCTTGGGTTCAGTCTCTGGACCATAAATAAATAAATCTGGCATTACTTACCATTTGAAATTGCCTACACCTTACCCACCCAATCCCGACACATACATGACTATACATTACTATAATTTTTATGACTATATTTTTGTTTGTTCTAATGGTAAATCTATCATATATAAAGCAAAACATTCAGACTCCAAAATGACAGTTTCTTGTCAGGAGAACCAAGTGTTAGGCATGAAATTCAGAGCCCTACACAAGCTAAGAGGCAAGATTTGAGCCCACTGAGGTTGGTGTGAACCAGTATGGACATGAGCATTTCATTTCCTGTCTTGGCTGCTTGGCTCATTCTCTGCTTCTGAACTTCCAGGTCAGAAAGAAATTGGTTGAGATTTCCTCTAAACAGATGTAATTGTAAGAATACTTTAATATTGTGCAATCAAGTTTGTGATGTCCAGAGAAATAAAATGAAGATTCTATCAGGTCACGTTTTAGTCAGCTTTTTTACTGCTGTGACCAAAAGACCTAAAAAGAACAATTTTAGAGGAGGAAAAGTTTATTTGGCACTCACAGTTCAGAGTCTCAGTCCATAGATGACGGACTCCATTCTTTGGGGCCTGAGGCAGAACATCATGGTGGAGTGTGGTAGAGGAAAGCACCTCAGGACATGACCACCAGGAAGCAGAGAGAGAGTTCCATTCACCAAGAACAAAATATATATGCCAAAGACATACCTTCCAATGACCCACCTCCTCCAGCCATACCATACCTGCCTGCAGTTTTTACTCAGTTAATCCCTATTAAGGGATTAATATACTGGTTAGATTAAGCCTCTTATAACCCAATCATTTCATATCTAAGCTTTCTTACATTGTCTCACACAGGAGCTTATGGGAGACACCTGATTTCTAAACCATAACAGCAAGAAAATAATGTGTCCCAGAAGAGCTAAACTTTTAAGAGAACAAGGAAAGGAATGAGCAAATAGGTGTGTTTCTTGTTAAGAGTGGTAAAGACCAAATTATCCATTCCCCTAAAATCAACTACTGATATTTGCTACTGAGCATAATAAATTTATGGCTGTTTAGTTAGCATAATTAATTAGATGTTGGAGATTGATTTTCATTGATGACATTAATGGAATTCAAATTTTGAAGGTATTAATATCAGTGGGATCCTAGTATTGTTAAGATGTCAACACTACCCAGCACAGTCTACAGATTCAATACAATCCCTATCAAAATCTAATGACATTCTTTGCAGAAATAGAAAAACCTTTCCTGAAAACCATATAGAATCACATAGAATCTCAAGGAACCCTACACAGCCAAAACAATCTTGGAAAAGAACAAAACTGGAGGACTCAGATTGACTGATTTCAAAATACTACAAAGCCAAGGGTAGCGGCACATGCTTGTGATCCCAGCTACTTCAGAGACAGAGGATTGCAAATTTGAGGACAGCCTGAGCAACTTAGTGAGACCCTGGAATGTAGCTCAGTGGTAGAGCACTTGTCTAGAATGGTGTGAGGCCCTGAGTTTAGTCCCCAGTACAAACAAAACCTTTCTACAAAGCTACACGCTACACTAATGGAAACAGTGTGGTATTGGCAGAACAATCTTATAAGACATGGAACAGAATCGAGCCCAGAAACAAACCCTCATATCTTTGACCAAATGATTTTCCACAAGGGTGGCAAGACCATGCAATGAGAAGAGGATAGCCTTTTTCCTCTCTCTTTGAGGCAGGGTCTTACTGAGGCTGGCTTCCAACTTGTTATCCTCCTGCTTCAACCTCCCAAGTATGGGCTGGGGATGTGGCTCAAGCGGTAGTGCGCCCGCCTGGCATGCGTGCGGCCCGGGTTCGATCCTCAGCACCACATACAAGCAAAGATGTTGTGTCCGCCGAAAACTAAAAAATAAATAAATTAAATTAAAAAAAAAAAACAAAAAACCTCCCAAGTAGCTGAGATCACAGGCATGTACCACTGCCTGCAATGTGTGACCATGTGCCCAGCATGAAGGGCAGCTCACAGTTAGTCTTTAAAAAAAAAAAAAATAGTGCTGGGAAAACTGGATATCCACATGCAAAGAAAAAAGTTGGATCCCCACGGGGATGGTTAATTTTATGTGTCAACTTGGCTAAGCGATGCCCAGATTGCTACTAAAACATTATTTCTGAGTGTGTCTCTGAAGGTGTTTCCAGAATAGATTAGCACCCGCTTCTTGGGTCTTCAGAATTGGACTAAATTACACCACTGGCTTTCTGGCAGTTTACAGATGCAGACCATGGGACTTCTTGGTCTTCATAATCACAGGAGCCAATTCCCATAATGAATTTCCTCTACATATCTATACTATATTCTGTGGTTTCTCTTTAGAGAAACCTTTACATGCTTCTGTAACACCATATGCAAAAAATAACTAAAAATGGATCAAAGATAAAAAAAATGCCTCAAAGATCTACGTGTAAGACTAAAACTATAAAACTCTTAGGAGAAAATGTTAGGCAGAGCCTTATAGACTAGATTTGGCAATGATTTGGATAAGACACAAAAGGAACAGGCAACAAAAGAAAAAATAGTTTATGAAAATTTTAAAAATTCATTCATCAAAGGAAACAGGAATACAGTAAAAAGGCAATCCATAGAATGGAATAAAATATTCCCAAATCATAAGTCTGAGAAGGGATTAATATCCAAAAATATTTTTAAAACCCTAAAACAATAAAAATGTGATTTAAAAATGGTCAAAGAAGCCAGGCAGAGTGGTCCATGCCTGTAATCCCAGTGGCTTGGGAGGCTGAGGCAGGAGAATTGCAAGTTCAAAACCAGCCTCAGCAATTTAGGGAGGCCCCAAGCAACTTGGTGAGACCCTATCTCTAAATAAAATATAAAAAAGGACTGGGATTGTGACTCAGTAGTTAAAAGAAGAAGAAGAACAACAACTTAAATAGACATTTTCCAAAGAAAATATACAAATGGCTAATAAGCACATGAAAAAACATCACTAACATTAGGCAAATGCAAATTAAAAAAAATATAAGGAGATACACTTAACACTCAGTAGGATGGCTATTATCAAAAACAAACAGAGTCTATGGTTTGAGAGTAGGGCCATGCCAAGGGCTCTTCCTCTGGTGATTGAGCTCGTATCAAGTGTCTGAAGAAGACAGTTTCTGAGGATGATGTGTCATGATGGCTGCTGAAGCTTCTGCTCCAGATCTGAAGGGCAGAAGTGCTGAGGAGACCTTCAATACTTCCATCCATATGATGTAGAAACTAAAAATATAGATGCTTAGGCCTACACATGGGGAACTGTATAGGGTGCTCTAGTCAACAGCCTCAGCTGAACTCCCAAAAAATGACAGGACCGTATATCATCCATGGAAGTGACCTCTCTTGGATGTCCCAATGACTGGAGCCTCAAGATGACAGAGGTGGCTACAACATGTGTAGAGGCACCCTTACATGTTACATGCCAGATACCACATAGAGAAAAAAAATACCCACTCATCCCTGTCAATACAGAGAATCCAGAATGATAATAAATGGCTATTGTTTGGGAGTTTTTAAGCAAAAATGGAAATTAAAAAAAAAAAAAAAAAAAAAACAGAGCCAGGTACCTGTAATCCCAACGGTTTGGGAGGCTGAGACAGGAAGATCACAATTTCAAAGCCAGTCTCAGCAACAGCCAGGTGCTAAGCAACTCAGTGAGACCTGTCTCTAAATAAAATACAAAATAGGGCTGGGATGTAGCTCAGTGGTCTTAGTGCACTGTTGGTGGGAAGGTAAAACCTTGTACCTGCTGTGGAAAACAGTATGGCAGCTGCCCGAAAAATTAAAAATAGATTACCATATGTTACAGCAATTCCACTTCTGAGTATACACCCAAAAGAATAGAAAGTAGGATCTCAAAAAGATATTTGTGCCGGTTGTGGTGGCACATGCTCATAATATCAGTAGCTCAGGAGGCTGAGGCAGGAGGATTTCAAGTTCAAAGCCAGCCTCAGCAACTTAGCAAGGTCCTAAGCAATTCAGGGAGACCTTGTTTCTAAATAAAAAGGACTGGGGATGTGGCTCAGTGATTAAGAGCCCCTGGGGGTTCAATCTCTGATACAAAAAAAAAAAAGATATTTGTACAGCCATGTTCATAGCACTTTATTCATAATAGCTAAAATATGGGAAACCCCAAGTGTCTATTGATGGGTGAATGGATAAACAAAACGTGGAATGTGCATACAATAGAGTATTATTAAGCCTTAGAAAGGCAGGAAATCCTGACACATGCTACAATGTAGGTGAACCTTGAAGACGTGCTGTATGAAATAAGCAAGTTACAAAAAGACAAATACCGTGGAATTCCACTTATGGGAGGTACCTAAAGACAAGTTAGAAGGGTAGTTGCCAGGGACAGGGGTGGGGGGAAAATGAGGAATTGTTTAATGGGTACAGAGCTTCAGCTTTATAAAATAAAAAGGATTATGGAGATAGATGGTGCTGAGGGTTACATCACACAAATGTATTAATGCTGCTGGATTATACCCTTAAAATGGGTTAAAATGGCAAATATCATGTTTTGGGGTACTTTACCACAAAAAAAAAAATTAGGAAATAATTGTGGGGTTCTGATTTATAGAATTTTGATCAACAACTAGAAATCTTCACTTTTCAAAAATGTCCCTGGTTGGCTGGGGCTGTAGCTCAGTGGTAGAGCGCTTATCTAGCATGTGTGAAGCACTGGGTTTGATTCTCAGCACCACATATAAATAAATAAAATAAAAGCCCATTGACAACTAAAAAGATTTAAAAATTATTAAAAAAATTCCCAGGTGATTCTGACAAGCAACGAAGTTGGAGGAAACACCATATTCTAAGGACAGAGGCAATAGAAACAATATCCTCCACTCTGAAATTTGGTTTTAAATGACATGTCCATTCTTCCTTGCCTTCCAGGCATGGTGGGTACAAATGGAACTCATAATAAAACTTGAAGCCATTCCCAGTATAGGCCATGAGTTCAGTTGAGCTCAGTGTGCAGGAAACCCTCTGTATGGTGATGCCCAGAAGGGAGTCGATGTACAGATCTGAAGCTCTGGAGGGGAGTGTTGGCTGTAGACGGAAAGTTAACCCTGGAGGTAAATGAAGTTCCCAAAGGGAACATGCTGACTAAAACAGGACCCAGGGCTGGACATGGTAATACACACCTGTAATTCCAGAAACTCAAGAGGCTGAGGCAGGAGGATCTCAAGTTCAAAGCCTGTCTCAGCAATTTAGTGAGATCCTCAGCAACTTAGTGAGACCCTGTCTCAAAATAAAACATAGAAAGTGCTGGGGATTTGGCTCAGTGGCAAAGCATCTCTGGATTTTAGTATAAAAAGAGAGAGGGAGGGAAGAAGCAGGGTTGGGGGGGACACAAGGTTGAAAGTACATGTGTGGCCTTTGTGACCTAACCTTCTACATTTTGGTAAAAATTCATCTCTGTATTTCTATCCTAATCCACATACCCATTGTCTTTTGGGGCTCCATTATGACCTTCTATCTGCTTTGGTCCAGGCTCTGAACACCCAGATGCCTTCCAGACCCTTCTTCACCTGAGCTGATATTAGCTGAAAGTGTCTGGTTTGAAGGATCCTTCTTAAAACTTAGCTCCCAGAATTAGGTCTGACCCTCTTATGTCAGCCCCACATAAGCAGGGCTCAAGGAGACTGTGTACTGCTGGTGCTTACACTCCGGGCCTTGAGGGCCGCTGGGTTCCTGTGAGCCAGCTGAAGATCACCGCCTTGTGAACCAAGGGGCTTCACTGTTTCCCCTTCACCCCTAAAACTGCTCAAGAACCACTTTTAACGGTCTTCTGTCCTCGACTCACAATTTGTGTGTGTGTGTGATTTACAGTGGATAGAGCTACAGATATTGCGACACATACACACAGGCTTCTTATTAGGACTTAGTAACATATCAAAAATAACAGTCAAGCTCAAGCAAAACCTGGTGTCATCCTTGTGTTTCTATGTTGCTTGAGTCGAGGGGATTGAAGAACACTGTCCCTGTTGCCTCAGGTCCTGGTGGCAGCTCTTTGTGAGGGCTAAGCCTAGTCGTGGTTTAGCAATTGTGCCTACTTCAATGGCCTTCTACCTCCCAGCAGCTCCAAAAATCAATGAAAGGAAGATACACCCTCTGATTGAGAACTTAAAGACCCAGTTGTTTCCATGATAGGAGCTCAGAATCTTCAGCTAGAAACAAGCTTACAGATGATTTTATCTCATTTCAAGAATGAGGAAATAGTTGGGTACAGTGACACACTCCTGTAGTCCCAGCTATTTGGGAGGCTAAGTCAGGAGGATCACAAGTTTGAGGCTAGTCTCGGCAATTTAGCAAAATCCTGTCTCAAAATAAAATTTGAAAAGGGCTGGGGATACGTGAGTGGTAGAGCACTTGCCTAGCATTCACAAGGTCTTGGGTTTGATCCCCAGTACTCGGGGTCGGTGGGAGGAAACAGAAGACCAGAGAAAGATGACTTGCTCATTGCTGATGGTCACACAGTCAATTAGTGCACACTTCTGACTTTTGGACAGGCTCTGTCCTTGGTGTATTTTCTGTCTGTGTGTTGTCTCCTGAGCTGATGGGCCTGTGTGGTTTGCCCAAGCCTCTGTGGCTACCTTATCCCCACTGCTTGCTCAGTAACCAGGGAGGGGACTTAAAGGAATAAAGCCAGGCCTCACACAGGGCCAGAGGGGAAATTGAGAGTGGTTCCTGGGGAGGACTTAGGACAGTGATTGGCTGGAGATAAACACTGCATTTCAATTATCCTGGGACTCAGGACAGTTACAGTTGCAAACTCCTCTAGAGTTCCCTCCTAAACATGAGCTGGTGTATGTGACACCTATATGTCACATACAGGGAATTGGTGATAGATGTGTTAATGGGTGGCCTGAGCCCCGTCACACAACATGGGTGGACCAGGCCTGGGAATCCACTTTGGTTGGCCCACTTGCAGAGTAGGGCTTTCCAGGGGAGCTGAGGACAGTAGGAGAGGTTTCTTCGGGGGCTGGCAGAGCCTCAGGAGCCCTGGGTCCTTCCCACCTACGGAGAGCTCAGCAAGCCTACCTGATACCTGAGCTCTGGGCAGCTCCTTTTCGGGCCCAGCTCGAGTTCTCCCTGCAGGGTGTGCCCTGGCTTGGTGGTAACTGAAGACCCCCATCTTCTATTAGAGATGGAAATTGAACCATAGCTCTTAGTGGGGGCCCTGGATATTCATGACAGGGCCATCCCTGGAGGTAGGTCCACTAAGAGAGCAAGGGATACAATTTCTGGGAAGCAATCTGCAGATCTCTGAACTCACTGTCTTGCTTCATGCTGCTATAACAGAATGCCCTCCTGGGTAAAGAACAGAGATTGATTTCTTACAGTTCTAGAGTCTGGGAAGTCCAAGACTGAGGGGTTGGAATCTGGCCTTGTTGTTGCCAGATCCCACAGCAGAAGGCAGAAAGTAAAGGGGAGAGAAGGGGATAGGGGCAGAGAGACAGAGACACTCGTAGGACACTGCTCTCAGCCTTGAACCCTTTTCATAATTGGCACTAACCCATTCATGGCCTAATCACTTCTCAAGTTTTCCACCACTTAATACTGTTGTATTGGGAATTAAGTTTTCAAGGCAAGAACTTTGAGAGACACATTTAAACCACAGTATTCACTGCCCACCCCTCTGTACTGGGGATCCAACCTGCAGCCTGCAGGCTAGGCAAGTGCTCTACCACTGGGACTCATCCCTAGCCCTTTTTATTTGATTTTTGAGGATGTTACTAAGTTGCTGAGGCTGGCCTTGAACTTGTGATTCTCCTGCCTCAGCCTCCCAGATATCTGGGATTATAGACCTGTGCTATCTTTCCCAACAAAATTGGTGTTTCTTTGCCTTGGGGCCCACAGACCTGCTGCTTTCACTGCTCAGCCCCAGCCCTCTATTCCTCACCCCTATAAGGTATGATAACACCTTATCCTCAAGCACATCTTGGTCATAACCCCCTTTGGCCTAGTTGGTTGGTCTATACCTGAAATCTTGGGCTGAGACAGGAGGATCACAAGTTCAAGGCCAGACTGGGGAACATGATAGCATGGCCTTCTCAACATAGTAACACCACCAACAACAATAAGTACCTCCTCAGGGAGATCATCCCTGAACTTTAATTGAAGAAGCTCTGGCTCCCAAAACTCCCTATAAGATCTCTAAGAACTTAGCACCAAGTGCTAAAGTGGTTGTTTTGCATATAAGTGTAGCTGAATTTTATAAATGCCTCATATGTGTTTGGAAGGAAGATGTTTTGCCAGGTGGGGTAGCGCACACCTGAAACCCCAGCTCCTCAGGGGGCTGAGGCAGGATGACCACAACTTCAAGGCCAGCCTGGGCAATTTATCAAGACCCTATCTCTAAATAAAAATAAAAAGAGCTGGGGATGCAGCTCAGAGGTAGAGCACTTGCCAACCCCCCAGCGAGGCCTAAGCTCACCTCTTGCCCCAGTATAGGAAAGAAGGAAAAGAATGTGTCTTCTCCAGCTGTAAGATTCAGCGTACTAGGTAAGGCTATTATATTAAGCATCTAAATTGTTTAAAGCTTTTCTCTTATCATTATTTTGCTTACATAATCTATCAATTACAGGGAGAGGTACATTAAAATCTCTTATACAATTTGGACCTAAGTACATATAGCATTTCTTTCTTTTCTTTTTTTTTTTTTTTTTTTAAGGTGCTGGGGATTCAATCTGGGGTCTGGGATCCATGCATGCTAGGTAAGCATTCTACCACTGGACTACACCCCCAGCCCCGAAGTACATGAAATCTCTCTCTCTCTCTCTCTCTCATTCGCTCTCTCTTTTTTTTTTTTTTTTTTTTTGTGTGTGTGTGTGTGAGGTATGAGTCAAGTTCACACTGTGCTGCCCAAGCTGGCCTCCAATTCTTGAGCCAAGAGCCCATCCTGCCTCAGTTACCTAAGTAGCTGGGACCACAGGCACTTTGCCACACCACTGTACCCAACTTGGTGCATACCGGCTTTTTAATTTTTATATCTTTTTGTCTATTTTGTGTCCTTTATAATAACAGCCTGAGTACCATCACTGCCCCCAACTTATTGTATTCACTTCCCTTGAAAATTTTTAAGGACTGCAGGGATAAACCACAATATAATTATTTTGTCCTCCATTATTGGACATTGATTGTTTCTACTTTTTACTTTTATGAATTACACTCTAAAGAGCATCTTTGTGTGAAGTTATTTCTGATGATTTTCTCTGAGTAGATTTCTCCTAGGAGAATTATGAGGTCAGGGTGAACAAACATTTTAAAACTTTTCATATATGTCACTCGTTCACATATTTGATCAAATTAGAATTTCCAGTGGCTGTGTCACTCAGTTGGCCTTGTTGAACTGTTTCTTCCTCAGTGACTGTGTGTGTGTGTGTGTGTGTGTGTTACTAGAGATTGAACCCAAGTTGCTCTATGACCTACATCCCCAGCCCCTGTTTTGATTTTATTTTGAGACGGGGCCTTGTTAAGTTGCTGAGTCTGGCTTCAAAGTTGAGATCCTCCTGCCTCCGTTTCCTGAGTCCCTAGGGTTATAGGCATGGGCCAGCAAGACCAGCTCCCTCAGTGTTTATTTATTTATTTTTGTCATCTGGGCAGCCCTCACCAAGCTTTGTAATTTAGAACTTGCATCATTCCTGTTAAGTTTCACCTGCTTGATGTGGCCTATCCTTCCTAATCTGTCAATCTCCCTCAGCCTTCAATTTAGCAGAGTGTCTGCCACTGATATGGAGCCATATCTCCTTCTATACCCTCACTCTAGTCAGTGATGGAAACGATGAGAATAGAACTTCATGTTAAACCACTGGAAATCACGCTGGGGATAGCAAGTTCTTTTCCAATAAGGCTAATAGTTATAGTTTATTGAATATTTACATATTACATATATATTTACATATTATATATGCATTACATATAGGTTAACTTGTTTGATCATTACAACCATCCTCAAAATTAGGTAATACAGTCTCTAGTTTAAGATCTATGAATTGAAATTCAAAGAGAGGAACTCTATTTAACTGGTCACCCTGTTCCTAAGTGGATTTCTGCTCCAGACTGGGATTCTGCAACCCTGCTCTACAGAAATCTGCCACCAGGTGGCAGTCGAGTCAGTGGGCCCAGGAAGAACCGCTAGTTTTGAGATCTGAAATTCGCTGCAAAAGTGCATTTTTTTTTCCTTATAAAAGCAACCATAACTTTTATTGACATGACTAAAACTATATTTTCAATAAAATAAACATTAACCAGACGGGAACATTCCTCAGAGTAAAAGATAATAAGATAAACAGACCTTTGAACTTGGACCTTTCCACTGAGAATTCATCAATAGAATCCCTTTGAGGAAAATCGCTCTTTTTGGAACTCACCCACACTAGGATGATGCCCCTGATTTTCTGCCTACTCTGTTCCACCTCTGTCCCCTGCAGTAGCACACTCCTGGCAGTGAAAGAGGTTGTGTCCTCCACTGGGACAGCATATCAGCATCTGGAGCAAAGGGTGTAGACAGTGGCACCTTGGTGGGTAGGGAAAGCCCTCCAAGAGATATAGATGTGCCCATCCGTGGGAACATTCCTAGTTTTGGAGAGAATCCCCAATCATCATGCACCAGCCACCCTTCCTGCCAGCAGAGGCATGCCTCTTACTCTCTAAATCAAGAGCTTGCAAACCTGTCCCTTGTCTTCATTCTCCCAGTCATACATTGATATTTTTCTGCCTTTTAAATTCATATATTTTGATATTTTGACAAAAGAACCAGGCACGGTGGTGTGGACCTGTGGTCCCAGATACTAAGGGGGCTGTGGTAGGAAGATCACTTGAGCCTGGGAGTATAGCTTAGGTGTTGGAGGCCAGCCTAGGCAACACAACAAGGCCCTACATCAAAAATAAAGGGGGCATCCAGGTAAAAAGGCACAAGCCTGGAATCCTCGGGAGACTGAGGCAGGTAGATGGCAAGTTTGAGACAAGCCTGGGCAACCTGGTGATACCCTGTCTCAAAGTTAAAAAACAAAAAGGATGTAGCTCAATAATAGAGTACTCCCAGGGCACTGCCAAATAAATAAATAAATAGGCCTGGGGTGTAATTCAGTGGTACAGTGCTTGCCTCACATCACCAACCCCTGGGCCTGATCTTCAGTGGTGAGGGTTGGAGTCAGAGTTTTCTTCTTTAAACTTCCCTCTTTCTTTTTTTTACTTTTGTCTCTTTTCAGGGGCACTCCACCACTGAGCCACATCCCCAGCCTTTATTTAGAGACAGGGTCTCACTGAGTTGCTCAGTGCCTCGCTGTTGCTGTGGCTGGCTTTGAACTTGCGATCCTCCTGCCTCAGCCTACCACTGGGATTACAGGCATTCGCCACCATGCCCAGCTCCCCCTTTCTTTTTAACATGAGGTTTCGCTTGCTGATCTTCCCCTCTTGGTTAGCAGCATCTTTTTCAAACCATCTGCACATACATTTGAATTATTGACCTGCATTATATTTCAACAGAAATAGAAGATAAAAAGGACTTTCTCAATATTCCACCACACATCAGTCCCACCTGGATGGTCCAGTGTTTCATTCCAACCCACTCCCACCAGTGTCCTTCCCAATACCCCGTCTTCATGCTCAGGGGAGGGTCTCTTGCTCCCCACACAGAGGTAAACCAAGGACTGGAACTAGAATTAGGGATCTCCATGTGGAGCTAGCCCAGGAGAAACAACCAGAAGTGGGCCTCTAGGCTGCTAATTGGGAGATTCCAAAGTCAAGTTCAGGCCTGGCTTGATGTCTGGCTCCACCTTTTTCAAGTCTTGTGACTTATAAGTTCCCTTTGCTGAGCCTCAGATTCCTCAGGGCAAAGCAGGGATAAATCCAGCACTTGCTGGGCAGCACTGTCATGTTAGATGCAGTCTGTGATGCCTGGCCAGTGTCCCTGGCGCCCTGTGCTGAGTGCTAATTAATGTTGGCTATTGTTCAGTTAAGTAAGGGATCTGGGATCATGGAACATTATTGCTGTTGGCCCATGAGATCATCGTCTAGATCTCTCAAATAATCAAATGTTTTGTTTTACCAGCTTGAATGAAAATAACGAATTATTTTTTTAAGGTCCAAATAAGTGACTCCTCGTTCCCCACATACTACTACTACTTTTTTTTTTTTTTTTTTGTAGTTGTAGACGGACAGCATGCCTTTATTTTATTCATTTATTTTTATGTGGTGCTGAGGATAGAACCCAGGGCCTCACACATGCTAGGCAAGTGCTCTGCCACTCAGCTACAGCCCCAGCCCCACCACATACTACTTCTTAACAAGTCTTCCCTGGGACTCCTCCCTCCCACAGCCAAACTAGAGACCCCTGGGTGTTTCCCAGGCCTGGTTACCTCACCTTTCTGAGAAGAAATAGGCCCAAAAGGCCTTTCTTCACTGCCTGTGGCTGCCAATTAACTAGCCTAGCAGTGTGAGGCTGTGTCCATTCAGGAAGTTATCAGGCCACAGAGACCCTCCTCCTAGGCCACATTTGTTTCTCAGGGTTTAGGATGGGGATGAGGACTTCTGTCTCTGCAGATTAGGATTGGCCTGGGTCCCAAAGAGCCCCTGGAATTTATGCACATGCAATAGTCACAAGCCAGGCACGGGCCAGCCCATGTTACTCCTCCCTGCAGCCCAGAGGAGAAGCACCCAGGCTCTTGGCATCAGCTTGAAGCAGGAAGCTTCCCCTCACTGCAGCTGCCAGCAGAAGTAAAATGGCACCCAGTGGCACAGGGAGCCTCTCCTGCACCTACCCAGGACAGATCCTTCCCCGTGGCCAGGGCAGCTCCAAGTCTGAAGCCCTAGAACATTCTTCCTTTCCAGTCCCAAGGGCACTCATTTTCTGCCTTGGATCCCTTGCTCACCAGGGCCTCCCATTTCCTTCAGGAGAAACTAGCCCTCTGTTGTCCCTATATTCAGATGAGAGAACTGAGGCCCCAGAGAGGAAAGGTGACTTGTTAAGTACATGAAGCTGGGGGTGAGGCCACATGTCCTGACACCCAATTTAGAGCTTTTCCTCAAACCACAGTGGGCCAGATTAGAATGGTGAGATTGGGAGGAAGGGGCAGGCAAGGGCAGATGTCAGAACAGGTCAGCCAAGTCAGGGCGCCAGGAGAGCTGGGCGGGAAGTTGAGTCTGCAGTTAATAAAGGTAGAAGTGAAGGAGGGGCCCACAGGATGCCAGATTCTCATTTTTAATGGGAACTTCCCTGACGAGCTGTGCAATTAGATACTTAATGAATCAGAAATGCTTTTTTGAGGATTTGAAAGAAATACTCAGTGCTGGCCTGTGAACTGTAGGGCTATTGAAAACCTAAAACCTAAACCATAAAGTCTGAGGGCTGTGAATCCCATTCATTTGCATGTGAGCTGCCATTAATTTGTAGATTCCCGTTTGGGTCCCTAATTAGGCGTACATAAAATTAAATTAACTAATTAGTGCAAATGTCTGCATCTACTCTCAGGACAATTACTCAAGGAGGGAGCAGGGAGGGCCTAGGAACTTTGAGATCAGATTCTTCTTTTCCCAGTCAGCTGGGTAAAGCAAGACAGACATGAACACCATGGCATCGCCCCAGGATCCCCTCGCAGACAGAGGGGTCCATACTGAGTAGTTGGAAACCAAAGTCCCTATTTGTCCTAGCCTTAGCCTGGTCTCTTCCTGCTAGAAAACCTTAGGCCCTTCCCAAGGATGCTCTTTCCTCATTGAATCCAGGAGCAGCTGAGAACTGGCGTGGAGGTGCTGGGTACAGGTGAGTGCTGGGAAATGAACTCCATCTTAGAGTGTCTCCAGATGGCAGAGAGGGCCACCCAGCCCTGGGAGCACATGGGACCTGCAGCAAGAGTCTAGCAAAGCAGCTGTCGTACTAGGAGGGGCTCTCTTTCTACTTTGCTGTGATTTGAATCTTAAATGTCCCTTAAAGGCCCATAGACCAAAGGTGAAGGCTCGGTGAGGTTTTTAGATACTTTTAGAATTCCGTTGCCAGCCTGTGGCAGTCTTGGAAGGTGATAAGATCTTGAAGAGGTGGGGCCTAGTGGAAGGGAGTTAGAAACCTTGAAAGGGATGGTGGGGCTCTGGCTCCTTCCTCTCTTTGCCTTCAGCTGCCTTGGTGAAGGGACCTGTGCCCCCCGCCCCCCCCCATGACATGCCATCACAGGCTCAGAGCAATGGAGGGAAGCAAGCGGCTGTGGACTAAAACTCTGGAACTGTGAACCAAAGTAAATCTTCCTTCCTTATAAGATATTTATCTCAGGTGTTTGTCACAGGATGGAAAGTTGACTAACACACAGCCTAAGGCAATGAATCTCAAAGTGGGGAGCCTGGATCAGCAGAGTCAGCACAGGCTCTTTTTAGAGGGGTGAATCCTCAGCCCACCCTGGCCTGCAGAACCCTCTAGGGTGGGCCCAGCACTGTGTTCACCAAGCCCCCCAGGGGATGCTACCACAGGCTCCAGTGGGAGAAACCCCATGCTGGGGCACGCTGGGACTGTGGAAGTCTTGTGCCTAAGAGTGTGAACTTTCCAAGACTCCGTCTCAAAATAAAAAAAAATAAAAGGACTAGGGCTCAGCTCAATGTGGGAAAACCCGTGGGTTCAATCCCCAGCATCAATAAGTAAATACATGAATAAAAGAGCTCCCATTTCTTTTTTTTTCCTTTGTGTGTGGGTTTTAGTTGTTGATGGACCTTTATTTTATTCATTTATTTATATGTGGTTCTGAGAATCCAACCCAGTGCCTCACACATGCCAGGCAAATGCTCTACCACTGAGCCCCAGCCCCAGCCCCTCCCAGTTGTTTTGATGATCTGCCAAGCTTGGGGATTTCTGAGTTTACCTCTTTAAATCTCCATTTTCTGACCTATATAAAAAGAATAATAGCATCTATCCCACGGGGTTGTTGTGGGATTAAGTAAAACAGGTACAGCACTTGGCATCCCTGCATAGTAGTTGAGAGGGAGCAGTTCCCTGGGGTGTGGCATGGGGATGCTGAAAGGGCTAGGTCATCCCCACATTTGTATGATCCGCCACTTTTCACTTGTGGGCAAGGGACTTTTGTTCCCACTTCTCTCTTCTCTCAGGGAGTCTGACTGCAGATCCAGGTGCTACTGGCAATTTGTGGGAAGGTTCTCTAGAAGAGGAGCTTCAAGTTGTCCCCCGCCAGTGACATTCTGTCACCCCAGAGGCCTGGGGGTGTGGCAGCAGGCTCTCCCCTGTGCCCAAAAAGGAAACTCTACCACTGTGGATTCAAAATGTAAGTCAAAAGGAGAAAGAGGACAGGCGTGAAATAGCACCTTGGAACTGGGAAATGGGAGTGATCACTATCATAGCCTACATTTTACAAATGAAGAAGACGAGGTTCACCTGCTCCAGAGCCCATGTCCTTAGCCTTACCCTTGTGGCTTTCAAACTTTGTTCTGTGGAACCCAGGGCTTGCCTGTCATTTCAGGGGTCACTATGGGAAGTGGGGAAGAGTCTCCTAGTCCCCTTTCACCTCCTGCCTCCTCTTCAGCTGGAGTGTAACCTTAACCTAGTTTAGGCCTTCAAAGAAAATTCTTCTGCGATTCCCTATATTTAAAAACAGAATTGAAAAATCACTGCTCTGCACAATTCATCTTCTGCCTGAAGTCTAGACAATCCTAGACTCAAGTGTCACGAGATCTGAACATGAGGTTCTCTGGGCCCCAGGTTTAACTGAGGAATTAATATGAAAGGCATTTGCCATCCAAGTAAGCAATCATGAGACAGAATTCCTTCACATCTTGAATTTTAAAAAGATTTTTTTCCCCCAGTGTGAGAGATTGAACCCAGGGCCTCACACATGCTAGGCAAGTGCTGAGAAACTGATGTGACTCAGTTTTTGAGAAACCAGCTTCGACCTCAAGGCCTGTCCAGAGGGAGGGGGCGTGACCCTAGTCCTTGGAAAGACCCACAGAAGGCTCCTAAGCACATAGCCACCTTGCTGAGTTGTTTAACTGGAGGGATCTGCAGCGCCAGGTGTCCCCTACTCAGTTAGACTCAGTTATGCTAGGTGAGGACCCATAGCAACCCCCTAGCAACCACCAATCAGCATGAGACAGGGAAAATATCTGAAATGCCAGGTGACCCTCCCAGTAGTTTCAGTGATTGATACCATGATTAGGCCACCCTGCAGTTTAGTGTAGACATTCTTGCAACCCCTCACAGCCTAAACCAATCAGTTCACATGTATCCACCACTTGAACTAAACAATCACCCTTACCCAACTCGTTCCCTCCAGTGAATATGCTAATCAGTGTTAAGAGTTGTTGTTTGATTTCCCCGCAGTAGGAAATGATTTGCTGTGTGATGTTGTGATGCATAGAGTATCCCCCTAAAACCTATAAATCCCCACTGAACTAAGGACTCACTCCTCAGGATCACTGTGTAGGAAATGGTTGTGAGTCCAGGCTGGAGCTTGCAATAAAGACTCTAGTGTTTTTGCATCGGATTCGGCTCCTGGAGGTCTATTGGGGTCCCACGAATCTGGCATTACAGTGCCTTACCACTGGGCTACGTCCCCAGTCCAAAGAAAGTTTTTCAAGAGCTAGTTCCACAAATCTTGGATTCCACAAGCAGATCAAGGATAGAAAAAGGATTTAGAGGGTGGGCACAGAAGATGGATTGCAAAGACAGTTCCTTGGCAAGATCTGTGGCCATGCTGCCTCCCTGTCCACCTCAAGTGGGAAGCAAAGGGAGCCGCTATCGACTGTACCTGAAACCTAGTGGAAAAGCCTTCTGTAAAGCTACTCGGAGAACTCACCAAGTGTTTCAGTTACCTATGGCAGCAAGAGAAACCACTAGAGAGTTAGTTCCTTAAAACAACAATAAGCATTGATTTGTTCACACAGTTTTGCAATTTAGGCCAGCCTCCATGGAACAATTTGTCTCTGTTCCACACGGTGTCGGCTCCAAAATGGCTCACTCACATTTTGGCTGGAAGGTCAGCTGGGACCATTGGCTGAGGGGCTTGATTCTTCCAGTGAGGCCCCTGGGGCTTCCTCATAGCATGGAGGCCGAGTTCCAACAGGGAGAGAGGCGAAGCTGCCATAGTCACTTCCACCACAAGCAGTTGGTTAGTCAGTCACAGGCTAGCTCAGATTCAGGGGGGTGGAGTAGTCAACTCCACATCTCCATAGCTGAGTGGCATGCCTATCAAGAGAGGAAAGGAATCCATGGCAGCCATCTTTGGAAATAGTGACTGGACCTCTGGAGTTGGGGGGATGCACGAGGGCCTGGGGTCTGAGTCCCTTCGCCCATGTCTGATAGAAAAATGAACTGACTTGGGGCTTTGGGGCTTTTGGAGCATAGAGGTTTCTGGTATCTTAGGATTATCCCAGACTTCATTGGAACAAAGAGTAGTATGAATATTTCTCAGGTATCAAAAAGTGGGCCAATGAGCTGGGGCTGTGGCTCAGTGGTAGAGCGCTCGCCTAGCATGCATGAGGCACTGTGTTCGATCCTCAGCACCACATAAAGATAAAAAATAAAGAGACTGTGTCCACCGAAAACTAAAAAATAAATGTTTTTTTAAAAAAGTGGGCCAAGCAGAAGAGCAAGCCTGAGGGGTTCCAAGAGCAAGCAATTGGAAGTAAAGATGTCACAAGTGACCATCCACAATACAGATGCTTCCCTTGGGTCAAGGCACTGTGAAGAAAGATCCTAAGGATAGGAGTCTGAGCAAGCCACAAAGAACCCACAGCAGAAAGTTTCTGTTCTCTGCCAACCAGAGAGTGCAAAGTCATTGGGCCAAAGTAGCAAGTGACAGCCCCTTATCTCATCTCCTGCTCTTCCTCTCACCTGGTCTGATGAAAACAGTGCTGTGGATTGTTTTTTTGGAGGAAGAAGCCAACCTACCACCTCACAGACAGCAGCACCTATGCCTGGGAGCAACACTGGCTGACACAAAGGGGTGTTTTAGTCAGATTTTCTGCTGCTGTAACTAAAAGACCCGACCAGCACAACTGTAGAGAAGAAGTTTATTTGAGGGCTCACGGTTTCACAGGTCTTAGTCCATAGAAGGCCGGCTCCATTCCTTGGGGTTCAAGGTAAGGCAGAACATCTTGGCAGAAGAGTGTGGCAGAGGGAAGCAGCTCACACGACGATCAGAAAGCAGAGAGAGATTCCACTCTCCAGACACAAAATATATACCCCATAGCCACGGCGCACATGAGCCACTCCCTCCAGCCACATCCCACCTGCCTCCAGTCACCACTCAGTTAATCCCATCAGGTACTAATTAACTGATTAGGTTAATATTACAACTCAATCATTTCTCCTCTAAACCTTCTTACATTGTCTCACACGTGAGCTTTTGGAGGACACCACACATCCAAACCATAAAAGGGTGAGGGCAAGGCTTTCTTTCAAATTAGAATCAAAGAGGGACTAATTTAAACTATTGAGTTGAGATGGTCCTTCCAATTAAAGTGACCAGAAGGCTCTCTGTGACCTAAAACTGGGTGGAAAACAATCTCAAGGCCTGTAGAGTTTTCAACCTGTAACAGAAGAAAAACTTTCCCCCTCAAAAGTATTTAAAAGGGTAGGGGGAGATAAAAAGTGAAATTTTTGATTTGGTCACAAACCACACTTATTCATCATACAGATACCACGGAGAATCTCAGACCCAGGTTTATGCCTGGTCTCTCCAGGGCTGGAAGGCTGCCACTGCCCCAAGTAGTCCAAAGGCCATGGTGTGAAACAGGCACCACTATGTGGCCTTTCCTAGCTGGGAAGAGAGAGACTGAGCAGAAAATTCAGCCAGATCCTGAGAAAGGCTTTAAAGATGGAAAAGATTTCAATTTCCCAGGAGAGTCTCAAGTCCATCCGAGAGAACCAATCCCCAATCCCCACTCTTTGTGGAGTGTTCACCCTGGCCTGAGCCCTCTTCCACCTGTCTGCCTAGGATCCTGGGTCTGGGAATGACTGCGCATCTCCATCACGTACACATCTTTGGTCATTTCCACCCACAGGCCAATATATTAATATTTCCTGGATTCCTTGGCTGCTGTTTTGACAGGTTTGGTTATGGGGGCAAGCAGATTGGAGGTAGCAAGTAGTGAGGAAAAGCCAGATATGTTAATAAAATACAACCCAGATTTTCTATGTCTAGTCACGAGAGCAGAATCTCTGGTGGAGAGAGGCTAACTGAACCATATGGCTTCTAATTTGGAGTTGGAACTTTATTCTTTGCCCAAGAGTCTGTCTCAGCTGCTTCTTCCTCCCATTCACTGCTTCCCCCGCTGATGCTCCGTCCCAAGAGTGAATATCTAACCTTTCTCTTATGCTCTCTATAGTTGAGACGAGGTTAGCTCACTTAAGGTGTTACCAAAGCTTAGGACACACAACCGAAAAATGAATACAGGGGTGATGTGAAAGTGGCACTCTGGCTCACATGGCAGGGTTTAACTTGCGGCTGGCTCTGGACCTCCTAACTCCATGGCTGGACACCAGGTGGGCCCCCTCCCCAAGGAAGACCTACGTCAGTACGGCAAGGCTGGTAGAAAGAAATGGAGTCCCCAATCCTTTCTGCCCAGGACCTCATTTAAGGACTTAGTGTCTTAGATGAAGGACCTTCTCTGCCCCAGGGATTAGTCCTGGGAATGACATCTTTTCATGAAAGTCCTGGATTTGGGATGTCCTGTCCTCACTGAGGATTCCTGGATGGACTTCTATGGTATAATATGAGACATATTTGATTTTTGTTCAGATTCCTTTCCCAGGGCACCTAAAACCCACTCAATTTCCTGAGTGCTAGTGTCTTTTGCTATTTATAGTAAGCTCCTTTTGATCATACCTGAGTTTATGCTAATGAGGTAGCTTAGGGAGGACCCCTAGACACCAGAAAGCTGAAGGTTGGTAACTTCAGCTCCACCAGGAATGGGGGCTGGTTGGAAACTGGGGATCAAGCCATATAAAAACTCTTGAGGGGCTGTGGATGAGGCTCAAGCGGTAGCGCGCTTGTCTGGCATGCATGCGGCCAGGGTTCAATCCCCAGCACCACATACAAAGATGATGTGTCTGCCGAAAACTAAAAAATAAATATTAAAAAATATTATATAATATTTAAATATTAAAAACTCTTGAAAAACAAGATTTAATAAGCTTCCAGAGAGCTGGACATGTGGGGGGGGGGTGCGTACTGGGAGGGTAATGTACAGGGAGTAGAAGCTCCATACCGCTTTCCACAAACATTTCCCTATGTGCCTCTTCCTCTGGATGTCCGTCTGTATCCTTTATAATATCTCTTATAATAAACCAGTAAACGTAAGTGTTTCCCTGAGTTTTGTGAGCCATTTTAGCAAATTAATCAAACCCATGGAGGGGCCAGGCGTGGTGGTGCACACCTGGAATCCCAGCAATGTGGTAGGCTGAGACAGGAGGATCACAAGTTGGAGGCCAACTTTGGTAAATTAACAAGACACTATTTAAAAAGAAAAAAAAACAGGGCTGGGAATGTGGCTCAAGTGGTAGTGCGCTCGCCTGGCATGTGTGCGGCCCGGGTTCGATCCTCAGCACCACGTACAAACAAAGATGTTGTGTCCGCCAAGTACTAAAAAAAAATAAATGTTAAAAAATCCTCTCTCTCTCTCTCTCCCTCTCTTTCTCACTCTTTAAAAAAAAAGAAAGAAAAAACAATAAAAAAGGGACTGGGATATAGCTCAATGGTGCCCTGGGTTCAATCCCTAGTACTGTTGTAGTTGGTATCTGAATTGGGGACAGTCTTACAAGACTGAGCCTTTAACCTGTAGGATCTAACCCTATCTTGAGGTAGATAATGTCAGAATGAAGTTAAACTGTAGGACTCCCAGTTGGTAAATTCTCTGCTGAAAAATTGCTTGGTATGTGGGGAAATCAAATTTCTTTTCTTTTTCACAGTGCTGGAGGTCAAACCCAGGGCCTCAAGCATGTCAGGCAATGGCTCTAACACTGAGCTACGTCTTCAAATTCTATTTCAATACCATAACCCCACAACTGATAGAGCAGAGATTCATAAATCAAATACAACAGTCAGACTTTTATGTAGATTTTGCTTAACTGGCTTTTTTTTTTTTTCCTTTCTTTCCCTTTTTGAGAAGGGTCTTGCTATGATGCCCAGATAGGCCTTGAATTCCTGGACTCAAGTGATCTTCCTCCCTCAGACTCTCAAGTGGCTGGACTGCGGGTATGTGCCACCTGCTAGATTATGCTTAACTTTTTAAGTGGCTAATAAAATCTGCTGGGATTTTTCCAGTCATTAGTATTATACACCAAATATTTCTGCTTCATCTCCTGGCCACAGCGTGTGCTTTGAAGTTAGGTGTGGCTTGTGTGGTGGTTCTAAAACATACACATGTTCTTTGGTCCTCCTCCGGTTTCCATCTGTATTATGGGCTGGAGTTGATAACTCATTTAGAAGAAATAGAACATGGCAGAAGGGATGGTGTCTGACTTCTGAGATTAGGTCATTAAGGTTCTGTGACTTCTTTCTTGGGCTCCCTTTGGCTGACTCATTCCGGGGGAAGTCAGCTGCCATGTCGTGAGGATACTCAAGTGGCGCTGTAGAGAGGTTCCTGTGGCAAGGAACCAAGGCCTCCTGTCAACAGCCAGTCTTAACTTGCCAGGTGTGGTAGTGAGCCACCTGGGAAGGGCTGCCAGTCCCAGTCAGGCTTCCACATGCCTGCTGCCCTGGCACCGTGACTGCAGCCTCATGTGACCTGGAGCCAGAACCACCAGTTAAGCCACATCCAGATTCCCGACCCTCAGAAACTGTGAAGGTCAGATGTGCTTATTGCTATTGGGTTGTTATACAGCCAGAGGTAACTAATATACCTAGTGGCATGCTTTGGCCTTGAAGGGTGGACAGAAGTATCATGTGGCTTTCCAGGAAAAAGCCTTAAGAACAAGGTACAATTCATTGTGCTCTTTATCCAGCCATGTGGCCTCATCAGCCTGGCCCTACAGTGAGGACCATGCCTGGGTCAGGGTCTCAGCAAGGAAAAGTTGATATGGGCAAAGAGGGAGATGAAGAAAGTTTAAGGGATGTAGAGTTAGGCTCAGCAGAAACTAACAAGGGATGGTAGACTCCCCCTGGGCCTGCAGTACCACCCTCAAGGGCAGAGGAGGAAGCAGTTGCCAATCTGTAGAGAAATGCGACCACACTGCCAACCACCGCCCTGCACAGAAGGTTCTGGGGAATAGACACCCCACCTGTCCTCTTGTAATCTCTGTTTACAGGTGACGCTGACGCAAGTTTAGAGTGGAAAGTTGAAGCTTTATTAAAGGACAGTAGACAAGACTTCTCCCCGGAGGAAGAAGGGGACCCAAGAGGTGGAATCTGTGGAAGGGCAAGATCTTCTCTCTTTTATAGCTAAGGTCTACTTTCAGCTTTCCTGAATTCCTGTCACATTCCTGTCCTTTGTTCTGTTATCTTGCAGTGATGGAATGTAGGTGGAAAGGCTCAAAGGACAGGTGGGTTGGAAGGAGTAATCTGGGCAGGAAGGGCCCGGGGCTTTTGGATTAGCATCTCCTTGTTTATTGGGAGTTGCTTCATTAATATTTCCTTGAGATGGGGTACGGCCTTGGGGACATTAACATTTCAATTTCCCCAAGTGCTGCTCTGGTTTCTTGGATTCCATTCTCAGGAAATCATGGCCTCCATTTGAGTCATCTTACTTGAGATTAGACCCGATTTACCTAACTACCATCTGTAAATCTGGCTTCAAAAGGAAGTTTTTCTTAAAATGTCTGGACTGCTGAGGCCATTTGGAGGCTCTTCTGGAAAAGAGGTGGCTGGCAACCATTTTCAACATTTTCACAGTGAAGTATTTTCTTCCTCATGAGGTCTGCTGGCCTACCCATCATGGCCTGAAGTCTAGGAAGTCTTGCTCATGAAGGTTACAAACTCCCCACATCCTTTCCTAAGTGACTGAGGCCTCGCAGCCTACAGTAAATACCTGGGCACAGCCAGGCTCCACCCGAGATTCAGTTAGAGGATTCGCACAAGACCTTCCCTTTAGAGCTGTTCAAACCCACTGTAGGCTTTTAAAACTCAAAAGTCCTAACCAGAGAAGGGCTCATGAAATAGGGACTGAGCATACAGGATGAACAACTCAACGTGCAGAAGTTCTTGAAACACGCTTGCTCCCCAGAGAGGCTTGCCAAGTGGGGGGTGTAATGCCAAATTCGTGGGACCCCAATAGACCTCCAGGAGCCGAATCTGATGCAATCACACAAGAGTCTTTATTGCAAGCTCGAGCCTGGACCCACAGCCGTTTCCGATGCAGTGGTCCCAGGGAGTGAGCCCCAGTCTTTTGTCCAGTGAGATTTTATAGGTTTTGGGGGGAATACTCTATGTGTCACAACATCACACAGCAAATCATTCCATACCGTGGGAAAATCAAACAACAACTCTTAACATTGATTAGCACATTCACTGGCGGGAACAAGTTGGGTAGGGGTGATTGGTTAGTACAAGAGGGGGGGTTCCTTTGAACTGATTGGTTTAAGCCACGAGGGGAGTATGTGCTAAACTACATGGTTTTCCAACATGTTATCAACCACCATAAACTACTGGGAGGGTCATCTGGCATCCCAGTTATTTTCCCTGTCTCATGCTGATTGGTGGCTGCTAGGGGGTTGCTGTGGGCCTTCACCTAGCCTGACTGAGTCAAGGACACCTGGTGCTGCAGATCTCTCCTGTTATTTGCAGACAAACAATTCAGCAGGGTGGGTATGTGCCTAGGAGTGCTCTGTGGGTTTTTCCTAGGACAAGGGTCATGCCCGCTTCCTTGGACAGGCTTTACTCTGAGGTTGAGGCTGGTTTCTCAAAAAAGAAGTCACATCAGTTTCTCAGGGGTTTCACCTTTCATTTAGAGTCTTCTTGCTTGGCACCATGCCTGTAATCCCAGCTTGGGAGGCTGAGGCAAGAGGATCACAAGTTCAAAGCCAGCCTCAGCAAAAGCAAGGCACTAAGCAACTCAATGAGACCCTGTCTCTAAATAAAATACAAAAATAGGGCTGGGAATGTGGCTCAGTGGCCCAGTGCTCCTGAGTTCAGTCCCCAGTACTAAAAAGATAAGTTAAAAAAAAAAAAAAAAAATAGAGTCTTCTTATTTTGGCAAGTGCCACCCAGACATGCTCTCCCTGAGACATCAGGTAGGGCATAACCAATCAGAACACCAGAACTGAACAGATTCTTCTTCAGTAATAAGTATGGCTCTTGCCTAATATGGTTGGCCCTGATATTTGTACCTATGTGGATTGGTGGCTTTCTTTGCTGACTGTACAGGAAATCCAACTCATAAAGTTAAAGTCAACCTTTTAAAAATTAACTGCTAGCCAAAGCCTATATAGACCCTCTTTTCTATGTTAGAAGAAGATACCATGTTCTGTTCTGAGACATCCAATAATTGAACATCCAATAATCATCTAGACTCTGGGAATCTTGGCCAAAGTCACATTAAAATAATAACATGTCTGTGGAGCTGGGGGATTGGGTAGAAAGGTCCAAAGTAACTACCAAGGGATACTTAAATAGAAAAAATAGGGCTGGGGATATAACTCAGTGGTTGAGTGCTTGCCTAGCATGTGTGAGGCCCTGGGTTCTATCCCCACAGTGCAAAAAAAAAAAAAAAGATCAAATAGGATAAATACAGCCCATCTTCCGCAAGCACCAATTTTTTTCGAAGTTTTAAGAAAGAAAACACATTTTTTTCTATAAACACATTATGAAACAGACTGTAAAATTCACATGGCTTTTAAATATAAATTGCAAATTTTCAAAGAAATTTTTAGCTTACAGCTGGCCTCTTTTGGGCTACAACCTCTTCTCACCCGCCCCCGCCCCCAGCTTGTATTCACGTGAGGGTGCTTTCCTGGCAAAGCCAAAGAAGTAGGGGATGGAAAAGAGGATTGCAGGTGGTAGAGCTCCATGGATGAACCCTAAGACTAAGAGACAATGCAGGGCCCAACTCAGCCGGTTGCATAAACACTTTCCCCTGCTTAGGAGCTGATGTCTTGCTGTGAGCTTTTGTGGCAAGTTCATAGAGAGCCATCCAGGCAAATGGCTTAAGAGGATTTCTTTATAAACATTTAAAGATAGTCTTCAGTATCCCTGATACCCTTTCTATAACAATTCACATAATTCCTGCTTGATTTTAGATCCCAGTTAAAACCTGCCTCCGCAGAACAATTAGTTAGAATGCTTTGTCTTATTGGACAATGAAAATTATGCAACTTATTGTGTTTCTTTCTGCTTCATTGCCAGACATCCTAGAACCAAACTTCCCGGTCTTGTAATATGTTCAGCTCTGGTGCCAAAAAATGCCTGCTCCTTTTGCCACCTTCGGATGAACTCCACCCCTAGAAGTCAAGTCCTGATGTGACTTGACTTCAGAATGCAAGCAGGGCATGAATTTTATTATAAATATTTTTCAATCAACTTTTAAAAGAATATTATCAATTTGTAGCCAAAATTCACACACAAGACCAAAAGTTATTAAAAGACAAGTCAAGCACTAAAGAGGAACACCTGCTTGATTTTTTTTTTTAAGGACTATCAGCCAGGCTGATATTTTATATATACTCTCACACACACACACACACACACACACACACACACACACACCTGTTGTGCCAATTGGGAGTCTGAGTTGGAGGGGGAAATCATCTGAGCCGCAAGTTCAAGACTAGCCTGGGTAACATTAAAAGAAAAAATTAAAAACTATGAAAATTCACATTGTTTTGCTATTATAAAAAAATGCTGCAGTGAATACTTATATGTACAATTTTCTCATTAGTTCTTTAATATATATTTCTAGGAGTGAAATTCCAGCCCATTGGGCACAGTGGCACACTCCTATACTTCCAGAGGCTCATTCGGGAGGCTGAGGCAGGAGGATCCCGAGTTCAAAGCCAGCCTTAGCAACAGCAAGGTGCTAAACAACTGAGACCCTGTCTCTAAACAAAATACAAAATAGGGCTGGGATGTGGCTCAGTGGTTGAGTGCCCTGAGTTCAATCCCCGTAACCTCATCCCCCCGCCAAAAAAAGAAAGAAATTCTTGCTCAATATGATGTATTTGTTTCCAAGAGCTAATTTGGTTGCGCTGTCTCTTAGAATGCTTATGCACAGTGGTAAGTGTGTGGATTCTGGAGAGCCTGGGTTCAAATTCTGGTTCTATTACAGAGGACGATTAAAAGCAGCCTGTTGGCCTTTGGTTCACTTCAGGAGATATCGGTAAACCCAACCAGTGGTGTACTCAGGAAAAAAAAAAAATAGAAGAGTACAAAGCAACATAAAAACCAGAAAGCAGAAAACAAAAATCAAAGAAGGAAATCCAAATACAACAATTATGAAAATAACCATAGATGAGTTAAACTTGCTTGGTAAAAGACAATGAGTCTCAAATTGCCGAAAGTCAAGTGAGAGACCACAGACAGCCTGGCCTTCAGCTAGTTAACCCTTTGTCCTGGAACCTGGTCATCAGGTCCAACTTACCCACGATGTCACTGCTCTTTTCTTGGTGATCGAGGTCATCTAGGTGGTTACTAAATCCAATGGAGTTTGTTCAGCCCTTGTTTTTCTTAATCTCTTGGAAATATGTGATACTTATTTGTCAGCCACAAATATTTCAGGAGGGGAGAAGCGCATGCTCAGAGGCCAGAGAACTAGCCACTGTCAAAATGGAGGAAGTCAGTGGAAGCTCCCAAGGAGCTAACCCAGGTTCTTCCCTTGGCTTCTGTTGAGCTGTTTCTCTGGTTTTCTTCCTTCCTCTCTGGCTACTCCTCCTCTGGAGTCTTTTTCCTTTGCCCATTCCTGAAACGCTGGCGATTTTCTCAGGGATCCATTCTATTGCCTTCTCTTCTCCCTCCATGTGTTCTTTCAACCATTCCCAAAGTGTCAATTATAACCCCGAGGCTAATGGACCCCACATCTAGAATCCAGCCCAGGCCTCTCTCCTGGATTCCAGATCCAACTACATTTTGGAGATTTCCATTTAGGAAGTTCGTAGGAATCTCAAAGACAATGTTACCCAATTGAGCTCATAATTTTCTCTGCATCTTTCTCCTGTTCCTAGACAATGGCACTACCCAGTTGCTAAAGTCAGAAGCCAGGGAGCCAGCTTTGATTCCCCTCTCCCAAGACACCCACATCACATGAATCAGCCTCTCCTAAATAGATGCTTCAAGTCTATTTGCTTCTTTACATCCTCACCACCAACTCTCTTTTTTAGCCCACCACCCTTTCTTGTCTGGACTATTGAATAGCTTCCTAAATGGCCTCCGCATTTTTAATCATGACAAACTCCAATCCTATATCCACTGGGCTCCAGAATTTTTTTTTTCTTTAGCAAAAAAAAAAAAAAAAAACAACTTGACCATGACACTCTCATGCTTAAAATCCCTCAGCTGCAAGGCCCTTCGTGAGCTTCCACTGAATCTCTTTCATCTCGAGTGTGCCTCGCTCTCTCACAGTCAGGCCTCTGAACATGCTGTTCTCTCTTCCTAAAATATTGTTTTGCATTTCTTTTCTTAGCTTAACTCCTCTCATTTCCAGGTCTCAAATGTAATATCACTTTCTCAGTTAGGCTCCCTGGCCACGTGCTTCCTTATCACCACACATTGCTTTTCTCTGCCACTTGTGACAAGTGTTGAAATTTCATCTTTCATTGTCTTCTTTCCCTGTTGGATCACAAGGCTCATGAAGATGACAAGGCTCATGAAGATGACAACCATGCCAGTCTTTTCCATCACCACCTAGCACTGCCCAGCAATCATTAGGTGCCCAGTAAATGTTATAGAATACATGGACAGATGTACAATGATGTGCCCCTTTTCACATTGCTTATGATGAAAGAAAAAGGAAAAAGAACAGAGGAAAGGAGCCTGGAAACTGCATGATTTTCTGAGAGGATAGGTTGAATAAAGCATGGCTCTTCATATTTTGAACTACTCATGCAATCCAGTCATAGGAATATCATGGAAAAAAGTAGTAAACAATATATGAAGACATGCTTCTCATATATGGCTAAAGGAAAACAACAGTATCTTTCTGGGTGTGGTGGCACACACCTATAATCCCAGTGACTTAGAAGGCTAAAGCAGGAGGATTGCAAGTTTGAGGCCAGCCTCAGCAGAACCCAAAAGTTTAGGGCCAGCTTGGGCAATGTAGCAAGAAAACAGCAGACCTGTAGTCTTTCCAAAAAATATTTAACAAATGTAACCAAGCCTAGATTGTGAGATCCTATCCCCAAATAAAAATAAAAGAGCTGGGGATATAGCCCATGGGTAGAGTGCTCCTAGGCTCAATCCTCAGTACAAAAAAAAAAAAAAAAAAGAAAGAAGAAATGATATCATATATGTATATTTATATAGTCTGATCATGGGCTGGGATAGAGCTTAGTGGCAGAGGGCTTGCCCAGCATGTATAAGACCCTGAGTTTGACTCCCTGCACCATAAAAGTTATGTAGTCTGATCATATTTTTGCTCTTGTGCGTGTTTTTTTTTTTTTAATGGTGAAAAACCATATATTTAGAATTAGCCAGCTGGACTCAGTTTAGATGATCCCAGTTTTTTTGGCCACATGCTTTTGTGTTTTTAATTTTCCTTAGAATTCTTCATCTTGTCTCTCTTCCTCTCTGTTTTGCTCTTTTTCTTTGCTTATTTTCATCATACTTTATGAAAGACACATCTTCTTCCATTTTACTGATGATGTCAAACCAACTCCCAACATACTCTGCCTGTAACCTGCAGAAGTCTGCATTTTCAGGGATTTTCTTCCTTTCTCTTGTTCTTTGGGGCAGGGCAGGGCAGGTAGGGAGGATTTGTCCTTTCTCAACAGCATTTTTTTTTCCCCCATGGGCTTCTTCTCCCCCTTGTTTCTTTTTACTCACATGAAATAAATGAAACAAAGTCATTCTTCATTATCTGCTCAGGAAATAATACCGTTCTTTTCCTGGAGTAACAGCTTGAAAGGAGATTGGCATGAATGGTTCTCTGTCAAATTATGAACTCTACAGGACTCAGGTACAATTTTGAAACTGAGGTGACATCTTCTATGACAACTTCTCCCCAGCTTGTTGATTCTGTGATCCTTTATGGTAGTCCCTTTCCATTAGGGAAAGGAAATAGGACTTCTAAGGGATATGGCCGATTCTGGATCTATGTAAGAAATGCACACGATAAACCTGAATATCTAATACCAGATAGTAAGGATTGTGCATCAGAGGACTCAGGAACCATCTTGGAGGTCTTCCATTGACCAATTATGGATAATTTGATCATCAGTGAGGATAATTGCAATGTATGTGAAATGTGAAAACACATCAAATAATTAAATTCATTAATTCATTAATTCATAATTGGTTTCTGTGCGAGGATGCTAGAAACTATGCATTTTGAAGACTGATCAACAAAGGTAAGAAATCAAGCATTTATGTGGTCCTTCCTGTATAAACTATCAGTGAGAAACCACATACTATTTGCGGGAAAATTTCTCTTCATAGAAGTATTATAGTTCACACATGAAAACAGGAGAGAAGGGGAACTGTTTTGCAACCCCTCATATAATGACCTAGGCTTTGATCACAAGGACTACCAACATTGGCCTGGGGGTGTAGCTCAGCGGCACAGCACTGGCCTAGCATTGTACAAGGCCCCAGGTTTGATCCCTGGCACTGCAAAAAAAGCTATATCACAAGAAAAGCCACACGTGGTGGCTCCTTCTTGAACCCAGAAGTTTAGGGCCAGCTTGGGTAATGTAGCAAGAAAACATCATGCCTGTAGTCTTTCCAAAAAATATTTAACAAATGTAACCAAGCCCTAGATTCAACTGCCACTTTACTGAAAATTCAGAGGGTAAAGGACATGCTAAACATTTTAGCACCAGGATACAATGGCCAAAATCCAGACTGTGGGAAACTCTACAGAACAACTTGCTCTCTTCCACAAATAATTTACGGGGGCGGGGGTGGGGGGGTGGGGGGTGGCAGCGGCGGCACACGGTGGGGGGGCGGTGGGGGGTGCGGGACTGAAGTGGACAATTTAAGAATTATAATATTTTATAAAATAATTGAATGACTTGAGCACTTCTGGATTTCTTATGATTTAAAAAAATTAAGAGTTGGGAGTGTAGTTCAGTAGCCCAGCATACAAGAGGCCCAGGGTTTGATCCCAGGCACTGGGGAAAAAAAAAGTGATGCTAACTATTGAGATGATAATGATATTGTGTTAAAATGGAGGAAAAAGTCTTTAAAAAGTCTTTAAAGATACCTGCTAAAATATTTTCAGATTGTGGGAAGCCCTTCTTGCACGTGATTGGGCACCTCCCTGACTGGGTGTGAGTCCTTCCTGCTAAACTGTGTCAGAACTAATCCCCACCCTTTCTAGGTGCGAGAGCCACATGTGGGGTGTGCCTGACCATTTACCCTGAGATCAATTACTGACCTTGACCTTGGAATGCTGTCCCCCTCGACCTTCATTGGGTGGAATTTTCCCCTGAATTTCTTGTTCCCCAATAAAAGGCCATTCTCTGGCGTGCTCTCTCTCTCTCTCCTGCTAGTCTTGTGTAAGCCTCGCTGCCCCACCAGGTGGCTCGAGGCAGGAGCTAGGGGGGGGCCGGCTCAGACCTGGTCAAAGGAAAAGGTAAATTGAGTTTATGTGTGTTTATTTTGATCTCACTAGTTAACTTCTATGCTTAGACTCTCTGGTATGAAGCTAGCGTGCTGGTCGCGTGGCTGAACAGATGACATAATATGATATTTACAATCTGTTTCAAGACTGGATAGGGGATAGTAAATGGAATATAAAACAAACAAGGTGGGCCTTGAGTTGATAATTTTTTTTTTTTTTTTTTTTAAAGAGAGTGAGAGAGGAGAGAGAGAGAGAGAATTTTAATATTTATTTTTTAGTTATCGGCAGATACAATATCTTTGTTTGTATGTGGTGCTGAGGATCGAACCCCAGGCCGCACGCATGCCAGGCCAGCGCACTACCGCTTGAGCCACATCCCCAGCCCGAGTTGAAAATGGGAATACACGTTCATTAGACCATTCTGTGAATTTTGTATATCTGATGTTCTCTATAATAGAAAACTTTAAAAATTGCAATTACAAAAATTTCAGTGGGGCTGGGATGTGGCTCATACGGTAGCGTGCTCGCCTGGCATGCGTGCGGCCCAGGTTCGAACCTCAGCACCACATACAAACAAAGATGTTGCGCCCGCCAAAAACTAAAAAAAAAAAAAAAGAAAAATTTCAGTGAACTAAACCTCTAAGACTACACTCCCCAGTAGACACTGCTCCTGTCCTTACCACTTTGGAATCCTCCTCTCTCACCATGATCTAGAAGGGGGTCCCATTACCCACCATCATGTTTTTCAGTCAGCATTTCAATTACCTTGAAAATCCTTTGCATTTCCCATAAAAGAAAGAAATATGGTGTTATGGTTCTACCTTTGTAGAGTGATTTGTTGGGGATGCAAATCAAGTCAAGATGGCGCCTGGCACTTTGCCAGGAGGAGTGGTTTGCAAGCCATTAAGATGATGGGGATTATTTATTGGCTGACTACTGTATCTAGACGATGTTAATTGAGTTAAGCTGTGTGTAATTAGTTGGGTGTATGTACCTCTGCTGTCCCGCAGAGAAGCGGCTCCTGCTACCTTGGGTGCCCGCTACTTTGAGTTCTCACTCAGTTCCCGCTGAATTCACTCACAATAAAGTAGTTCCCGCTTCAACCTTCAAGTTGCTTGTCACTTCTCAGTTATTTTGCCCAGCCGGACTACGGCAGTGATTCTTATGTACATTAGGACTTGCTTAATATTTAGATAAACATAAGGAAGATCCAAGGCCTTGCAATACTTTGTCTGCTTGTTTTACTGAACCTGACTTTTAGTGCCTTATTGCCACTTTGCTGCTTTCCTGTGGACACCTATTGCCTTTCAATGTTGGGGTGGGCCAGGGTTCAATCCTGAGCACTGGGACCTCTTTTAATTTTCTACCTTCTTAACATCCTAGTGAATTCATTGGCTTTACAGTGATGTCTATAAACTGGTGAGTCCCAGACTTATGTCTCTACCCCAGAATCAGACCCTGAACTCCAGAATCCTTTATCCTATTGCCTATGTGAGGTGTCCACTTGGGCATATAATAGGTTCTCCCAGTAAAATATCTGAAACTGAATCTTTGATTGCTGCACTTGGCCCAACTTGCTCCTCCCCTGATGTTTCTCTTCCTCTAAGTGGCACCAGTTGCTCAAGCCAACAACTTCAGAGTCAGCTTTAATACATCTTTCTTTCTTACATCTCATTTCTTTCTACCTTTAAAATAGATCCAGAATCCAATCACTTCTTACTACTTCCACCACTGCATAACCAGTGTCAAAGGCCAACATTCTTGGGCTTTTTTTTTTTTTTTTTTTTGGTGCTGGAGATTGTACCTGGGAGTGTTCTGTCTTTGAGAGATCCCACTCATTTTATTTTATTTTGAGAAAGGGTTATGCTAAGTTGCCCAGGCTGGCCTCAAACTTGTGACCCTCCTGTTTCAAACTCCCCAGTAGTTGGAATTTGCAGGTATGGGCCACCATGCTCAGTTGCCTGGATTTTTTTCAGTAGTTTTCCAAGTGGTCTCCTGGGTTTCCACTCTTCTCTCACTGACAGTTACTTCTCAAATCTTGCAATCCAAATGAGCTCATGTCTGATCATGCTGCTCCTCTTCTCCAAATCTGCCCATGGTGCTCCATCTTGGAGTCAAATCCAAACTTCAAAAGTGGTTTACAAAGTCCAGTGTCCCCCACCAACAAGCCCTTTGCCCATATATCTTACTGTTAACTCCCCTGGCTTTGTTCAGCCCCAATGATTGCTGTTGTTCCCTCAACACCCCACTGTAAGACCTCTATCTGCTTCCCCTCCTAGCTCGAAAGCCACCATATCATCAGCTCCCATTCCTGTGAGCACATGCACTTCTCAGCGCTTCCTTTCCATTTACCTTGCTTAATTTTCTTCTATTACACTAGAACTGCTGTACTATACATCTCTGGTTTACTTCCTATTTTCTCTCCTGGAATGTAAACTCCTTGAGAACAGGAAAAAAATTTTTTTTTTCACTGCTTTATTCCTCCTACCCAAAATAGTGCTTGACATGTGGAGAGAATCCCCAGAATAGTCACTGAATGGACAAATCAATGAAGGAAGGGGAAGAAGGTCTAAATGGAGATAGATAGGCACTGAACATTTCAGATGCCTGTCTAATCCTAGTAGTGAGTCAGGGATGGGCAGGGAATTGGGCTGACTCCATGTTTATTTGCAAGTACAGTTGCTGTGATGTGGTATAATCTATGGAAAGGCCTGTGTTGCAAGGAACAAGGGATCCTCAGTCCAACAACCTCTGCAGAACTGAATCCTATCAACAACCACATGAGTGAGGAAGGAAGATGGTGTCCTTCCTAGTAGAGCTTTAACATAACTGTGCCTTGTGAGAAACCCAGAGCCAGGGCACCCTATTAAGCTGTGCCTGGACTCTTATCCCACAGAAACTCTGAGATAATCAATGTGTTTTTCAGCCACTGAGCTTTGGGGTAATTTGCTATGCAGCAATAGTTGAGGCAGCATTGGTCTAGTGACTGGACCTTAAGTTGATTGAAAGCAGTTACTGTTTACTCAGCACTTGTCAGATGAACATTCTTTAAATGTCTGAATGACTTAGAGTTTTTAATCTTTTTCTGCGTCTGCATATATTTTAAGGGGAAGTTGGATAAAGCTCCACCAGGTGGCTGCTAGCCAGATGCTGCTTTAAATGTGATGTTTGTCTCTCAGCCGGGTCTCTCTGTTCCTAATCCACCATCCCTTGGAGAAAACCTCCCAGGGGTTGGAATAATGGGGAACAGTGAAGTTTTCCTAAACATATGATCACTTTCCACCTTGTGTAGGATGCATATTTCTGAGATAGGGATAAGCAGGGAGTGGGTAATTATTACCAGTAACAGTGGCCCTTTGATTAGACATTTGAATGCTGCTTCTCTGAGAACACTAACCTGCAGTTAATAATCACAGGTTATTGTTGCAGATCAAGTTGATTGAATATTTCCCCTTCCACTGAGATGCACATCTCAGAAGGTGTTATCCATACGGAACAATCTTCCTTTTCCAAATCAGGCAGATCAGGGACTTTTCTGGAGCCACTCATGAGACCAGCACCCAGGTCACCAGCACTCTCATTTCAAATCCTAGACAAAGAACCTAATAAATACAAAAGATTCAACTCATTAGCCTTTGGGTCCAAGCATCTGAGTTTTGCGTGTGCACTTTGACACAGGCAATACTGACCGACCCTGAAACCCAGAGAATTATTTTCATCAGAAAGATGATTGAGACTCAAAGTAAAAATTCCTATTGTGCTAGCCAGAGACTCAAGGAGAACTGCTCAGCTCTGCCAAGTCATGCGGTCAGTGCCAGGCTAAAGGGAGAACTAAAAAGCACGAGATGTAGACTCCCCTTTATAACCAGGCCTCTTCTAGGTAGGTATCATGAAAGCCCAGAGGAAAAGTCATGAGGTCAGAATCTTTTCATCAGACCCCACATTTTATATTCCAGGGAAGAATTTCTGCTCTCTATAGGATGTGTTCTGGGCCCTGGATATTGGGAGAATGCAGCTGCTTGGCTTTTAAAACTCAAATTTGTATGCTTCTCTAGCAGATGATTGCTAACAGTGCCAGGGCTGGACAAGCCTAGTTCTAATTTTTTTGAGGTGCAAAAAAAATAAATAAAATAAAAGATTTCAAAGAAGGCAGCTTGGTGATGTATCCCCCAGTTGGGCTGAGCAGGGTGCTCTAGAATTATGAAAATAATTATGGAAATTAATTCTAGAGTACCTACCCTGCCTAACTGGAACTATGCAAGGGTGGGAGGTTGGCCTTGACCTGGGGCAAAATACATGGAGTTAAGGGGGGTTGTCCATGGAAGAGAGCAGGTTAGTTAGAGGAGGTTTTAGTATAGATAACAGCAAGGAATCCTTGGGTTCAGGGAGGCAGCTCTGTGAAGGGGGCTTCCATGAAGCTCAGACAGATGCTCTGCCAACAAGACAATTGAAGCTGGTGATTTAGAAGTGTTCCAAGGCTTCTTACAGATTGACCTTTCGTTTTGTTTTGGCCACCCTGTTTCTCACTAGGTCTATGTATGAAGAGGTTCAGAAGTCCTCTTCTAATATTTGAGCTCTTCCTATGAAATTCTGGGGCTTCAAGAATGTGAAGACAAGTGTTTACTTACTTTTAAAGTGATTTGGTAGTCTCTGGAATTCTATCTGGGCCCGATGTTCATATAATTCATTCATTCACTCACTCATTCATTCATTCATTCGTTGAATACATAGTTGAGTCTAATGGACTGCAGGTCCATTATCTCCTGAGGACAAAACAAATATAAAGGGGCTTCAGGCATAGCTCAGAGGTAGAGGACTTGCCTAGCATACTTAAAGCCCTAGGTTTGATTCCCAGCACTGTAGAAAAGTGAATTAAAAAAGAATTTACCTGGAGCTAAGGATGTAGTTCAGTGGTAAAGTACCTCCTTAGCATGCACAAGGCTCTGGGTTTCCACTCCAGCATCAAAGAAAAACAAAAAAGAAAGAACCCATCTGTGTGTTCCTGAATGGTATTTTGGAATATAATAACACTATGAATCCTTTGGAACCCTAGTAAACTGGCTTGATCTGAAATGATGTCTGAGAGGAACATGGGTCAAGTAATAACTCTTCGAGAAATTCTTCTCACCCCTGACTGCACATTAGAATGACTCAGAGACTTTTGAAAAGTTTCCATGTCTTGGGGCTGGGGATGTGGCTCAAGCGGTAGCGTGCTCACCTGGCATGCGTGCGGCCCAGGTTCCATCCTCAGCACCACATACAAACAAAGATGTTGTGTCCGCCGAAAACTAATAAATAAATATTAAAAATATCCCCCCCCCCTCTCTCTCTTTAAAAAAAAAAAGAAAAGAAAAGTTTCCATGTCTTAACCCAAGCCCAGCTCCATGAAGCTGGTAGCCCTGAAAGTAGAACATTTTATGGACAGCCAATGGAAATGCCCATGTGCAGGCAGGGTCCCAGATCGTAGCTCTAGACTGTTCTAGATTAGAAGTAAACCTCATCTTTCAGAGAGCAAAGGTAAATTCACCAGGATGCTTGTACATACCAGAGGGACTTTCAGGCTAACCAGTAAGTTGGTCAATAGGTGTCAATTTCAAAAGTAAATTTCCAAAGTTCAAGTCACTTTTCCTATGGCTAGAAACCTTGAAGATGGTAAAAGCAAACCTTTATGTCCCAAAGCAGCTTTGAAGTTTAAAATGTAAAGCAAGCAGGCTGTGTCACCCTACAAAAGGGAACATTTGAAATTCCTGGACAGTTATGTCAGAATTTCAAAGGGTAATAATAATAGGTGGAAGCTGACTGATGTCTAGAGTGCAGCAGGCAGTGAGGCTTAATAGGATCACAGTTACCCAAAACCTCCAGACCCTCTCTCTGTCTTCTTCATATGACAATTATGGAGTTGGAAGGCCAGCCACCTGCCTGACAAAAGAATCCTCTCTAGAACATCTCCGCTGGAGGACCAGCTAATCTCTGCTGGAATAGTTTTGGTAAAGAGGAACTTACTGTTTTCTGAGAATAGTCTGCACCACTTTAGTATAACTGGGTTAGTATAAGAAATATATCCTTTATGTTGGGCTGAAAACACTGCACATGTCCCATCAGTCCCAGTTCTGCCCTCTTCCAGTGTGGGAGCATCTGTGACATCCATATCCCTCCATGGCCCTCTTCTCTGGCCTGTGTCCCTGGTTTCTCTGACCATTCTTGGTGTAAGATGGTTTCCAGATACCTCACCACCTGGTTGCTCTCTCCGATCTGTCAGCGTGCTTCTTAAAATCTGACACCCAGAACTAAACACTGGGTATGAAATATCAGATAAATCAAGCAATGCTGGGGCAAGATTCAGACACAGAAGCACACCATGGACTAGCTTCTCTGTAATTAGAAAGGAAGCCAGGCCCAGGCTGGGTCAGCCTGGGGACAGTAGCATGGGCTAAGAGGTCTATATTGGGTGACCAAAACCATGTGGTCAGAGAGGATAGATGAGATTTAGGACTAATTTGTAACCAATTTGACACAAATGCTACTTTGTAATTTTAGTGCATCCATTCCTTTACTTTTCATTAGTAAAACATCTGGAAAATGTGTGGTCTGCTTAGTATGTAGTCTTTGTAGTATGGAAAAGAGGGAAGTCACAGAAAAAAAAAAAAAAAAAGAAAGGTAAGAGAGTGCTCCCCCTGCCCTAGGCAGAAACAGCTCCACTGCCCACTCTGAGTGTTGCTAGCTGAGAAGTCAGAGGCTCTGATGCCAAAAAGGGAATACCAGCTGAGGGTGGCCACACACGCCTATAATCCCAGAGACCCAGGAGGGGGGAGAAAGGAGGACTGAAAATTCAAAGTCAGCCTCAACAATTTAGCGAGGCCCCAAGCCATTTAGTGAGAACTTGTCTCAAAATAAAAAGGACTGGGATGTAATTCAGTGGTTAGGCAGCCCTGGGTTAAATCCCAAGTACTAAAAAAAAAAAAAAAAAAAAAAAAAAAAAAAGGAATACAGGGCCAGTGGGTTGTCTTCAACCAGAAGCTGGTGGAATGGTGGAATACTGTGGAAGGCAGGGAGGGATGGAGAACAATCATGGTGTTGCCTTTGGTACCCTGCTCATGCCCAGCAGACTGGGAAGCTCAGTGTTCTCAGATAACACTCAGGAGGCAGAAGTAGTATCCATATGTATTCTTCAAAAGCCATTCCCTCTGAGGAAGAGAGAGGACAATAGTCTCAGGTCCCTTGCCCACCTGCTTTTTGTCTTGTACCAGAGTCAGGGATGTCTGCTTGTCTGGTAAGAGCCAAGTTCAGGGGGATTTTCAGGGGGAGAAGACCAGAGGCGACTTTGCCCTTCAGAAGGTGAAGGCTGCTTGGTGCACTGGCATCTGAAGGTGAGGAGAAAAGCAAGCGCTCTGCTTCCTCGTGCTGGAGCCAGAAAAGGGAACGGTAATGCAGAGTGACGTAATCCCTCTGCTTGCTCAGGATCCCTGCAGTGGTGAGAGTTTAACCTGGAGACTCTCCCACTGTCCTGAAGACGGCTGGTGTCTTGCAGCAGAACAGCTTCTGCGGAAAGCAGCTCAGGGGAGGGCCCAGGTCTCATGTGGTCACTGCGTGGGGACCATCCCACAGGAGGGCGCCTCTGAGCCTCTGTGTCTGCAGCCACCGGCTCTGTCATTTTGTTTAGACTCCAGAACAGTATAATAAAAGGCTTCCTGATTTTATGAATGATTGATGATCGATAAGGTAATTTGATTTTCTCCTAATTCCACTGTCTTCTTTAGAAATAATCTCTTGAAATATGAAATAGAAGTGATAAACATGAACTGAGGGCAGGAGTGGGGTAGTGAGGGGAAGTTGGTTTTTTTTTTTTGGTCTGAAATATCTGAACACTCAAGTTTTCTCATGACTTGCTTGACATATGAAATGAAACGACATTATGACTATTGGAAACAAATACGTACAAAAGGGGCTGGGGTTGTGGCTCAGAGGTAGAGTACTTGCCTAGCATGTGTGAGGCACTGGGTTCGATTCTCAGCACCACATATAAATAAATGAATAAAATAAAGGTCCATCAATAACTCAAAAATATTTTTAAAATACACACAAAAGATTTCCATGAATGAATGTTTTCCTTTTAGGAAAAAAAAAAAAAAAAAACCCAAAAAACTAAAACCCATCCTAACCTTTCTTCCCCACCCAGTGCTGGGGATTGAACCCCATTGAACCCCTAGTGCCTTCTCCATGCCAGGCAGGTGCTCTACCACTGAGTACCCCCAGCCCAGCCAACTTATTACTGATGCTATTTTTTTTTTAAATTGGAGAAAGACAACATTTAGCCTGACTGACAGACACAGGCCTAGATGCTGTCTTGTAAAATCCATACCTCAGAAATGCCATGCTTTAGAAAAGAAGAAAGCAAGTTTTGAAATGGAATCTGTTGAAATGAATGTTAGGAATTGCACTATTTGAAGTGGAATTTAAATGTGCTGAACATGTGCAACTATCCAAAGTCGCAGAATATGAAACGAGCTTGTCCGTTCATTCATGCATTCACTTACTTAACAAACACATATACTGAGGGCAACTCTGTGTCTGTTTGGCTTTTCCATCCCTGCCATAGGTTCCTAACTCTGTAGGAGGGAAATACTGCATATTCATTAATCTCCTCAGAGACGTAGGGTGGCCGCAGGCAATCAGATGCTAGTCAGGCAGATGGAGCATCACTGTGATTTCATAAGCTCCCAGCACCTTCACATTTGCAAACACAGTGCGTGGAGGCAGATGATTTCACCTGCTACCTGAACCCAGGCTTCCTCGACTTTCCTCCTCTTCACATTTAAATTTTTCTATATCTTGACTCATTATCGTCTCTCTCATTTCAAAAACAAAGTGTCCAAAGCTAACCTCTCCAAATGTACCCTCAATCCTTTCTCCTTGGAGCCATGTGCCATCAACTGTCTTTATCTGCTCCAGCAGCTGATCTCTCTTCCCTCCTGATTTTTCTTGCTTACCACAAATATACTCAGTTCCTCCCTTTCTTATGCAAACCGTCTCCCAGTTCTGCTACTCCTCAAACTATTGAGTTTCTCTATATCCAGTGACCATGGGCCTTCACAGATATATTTCTTCATTTCTGTTCACTCCTTCATCTGCCTGCAAATGACTTAGGTTCCCTCAGGGAAACTGTACCTGTAAAGATGGCCAATGACCTCTAAGGGAGAGAGTTATATCCCCATAACTGTTCTCTTCTTCCTTTAGAAGCAGAACCTCAGTTTTACCTTATAACAGATTGACCAGCAGAAACTGCCCTTCCCAGCTTCCCTTGCAGCTAGGTGCTGCCACGTTTTTAACTTCTGGGTTATGCCCATAAAAGGAAGGGACACGCCATCCACTTTTGCTTTCACCTTCACACTGGTAGAGAGGGCTGTCTGGAACAGTCATTGTAGACCTGAGATAGAAACATCAAGCTGAACAAGATAGAAGGCACAGGAGTCCCCAATAAAATAGCTCCACCATCTTAGCCCTGAGCTGTTCACTGTTAGACTGTATGTGTGGGAAATACACTTCTCACTGTTATTTTGGTCTTTATTACAGTAGCCAAATCTGCATCCTTATAGAATAACTCAGAGTAACAAGCATCATATTGTCAGTTTCAGTGACTTTCTCTCAGACCCCACTCTCTGATCCCCTGGTAGCACTGGTGCTATGGATTACCTTCCTCCTCCTTCTACTTCCCTGGTAGTACACAAGCCTGATTACCTTCCAACACTCTGATTGCTCCTTCTTTGTCTACTTCAGAGGCTCTCACTGCTCCTTTAACTGTGACCTTCTCCAATAGCCTTCTCATCTATATTATGATCCTCCTAGGGTAAACTGATCCTCATTTATAATTTCAATCCTTTCTTCAGATCTTCTTAATACTGGCCTAGTTCCTGGACAGATACAGATATTTACCACACAGCAGTCTGGCCTGATGGATAAGAGCCCAATTTGAATTCCAATTCCACCTATTTGCTGTGGATCTTTGGCAAATTACTTATCCTATCTCTGCCTCAGTTTCCTCATATACAAAAGGGGATAATAAGAGTGCTTGTCTTGGCTGGGTACAGTGGCACATGCCTGTAATCCCAACGGCTCAGGAGGCTGAGACAGGAGGATCGTAGTTCAAAGTCAGCCTCAGCAAAAGCAAGGGGCTAACAACTTAGTGAGACCCTGTCTCTAAATAAAATATAAAATAGGACTGGGGATGTGGCTCAGTGGTTATGTGCCTCTGCGTCCAATCTCTGGTACCAAAAGAGTACTTATCTCAAATGGTGGTTGTGAAGATTCAATGAGTGAATGGATATATAGCACTGGCCTGGCACATGGAAAGTTCTGTGTAAAGTGTTAGCTTTGTTGATATTGGCATTCACACCTGAGGACACCGGTCCCAGTCCTTGACATGGCTAGCCCAGACATTACCTCAGAGTCACAGTCACGTCATAGGGCTTTGATGGCTCGAAGCATGATCGGGTTTCTCTACCTGCCTGGATTCCTGCTCTCCTCCCGGTTCTAGCTTCTCTCAATTACAAGGCAGTTGTACTTCCTTTTATGTCAGTTATATTTGGACAACAATATGCAGTCCTGAATCTCCTCTCAAGCCCCAATGCTGCCTTTTAAACATCCCTGGCCATAGCATCTCACACCTACCCTCTGTGTTGCTGTAGAGCCCCAGATGGCTTCTGTGTGTTTGGTGGACTCACAGGTCTTGTACTATGGCCTGACCCGGTAACATAATTCCCGAACACTACTTAGCATTTTTACTGGGAAGTTTCTCCTTCCTCTTCCAGGATGACTGTGGTATCAGACTTGTATGAGTTAGAAGGGACACCTCTGATTCCAGAATCAGACTGACCCCAAATTCAAATCCAAGCTCCCCAATTAGCTCCGAGAAATTTACTAAAGTATTCAGAGTCTCACAGCATACAACCCAGAAGTATTTAGGTAAAATTAGATACATTTAGATAATGCACATAGGGAAACTGGCATTCAGTAAATTCTTTCTTATTTGTTGTTTCAGTGTCGGGGATTGAACCCAGAGCTTCACACTTGCTAGGTAAGTGTTCTACCACTGAGCTATATTACGGAGATATACCAACAACACTTTTTTTTTTTTTTGGCCGTGCTGGGGATTGAGCCCAGGAAAGTACTTGTGAGGCAAGTACTTTACCATCTGAGCTATATCCCCAGCCCCCCAACAGCATCTTTTTAAAAAAAAGATGTGGAGCATGTAGTGGAGCATGCCTGTAATCCCAGCAACAGGAAGTTGAGGCAGAAAGATTGTTAAGTTTGAGGCCAGCCTTGGCAATTTAGCAAGACTGACTCAAAATAAAAAAATAAAAATTAAATAAAAATTTAAAAAAGACTGGAGATAACCCAGTGGTAGAGCACTTGCTTTGCATATTTGAGGCCCTGGGTTCCATCCCCAGTACCATGAACACCAAAACAAAACCAAAAATAATGAAATATACTTTTTTTTTTTTTTTTTTTTTTTTTGCATTTTGCATTTATTTAACTGTGAACCTTACAAGTGACGGTTTCAAATTGCTGGTGCCCCTTGACTATAGAGGGAGCATACCTTAGCAGATTTGCTAGCCAGTGCAACAGTACAAAAATATTAACATTAAACGAATGAATTTATGTCAGGCTGGTTTCAGAAATGGGTTTAAACAGCCTTTTAATAAAGATGAGCTCACTCCTTCCCTGGCTGCGCTGTGTGGGGAAGGCGGGGTAGTCCTTCTTTCATCTGGTCCTCCACAGAGGCAGCCCAGAAGGAGCTTTGCTTTGCTTTTTTCCCCCTCTCTTTTTAACAGGGATTATTCCTGAAAGGTAGGTCACCCAGGACCATGTAGCTCTGGTCCTTTATGCTTGCAAAGTCTCATGATGGCTGCATCGGTGGGTAAAATAATTAGTAGTTGTTTATAGCCTGTGCTTCTGAAAACAAACTAGCCTAGTACAGAAGACATCAAATAGGTTCTTGTCTCTCTCCCCAAATATGACTTCCTTAATAAAAATAAGTGAGCTCTCCCAATATTAGTAGTGGAGGAGGCCTCTAAGTATTGCATGAGATAAACTTATGAAAAAAGTGATATATATATAGGCTGAAGTGAGGCTCAGCTGTAAAGCATGCTCTCAGCGTGCGCAAGGCTCTGGTCTGATCCCCAGCACCAGCAAACATTTATTTCCGTATTTGTTGTGAATCTGAAATTCAAATTTAATTGAGCATCCTGTATTTCCTCTGGCACCCATCACTAGGAGGCAAGAAAAGCGGTGGTGGTGGTGATGGAGCTCCGGGAGTAAAAGGAAGAGGAAAACCTGAATGAGGTGAGCCGGGCCAGTGCCCACTTGTTAAAAAAAAAAAAAAAAAAAAAAAAAAAAAAAAAAAGCTTTTTTGTGGACAGACAATTTTAGTAAGTGCAGCAGTTTGAGTCCAAGACTGTGAGCCATCCACGGCTGCTGGGTTTTGTTTCTTTCCTTTCCTGCTTTGGTGGTCACGTGTGACGGAGACCCCTGCTGCCCCACTGTCCTCAGAGAACGAGACTCTGAGCGCAGCCCGGCTCCGTTTGTTCTTTGAAGCGCCTTCTGAGGAATGGAACATTGAGGAGAAAAAAGAAGATACAAAAGTATATGCAGTGAAATGCCTAAAGTATAACCTAATCTGGGCCAAATGTAGCCCACAGGATCCTAAAAATGAGACACGTGGGCACCTCCAGCCTCTAATTACACAGCAAGGATGACGCAGATTGGCTGCAGCTTGGGCTGCTTGAGAGGACACAAAACCAGACATCTCCTTCCTGATGGGAGATGGGAAAGCAGCCCCTTTGGAGAGGGAGCCCTGGGGAGAAGGCGTGCATTTGCTTCCTGTTGGTATGAAAATATTGTTTACTTCTACCTACCTACTATAGTCTTTTGTGAAATTTAAAACACTAAAAACGCATATGTTTTAAAATGAAACCAGAACAAAGGGGCTTAACATTTCTAGGTACTAGAGAAAATACATATCAAAAACGCAAGAGCTACCTGGTGGTAGTCCCAGGTACTGAGGAGCCTAAGGCAGGAAGATTGAATCCAAGAGTTCAAGACCTGCCTGGGCAACATAGTGAGACCTTGCTTTAAACAACCAAACAAACATAACCCCCCAAACCCACAACAATAAGATACTTCCACCTGCCTTCCAGAATGGCTAAAATTAAATTATAAAACAAACATGCTAGTAATCCCAGTTACTAAGGGAGGCTGAGGCAGGAGGATCACACTTTGAGGCCAGCCTTAGCAACTTAGCAAGACCCTGTCTCAAAATAAAAAAATAAAAAAGGGCTGGGGATGTCACTCAGTGGTAGAGCACCTCTGGGTTCAATTCCCCAGTACTGAAATAAATAAATAAACAAACAAACAAAACAAGACAAAAACTGACAGCATCAAGTTTTGGCACAGATTTGGGTCAACAGTGCAAAATGATATTCACCTTGAAAACTGTTCAGCAGTTTCTTACAAAATTTAACATGCCCTTAGACAGAACCTGGCAATTCTACCTTTGGTGAATAAATTAAAAGTCCTTTGGTTGGTAAATGAATAAACTGTATTACAGCCAAACGATGAAATACTACTCAAATAAAAAAGGAACAAAGTTACTAATACATGAAAAGAAAACATGACGAATCTCAAAAATATTACGTAAGCAAAAGAAGCCAGACTCAAAAGATCTACGTGTTCTGTGATTCCATTTACATCAAATTTTGAAAAGGCTCAAAGGTGTAGGGACAGGGCTGGACTGGTGGCTCAGTGGCAGAGTGGTTGCCTGGCATGTGTGAGGCACTGGGTTAGATTCTCAGAACCACATGTGAATAAATAAATAAATAAATAAAGGTCCATAAACAACTAAAACATATTTTAAAAAGTGTAGGGACAGAAAGCAGATCAGTGGTTGCCTATGGCTGGGGATCCCCTAAGTCCCCATGCTGGGAATTGAACTCAGGGCCCTGTTGCATATATTCTACCACCAAGCTGCACCCCCAGCCTAGATGAATTCTTCTTCTTGTTCTTCTTGTTCTTGTTCTTGTTCTTGTTCTTCTTCTTCTTCTTCTTCTTCTTTTTTTTTTTTTTACAAATGGGTATGAGAGAATTTTTTTTTTTTTTTTGTGGGGGGAGATGATGACATTGTGTGATACCTTGATTGTGGTAGTAGTCATACACAATTGCATACATTTATCCAAATTCACATACTTAAAAAGGATAACTTTTACTCTATACAAATTATACTTCAATAAAACTGACATTTAAAAAAAAAACCCTTAGCTATCATTTTTATTAGTAAGTTTATGTGAACTAATATTTATTATTTTAACATGTGCCAGTCACAGTACCAACATTTTCAACACAAAATGATTTTAAATATATATTAGAGGATTTTATACACATATGTATAAATATCAGAGTGATTATTAGATGATAAGACCAAGGCTCAGAGAGGTTAATGAACTTGCTCAAGGTCATAGAGGCAGTGAGCAGCAGAGCTTGGACTTGAACCCAAGGCTATCTGTATCTGGAGCCGTAACATCTTACTGCCTTCATTCAAAGTTGGGCATAGACAACTCACATATGCCTAGCCAGGATTTCCCACCTTGGTATTATTGACACTTTGGCCTGGAGAATGTTCTATGGGGGGCTGCCTCAGCATTGGAGGATATTTGGCAATATCCTTGGCTTCTATGCACTAGATGCCAGAAGAGCTCCTTTGGTCATGACAACCAAAAATATCTCCAGACATTGTCAAATGAGACCTGAGGGCAAAGACCCTCTTCCTCTTCTCTCTCTCTCTCTCACTTTTCTGAGTTAGGTGCCATTCTGGTTGTGTGTGTGTGTGTGTGTGTGTGTGTGTGTGTGTTGCTGGGGATTGAACCCCCAGGGCCCCACGCATATTAGGTAAATGCTCTACCACTGAGCTTACCCCCAGCCATCCTGGGTCTCTCTACACAGTTACTTTTCCTTAACTTTCAAAAATCATTCTTTCTTCTGTCCTCCACTCATCTTTATCACACCTGCCTGGCTGGGGCCCTGAGAGGCAGTTTCCCCTGGAATAGTCCTCTCAGGTTTCAGCATGTTTAGAGTTAGGCACAAGGCACACTGAAACACAAAGGACACCCCAGGAGTTTCTGATTTAGTAGGTCCTGGGTGGGACCTGATCAGTTGCATTTCTAGCAAGTTCTGTCAAGCAATCCTCCTGCTGGTGGTGGGGATTTACCCTTGGAGACCTAGTGGTCTAGAGGTGGATTTCAAATTTTGCCCCTTTTCTTTCCTATGTGACCTTGGGCAAGTTATGCAGCTTCTCTGAGCCTCTTTCTCCCTCAATATAATGCTGATAAAAGCCTTACCTTTGATGGCTGAATTAAATGAAATTATACAGATAAAACAACACAGTAAGCCTGGACGAATAAGGGCTTGATAAGTGGCATCTATTTAAGCATCTATCATCTTTCTCACGTACTCACTACTGGTTTTCTCCATCCCTTATAACATCATCCAAGTGATTTGTTTCTATCTCTGACCACAACTATAAATTTCATCTCTCTTATTTCATTTTGCTCCCTGCGCTTGGTTTCCAGTTGTACTGAGAAGTTGGCCCTTTTATTTTCTCCATCTACCCTCTCTCTACTTCCTGACTCTGGAAGCCACTTGCCTTACCTTTTTTAAAATTAATTAATTTATTTATTAATTTATTAGCTACACATGACATTACAATGATCTTGGCAGTTCATACATTTCAATCAATTGGGGTATAATTTCTCATTTTTCTGATTGTACAGATTGCAGAATCATACTGGTCATAGAGTCACCTATATACCTACAGCAATCATAATGTCTATTCTGCTGCCCTTCCTATCCCCCCTTGCCCTCCCCCTTTTTTTTATTGAACATGAACACATTACCTTTGTTTTACTAATTTATTTATTTTATGTGGTGCTGAGGATTGAACCTAGTGCCTCTTGTGTGCAAGGCAAGTGCTCTACCACTGAGCCACAACCCCAGCCCCTTGCCTTACCTTTTGTATCTGATCTAACATTCTTCTAACCAATGGAAATACTTCTGGGAATAGATAGTCAGGTTTAGTAGACCTCCAGCTTCTAACAACCTTAAGGCTAAGAATGCTCTGGGTAACATCTGAAACCTAGATTTCCCAGCTTGCTGTAGTCTACTTACCTGATGCTCCCATTCAAATGATTAGTATTATTTTATGAATTTCTCTTGTTCTGTGACTATAGAAATTCATATAACCTCTTTCACATTGGACCTTGTCATCTAGGGTAACTTGAATCTGTGTTCCCAGGCCATGGTCACTCATATTTGGCTCAGAATAAACTATTTTCTTATTTTCTTTAAATTAAGTCATTGTTTTATATTGACACTAGCTAGGTCACATTGTCCATTTCTCTTGCCAATGCCATTGATTTCCTTGCACCATATTCTCTGCAGTGCCCACCTTATGCAATTTTGACTCTAGCTTGCTCTGATTACTTGTTGGCCCTCCTAAATTATACCTGAGCTGCCTAGTGTGCTGGAGCAAATAACACAAAAACAGAATGATACCTGCAACTTCAGGGTCTGTAATCTCAAAGAGTCCTCAAAGTTGCCCTTAATCTCTCTCTTTTTTTCCTTTGAATGCATTCATTTTAAGTCTTCTTCAGACTTTGAAAATTTCCTACCGCATCATCTCCCCTCTTCTCTCAGTGAATGAAGAATATAGAGAATATTCTTCACTTGAAGCTTCTGCTGACTACCTGCTGCCCCTTCCAAAAACTGTCCTGCATCCACACCTGACTTCTCTTCCTATCCCATTGCCTAGAAGTACTACTTGTATTGGGAGCTTATTCCTTCAGGAGTATTGCCTTTAAAAATTTTTTTTTTAAAATCAATCTCTTCCTTCTGTTCATGCCTACCCAATAGCTTTTTTTTTAATATTTATTTTTTAGTTTTTAGGTGGACACATATCTTTATTTTATTTTTATGTCATGTTGAGGATCAAACCCAGCACCTAGTGCATGCCAGGTGAGTACACCACCGCTTGAGCTACATCCCCAGCCCCCCAATAGCTTTTCAATGCATTCAAATCTCTTCCAATTAAAACAAAACAATAAAAACAACTCTACAAACTGGCTTTGATTCCATTCCTTCCTCCAGCCATCCTATCTCTGTTTTTCCTCTCCTAAGTATTTTGAAAAAATCATCTATACTCTCTGTCCCATCCTTCAATTCTGACACACTCTTTAGTCCATCACAGTCTGGTCTTTTTCCCCATATTCTCCTAAACTAGCTCTCTTTAAAATTACAAATGGCTCATCCTCATTGCCACATCTCCTGGACACTTGGCCACTCTCTGACTTTTAGCATTGCTGACACATCTTCCATAGCAGGCTGTTTCAAAATGGCACCCGGTGTTCCCCACCTCCTTGTATTCACTCCCTTTTGAAATCCTTTCCCCTTGTGTACGCTAAACCTAACAACTTGCATGGAATGAATAGAAAAAGACCAAAGAGAGATAGGATGACGGTGCTACTGAGGGTAGATAATCAAAGACTGGCTTGTATTTTTTCTGATTTGTCTTGCATTTTTCTCAAATGAAGAAAACTTCCATGTTGTGAGGTGCCCCGTGAGAGACCCACAAGAAAATGATTGGATGCACTCTGTCTGAAAGCCCTCCAAAAACTGAATCCTGCTGACAACTGAACAGTTTACTAACAATTTGGAAGAAGGTAACTTCCAAGTCAAGCCTACATATGAGACCACAACCTAGACCATCATCTTGATGATAGCCATAATGAGCCCCTTTTTGATCATACTGGGGTTTATGCTAACGAGGTAACTTGCCCCAGATAGCCTCAGGATGGGAATGGTCAGCAGAAGATACAAGTGATTGTAGGGTTGGAACTTTCAGTTCTACCTACCAACCTGGAAGGAACTGGAGATTAAGTCCACAAAAGCTCTTGCACAACAGATTCAATGAACTTCTAGGTTGGTGAACACATCCACATGCCAAGAGGGTGCATGTGGATGTGTTCCCAGGGAAAGGGAATCATGGGAATCTCTGATTTACAGCTAGTCAGGGAGAAGCAGGAAGTCTAGCCTTGCAACTGGCATCTGAAATGAGGGCAGTCTTGTGGTATTGAGCTCCTAACTTGTGGGACCTGACCCTAACTCTAGGTAAATAAGGTCAGAATTGAAACATAGGACACCCTCCTAGTGTCACAGAATTTGTTGGTGTGGAAAACATCTGTACATCTGATGGTTGTAGCATTCTGTGTTTTATCAGGTAGTGACGTGATAAGTGTATTTTGTTTTAAGCCACTAAGTTTTGGGGTAATTTTAGCCTTCCTAAAATTACTTTCCTGTAGATTTCTACAACTCCTCCTTTTCCTCCTAACTCTCAGTCTCCATCTCTTTCCTTTGTGGGCTCTTCTTCTGTTTCTCCTGCTGTTTCCCAAGATTCTTCTCTTCATCTCTAATTACATTTTCTTGTCATTCTCACCCATTTAAATACCTTCTATAAGCCAGTGACCAACAAATGTATGTCTCTGGCTCTTTTGAGCCCCAAATTTATATATTCAGCTGCCTCAAGGGCTTTCCCCCTTGGATATTGTTCTCAAGACAGACAGCATTCCCAAACTGAACTTATCACTTCCCATCATATCCTACACCCTCCTGTGTTTCCTGCCTCAGTGAGCCACTATCACCCAGTTGCTCCAACTAGAAACCTGGGAGTTGTCTTTGTTTAATCAACAAATATTTATTGAGCATATACAAGGTGCCAAGTAACACTCTAGTCTTAAAGAGAGTTACAGTCCTGTGGCAAGAGAGACAATGAGGATAATAAATAAGTTTTATAGCATGTCAGAGTGCTATCTATCTGTCTCACAGTAAGCGCTACAGGGACAAATTGAGAGAGCTGAGGAATGAATTTCCTGTAGTTGTAGTACTAGACAGGGTGGTAGAAGAGAGCTCTTCAAAAAGCAGACATTTGAAAGAAGTGAGGGCTTGGAGAAGAAGGGACAGTTGGTAAGGGCCTGGATCAGGACCTTAACAGGGGGCTTGAGGAACAGGAAGATGGCCAAGCAGCTGGAAGAGACGGGTATTATTAGAGATAAGGTCAGAGGTACTCAAGCCCAGGTTATATGAGCTTTTTTATTAGAAGGATTTTAGGTTTTACTCTGAACACAAAAGGGAGCTGTGGGAGGGTTTGGAGCAGAGCAATCACATGATCACTTTGTCTTTATTCTACATTCCACATTAAAAATAGGCTTAAGGGGGCTGGGGATGTGGCTCAAGCGGTAGCATGCTCGCCTGGCATGCGTGCGGCCCGGGTTCCATCCTCAGCACCACATACAAACTAAGATGTGTCCGCCAGAAAAAAAACACTAAAAAAATATATTTAAATTCTCTCTAAAAAAAAAAATAGGCTTAAGGGTTGGGGTTGTAGCTCAGTGGTAGGGTGCTTGTCTAGCATGTGTGAGGCACTGGGTTCAATCCTCAGCACCACATAAAAATAAATAAATAAAGGTATTGTGTGCATCTTCAACTAGAAATATTTTTTAATAATATGCTTCAGGGGCTGGGGATGTGGTTCAAGCCGTAGCGCACTCTCCTGGCATGCGTGCAGCCCAGGTTCGATCCTCAGCACCACATACAAACAAAGATGTTGTGTCCGCCGATAACTAAAATAAAAGAAATGTTAAAAAATTCTCTCTCTCTCTCTCTCTCTCTCTCTCTCTCTCTGTCTCTCATTCTCACTCTCTCTTTTAAAAAAAAATAATATGCTTCAGCAAAATTATTCCTTTTTTTTTGATACTGGGGATTGAACCCAGGTGCACTTAACCACTGAGCCATATCACCAGCCCTTTTCATATTTTATGTACAGATAGGGTCTCGTTGAGTTGCTTAGGGCCTCACTAATTTGCTGAGGCTGCCTTTGAACTCACGATCCTCCTGTCTCAGCCTCCTGAGTTGCTGGGATTACAGGTGTGTGCCACTGTGCCAGACTCTTAAATGTACTTTGATCCTCTCTACTTCTCTACTTCCATTGTCATTACCTAAGCCAAACAAGGGCAGCAATAGCAAAACAGCCTATGTGAAGTCTATGATTCTCCCTCGGATTTATTACTTTTAAGAACTTGACAACCTTTAAATTGTCTTAGGAATTTATTTGGTTACTTGATCATTGTATCATCTCCTCACCAAAGTGTAACTTAGGGGCTCTTAGGTAGAGTGTACATGTTGCCTGTGTGAAGCCTGGGTTTCAAACTGTAAATCTTGTGAGATTGGATACATTTTTCTATTATCTATTTAGTCCACCAACTATATTCTCAGTGCCTAGAACAGCATTTTGCACATCTTGTGAATAAATATGGGTTGAATGGATGAATGAAATATTGCAACAACCTCCTAAATGATGTAGCTGTAGTTGCTTTTAAACTTTCTTTGAGAAACTGAACACAGTGGCACACCTCTGTAATCCTAGCAGTTCAGGAGCCTGAGGCAGAAGAACTGGATGTTTGAGGCCAGCCTGGGAAGCGTAGTGAGACCCTGTATCAAAATAAAATAAAAAGGGCTGGGAGTGTAACTCAATGATTGAGTGCCTCTAGGTTTAATCACTAATACTTGGAAACTAAGAAACCCAAAACCAAAAAAACTCTTTGATCTTGACCCATGGTAAGAAAAACATTTTATGTGTGTGTGGTCCTAGGGATTGAACCCAGGGCCTTGTGACTGCTAAGCAAGTGTTTATCACTGAGCTACATCCCCAACCAAGAAAAATATTTTATATTGTGATCTGTAAAGACTCATATGCATGATCATGCTGTGATCTGGATAAGTGTCCTCCAAAGGACTATGGTTAAAAAGACGTGGTTCCCCAGCCCATAGTGATAGGAGCATTAACAGTTGAAGTTTAGTGAGAGGCCTTTCAGTCACTGGGGGGATGTCTTAAAGGGGATATCATGGGCTCCATCTCCTTCCTTTTTTCTTTAGCATCCTAATAACGAGTAGGTGGTTTTGCAATGCATTGCCACCATAGCATGCTGCTCCACCACAGGCCCAAAAGCAATGGGACCAACAAATCATGGACTGAAAGCTCAAAATCATGAGCTAAAATAAACCTTTTCTCTGGATAAGCTGACTTTCTCAGGTATGTGTTCTAGTTACGGTAGGCTGACGAACACACACATGCACATATAATTAAAGGTATTATTGTGTGTGATGTCATTGGATTATGTGTGAATCTGCCACATATTATTTATCCTGTCTTATTATGTTTCATTGAAAAAAACCCCTGCCAATTACAACTTTAAATTTGATTTCAGAATATACTAATAGGGGGCTGGGGTTGTGGCTCAGAGGTAGTATGCTTGCCTAGCATGCCTAAAGCACAGTTTTCGATCCTCAGCACCACATAAACAAATAAAATAGAGATATTGTATCCACCTAAAACTAAAAAATAAATACTTTTTTAAAAAGAATATACTAATAGGACTTAGCCAGAAGTTTAAGTCCTCCTAAATATTGCCCGCCATGATTCGAATGTCTCACAGTAAGACCAACAATAAGAAAAAACAGTAATCTTGGGTTGTTTTTTTTTCATCTGCTACAGTCATCTCTCTCTCTCTCTTTTTAATCCCAAAGTCATGAGTTGGAAACTTAATCCCCAATGCAAAGGTGTTAGGAAGTAGAGCCTAATAAGAAATGATTAGGCCATGAGAGCTCTGCCCTCATGAATGGATTAATTTTGTTGGTGTGGGAGAAGGCCGATTATGGAGAGAGTAGATTTGTTTGGACCTCTCTTGCTCTTCCTCTTGCCCGCTTTTACCCTTCCACACTCTGCCATGCGTTGACAGCACAGAAGGCCTCACCATATGCTGGCACCATGTGCTCTTGGACTTCCCAGCCTCCAGAACCATGAACTGAATAAACTTCTACTATTTATTCATTACTCAGTCTCAAATATTCTGTTAAAGCAGCAGAAAATGGATTGAGACAGGACTGCCACCAGTTCTCTACCCTAATAATATTTCGAATTTAGAAGCCTTGTCATCTTACCTCCCTTCATAAAAACTTTCCATAGCAATCTGTTGACTTGAGGGAGTTTACTCCAAACATCATTCATTCATACTTGTTCCCGTACCAACTGTAACACAATTGTGGGGGCAGGGTTTCTGGGAATTGATCCCAGGGACGCTTTACCACTGAGCACATCCCTAGCCCTTCTAATTTTTTGCTTTTGTTTTGAAATAGGTTCTTGCTAAGTTGCTGAGGGTCTTGCTAAGTTGCTGAGGCTGTCTTCCAATTTACAATTCTCCTGCCTCAGCCTCCCCAGTCACTGGAATTATAGATGTGTGCCACCATGCCCAGTTGTAGCATGATATATTTATCACTTTGTGTGTCAGTTGAATTACTTTTGTTGCTAAACTTCTTCCTAAGCAATAATATGAAAAGTAATGCGTGGGAGTAGGGGTTAGATATTTTTGTAATGCATATTAAATCCATTAACTACCAAAAAACAAAGATAAAAACAAATCATTGGTCTGTGTGTCATTTATAATCTTATTGCTTACCATCCTTTCACACTTTGGGGAAATCTGTTCTTGGGATAATTATCAGATGCCTCAACTTAGTCTTGAAGTACCCTTGGAGTTAGCTGGTGATTTATGCTGCATTTACTTTTTTTTTTTTTTTAATACAATCATTTCCTGCATATAGTCATTCTGGACATCTCATAGTTCCAGAATGCACTGAGCTCTCTCTGGCACTAGGACTCTACACATGCCATTTCCTTCTGCCAAGAACTGCGCTAGTAGCTGTCCCCTCAGGTCTCAGTTTAAATGTCACCTTGTGGAAAGTTGTTGTCCCTGCCTAGGTCTGGGTAGCAGCCTCCTGTGCTCATCCCCCTGTTAGAGTGTATTTCCTAAAGTGAGGTACTTGTTCACATGCTTGCTCCTCCAACTGGAGACTGTACATTCTTTTTTAGGGAACAAGAGTATTTTTATTTGCCATAATATTTCTAGTATTTAGTTTAGTATTAGACACTCAAAAGCAATTTTTGCAATGAATAAAAAGAGCAAATATTTGAATTCTCAATGGAATGAATATTCCTACATTGAGCACATAGCTTGATACATTCTAGGCATTCAAAACACACACACACACACACACACACACACACACATATACATCTGTGTGTATTTATATAAACATGTTTTTTAATACTGGGTATTGAATTCTACTGTCTGGCATGGGGGGGTGGTTTTTAGGGATAGAGATTCCAAATAACTGATGTTTAATTTTATAAACACCAAACATTAAAACACAAAAAGATGAAAACTTTTGCAGTATACTGCATATTTCCTTGGCTTTTTAAACAAAATGCCTCTAATACTCACAGTCCTTGCCATCTTGGGCTCTCCCTATGGATATCAGTTATTTGGATGAAATATGTTTGTGCTAGAGGAATGCATGCAGGCTTGGACATGTGCAGACAGATGATATGTGGCCTAAGGCTAGATGAATAGTGATGGTGAAACCTATATTTACAAACAAAAAACCCTCCAAATCAGATGATTTTAAAACTTTTCTATATTATACCCAGCTCCCCAGCCATTTTATTTTTGGTAAGGGAAGAATGTGGTTTATGTGCTGGGTGTGGTAGCGCATGCCTACAATCCTAGTATTTTGGGAGGCTGAAGCAAGAGGATTGCAAATTCAAAGCCAGCCTCAGCAATTTATCATGGAGGCCTTAAACAACTTAGAAAGACCCTGTCTCTGTCTCTAAATAATTTATAAAAAAGGACTGGGGATTGGCTTAAGGTTCCTGGGTTCAATCCCTGATTTAAAAAAAAAAAAAAAGAATGTGGCTTATATAGCTGAATGATATTCAAGAAAATGCAAAATGGGTGCCTTTTAGAAAACACTAATTAGTAAAAGAAAAGGTAAAACACAACTGGGCACACTGTTGCACATGCCTGTAATCCCAGCTACTCAGGAGGCCAAGGCAGGAGGATCACAAGTAAGAGTCCAGCCTGGGCAACTTAGCAAGATCCTGCCTCAAAATTAAAAAAAAAAAAAAAAAAAAAAAGAAAAGAAAGAAAGAAAAGAAAGAAAGAAAAGAAAAAGAAAAAAAAAAATAAAGAGGGCTGGGAACGTGGCTCAGTGGTAAAGTGCCTCTGGATTCAATATCCAGTACTGGAAAAAAAATAAGAAGAAGAAAAGAAGAAAAGGTAAAATAGTCTCCTCCCACCCGAAAGTTAGAAAGTTATCTCCTTCAGGCATATAACTCCCATTCATTCACTTCAATTGCTGTAGGTAACTTTATCTGATTTCCAACTTGCATTTGCTCTTCAGCCTTACTTGTTCATGCTCTATTCATGCAGTGTGGAGCATTATTCTACAGTCATTTGAAGGTGTGTGTGTATGTTGAAAAGAACCTGCCTCAAAGCTTATATATTTTTTAATTATCAGGAGAAAAATATTTCTCTTAATGTGGAAAAAAGTTCCACGTAATATTTGATATTTGTACAGAATTTCACCTGTAAGTTTGAAGATGTATAAACAATGTAAAAAGTTTTATTTATTTTGGTATCAGAATGATATACCAGTCTGTGGGCTCCATTTGTGTGGGAACCCAAAGTGACCTTAACATCTTGCTATTTGTCTGTCTCATCCAGTAGTTTTAAGAGCTTCTTATAAACTCAATCCTAGTCTTCTTCTTCTTTTTTTTTTTTTAAAGAGAGAGAGAGAAAGAGAAGTTTTTAATATTTATTTTTCAGTTTTCGGCGGACACAACATCTTTGTTTGTATGTGGTGCTGAGGATCGAACCCGGGCCGCGCACATGCCAGGCGAGCGCGCTACCGCTTGAGCCACATCCCCAGCCCTCTTAGTCTTCTTTGAACCTTAGCATTTTTTTTTTTTTTTTTTGTGTGTGTGTGTGTGTGTATGTATGCGTCCACACTGGGGACTGGATCCAGGTAGCAGGTGCTCTACCATTGAACTACAACCCCAGTCCAGCTTTTATGTTCTTTTGTAACTATGTTATCCTCTTTAGAAAAGGATAAAATGGTTGCTTTCATGAAAAATCAGTTAGTGAATAAAAATGTGAAGTTTATCTCAACCCCATCACTTCACTCTTGTGTCCTGCTGTGTCTGGAGCTTTCCCCCCCCCACCCCCCCCCCCACCCCCGTTTCCCCAGTCTCCCTCTAAACCACAGTTAGTTCATAGCTGATGGACTTTAGTACAACCAAGTATCCCTTTTACCCCTTTGTGATGACTTTTGTCACCCCTAGTACATGGGTTTTAGTAAATATTTCATTAAGTCCAGAATCTTGAACTTTTTAACTTTTTTTGGTAGTGGTGGTTGTTATTGTGGTGCTGGGATTGAACCCTGAGCCTCACACATGCTAGGCAGGTGCTCTACTACTGAGTTACATCTCAGGCCTTGACATGCTTTTGATTCCAATTATATGAAGATAAAAAATATAAGAAAGAAAATTTCATTTCTGTATATATCACACTATTTTGGCAAAAAGCAAATGTACAAAATCTTTTTTTTCTCTTTGATGGTGAGGTCTCATTAGGTTCCTCATCCTGACCTTGAATTCCTGAGCTCAAGTGATCAGTTTCCCAAGTAGCTGGGACTACATGGGTGTGCCATCTACCTGACTTAGAGGTGTAAAAACTTTGAAAGCTCTAAGTGATAAAAATTTCCAGTTGCCATTATTTCTATTTTATGAAAACTATATCTTCAGTATATAAAAAAGTAATCAACTTGTCTTTATCTGGTTAAACTTTGGAAAAGAAAAATAAGCACTTCATTCCCTGGTATTTGCTAGGTAGAAAGTAGCTAGCATCTTTACAAAAGAACAATTTCATCAGCCTGATCAAATTATTCAGGCAAAGATCATGCTCAGAAATGAATATTCTGAATACTGCTACGTATTTTTTTCTTGCAGCTTAATTTTTACCCTAGCTCCTTTTAGCTATTCTACACTTTCTTTTTATTCCCTATGGCCAAAATTCTCTAAGATATTTTCCCACCTAAATCCTATCCTATCTCCCTATCTCCCATGCTGTTTTTTTTTTCTGAAGGTGGTACTGGTGTAGTTCTATTTTTTTTTCTCTGACCTCCATCTACTTGCTACTACTGAATTTATGAATTTTATTTTTAGGAAATTTGGTTTACCACCACCTTTATAATAGAACCAATAAGAACAATAATATCAATAACAAGTAGAATATTTAACCATGTGCCAGATATTATTCTAAATACTTTACATGTATTAACATTTAATATTCATAACTACCTTAAAAGGAATATTGGCCATATTTTATAGTTGAGATACTGGCAACACAGAAGGGTCAAGGAACTGAGACTGCAAAGCTATAAAGTGGTAGAGTCAGGATTTGAACCCAGGAGGGTTCCACAATAGACTAACTTCTAGGCCCGAATAGAGATTATTATACTGTTGCTTTATTTTATTTTTTCCTTTCCTACTGAATAATCCTGGTCCTACACTTCACTTTGATTCATTCATATGTTCTTGTATATCTTGACTTTTCACTTGAATCTTCCCTTGTAATTCTTCAAATAATAGTTACAGCCAATGAAATGTAGTGCAATCCAGTACCTCCCTTAGGTGCCTCTGAGTAGTGGAGGCCTATTTTCCCAGACTCAAGATTTACCTATGCTCTATACCCTAAGTAGGAGAGAGTAGTCAACATGTTAGTTTTATAATACAGTACAATCACCTCTTGGTATCTAGGGGGATTAGTTCCAGGAACTCCTACAGATTTCAAAATCCATGGATGCTCAAGTCCCTTATGTAAAATGGCATAGCATCTGGATATAACGTGTGCATACCCATATACTTTACATCATCTCTAGATTTCTTTTAATCTCTAATACCATATAAATGTTTTGTAAATAGTTGTTATTCTATAATGTCTGGGGAGTAATTATGAGAAAAAAATGACTGTATATGTTCAATACAGGCATATTTTTCCCTCTTTTTTTTTTTTTTTTTTGATATACTGGGGACTGAATTCGGGGCCTCCTGCATGCTAGACAAGAGATACTACCACTGAGCTACCTTCCTGGGCCTTTTAAATTTCTTTTAATTTTTTTGAAACAAGGTCTTGCAAAATTGCCCAGGTTGGCCTTGAACTTGTGATCCTCCTGCCTCAACCTCCTGTATCTGGGACCTCTGCCACCATGCCCAACTACTCCCGAGCATTTTTTTTCCTGATACTGTGGATTAAACCTAGGGGCATCTTACTACTAATTTACATCTCCGTCCCTTTTTAAAAGGCAGGGTCTTTCTAAATTGCCAAGAATGGCCTTGAACTTGTGATCCTCCAGTCTCAGATTCCTGAGTCACTTTACAGCTCTGTGCTGTGTCTGGTTCTGAATATTTTAAATCCTTGATTGGTTGAATCCACCAATGTGGAACCCACAGATATGGAGGACTAAATGTGTATCAGCAACGTGAAGCAGGAACTCAGGGGAAGGTGTCCTAGGAAAAGAGGGCTCTTGGGAACAGGAAAACTTCTTTTTTTTCTGGTAAGAGTGAGAGTGATGAGATGTAGTGGAGGTAGACTCCTGTGGACCAATTTCTGACAAGGCTACATACTAGAGCTCTGCAAAAAGCCGACATTCTCCTTTAGATAGAGCTGGCCTTGACAAATGGCTTGTGTTGCAGGCAGCCACATGGGCAGAGGAGACAGTATACCATATGCTCCTGGAGCCTCAGAGTCCCTGGAAGCTTAGAGGATGGTTAGTAAAGGAGGGACTGAATACCTGGTGAAGTCTCTGAGGACAAGAGATAGATATTCTTTTCCTAAAGAAGCCAGAGTGCCAAGACCAAGAGCACATTGCAGACCCAGAGTAGAGGAGAGATCTTGGGAGGCCCTGAAAATCTCCTAGCAGTAGGGTGCCAGCCCTCTGTAGGTTAGGCCACATCAGAGAAGATATGCTGGTGGCTGAAGGCTGAATCTGTTCCAGACATGTTTTGTCTGACATGATTTCATGTTCTAAAGAAATGGAACGAATTGGGAGAGTTCACCCCAAAATTCAAGATTCTTTATTTCTCTTGATTCCTGATCTTCATGTTCCTACTTAGAAACCGTCTGCTGGAAATGAGTCATGCCTTTGCCCTTTAGACTTGCTTGAGTTCTCTGCCTCTTCACAGTCACTTTCACTGTCCATTGTCATTACATCTGTTTCACCTGTTCATTTTACTTATTTGGCTTGTTGGATATTAAGTTTGCCACCTGTGGACAGCATCCTATGTAGGTTATTTTAATTTACATCACTTCTAAAAAGAATTGTTTAGATTCATTTAACAGATGTTTCCTAGAGCCATCTCAAAAAGGGAGTTAAAAAAGACACAGACTATATGAATTAGGTTTTGTTTTTTTGTTTAGTACTGGGATTGAACCCAGGGGTGCTTTACCACCGAGCTACATCCCCAGACCTTTTTGTTTTGAGACACTCTGATTAAGTTGCTGTGGGCCTTGCTAAGTTGCTGAGGATGGCCTTGAACTCAAGAGCCTCCTGTGTCAGCTCCTGAAATAGCCAGTACTACAGGTGTGCACCACCATGCCCTGCAATATTTCAAGCAATTTTATAACTTACCCATGAGGGCTTTGTTTCTTTACAGTGACAGGTAATGCAATCTCAACAAAAGGGGCTCAAGTCCTTCATTTGTAAGCACACAAAAGAAAGTAGGATTTGGGGAGAGAGTGTACATCCTATTCAGAAATCAGTTTTGGGGTGAGACCTTCCCCCCACTTTTTTTTTTTTAAAGAAAAGGAACCACGAGAGAGATATAAACCTATTATTGACAGCAAAAACCAGCCAGGTGTGGTGGTGCATGCCTGTAATATCAGCTACTTGCGGTTGAGGCAGGAAGCTTGAAAATTTGAGAACAGCCTGGGCAACTTAGTAAGACCTTGTTTCAAAATAAAATATAAAGGGTTGGGGATATGGCTCAGTGGTGCAGTGCTTGCCTAGCAAGTTCGAGGCCCTGGGTTTGAGTTCCATACTGCCAGAAAACAAAAACAAAACAGAGAGAGAAAAAAAAAAAAAAGCGATAATGCTGGGAAGGATGGGGAGAAACTGGACTTCTAATACATTGTTGGTGGAATGTAAAGTAAGAGTCATGCTGGAAAATAGCATAGCAGTTTCTTAAAAAACTAAGTATGCATTTACCATATGATGTATCAATCATATTCTTAAAAGAAGCATACATTTAAGTTCACACAAAACCTATAATTTGGGCTGGGGATGTGGCTCAAGCGGTAGCACGCTCGCCTGGCATGTTCAGGACGCTGGGTTCGATCCTCAGCACCACATAAAAATAAAATAAAGATGTTGTCCACCGAAAACTAAAAAATAAATATTAAAAAATTCTCTCTCTTAAACAAACAAAAAAACCCCTATAATTAGGAGCTGAAGATGTAGCTAAGTAGCAGAGTGCTTGCTTAGCATGTGTAAGGCCCTGGGTTCAATCCCAGCACTGTTAAAGATAAGCAAACAAAATGATACCTATTATAGTAGTTTTGTCATAGCAAAAACCCTGGAAACAATCTAAATGTATCTCACTTGGTAAATGGATGAACAAACTCTGGTACATCCATACAATGGAATAAAAATGAATGTTTGAATCTAACAACTTAGATAAAACTCAGAGGGCCAGGGATGTTGGCACACACTTGTAATCCTAGAGACTTGGGAGGCTAAGGCAGGAAGACCACAAATTTGAGGCTAGACTTAGCAATTTAGTGAGGTCCTGAGCAACTTAACAAGACCCTGTCTCAAAATTAAAAAAAAAAAGAAAAAAAAAGAAAAAGGGGGCTGGGAATGTAGCTCAGTGTTAGGTCAGTGGCAGCGACTTGGTGGCGACTTAGTGGCAACTTAGAACAAAGCAGCCTGCGCTGCTTTGAACATCAATCAAATGCCGGCGGAAACGCCTGTCAATCAGCCAGATCTCCTGACTAACGCCTGTCAATCAGCAGGACCCCCTGGCCAATCCTGGAGTTCAGCCAACTCCCCTGACCAACTCCAAGGGGGCAAGGGACCCTAGAGACACCTTTTCCTGTCCCAAGCCCTTCCCTTCCAGCCCCATAAAAGTCCAGTCCGGTCCAGCTTCCACTCGGTTTCTCCTCAGACCCTTCCCCTGTCCCCTCTGTGGGTCTGATGGAGTTCTGCCCGGGAGTGATATCTCAATAAAGCCTGTTCAGCGGCCTTTTTAAATCTGCCAACTTTGCTTGCTACCTGCCCAGCCTGATCTGACACTCAGTAGTAAAGTACTACTGGGTTAAAACCCAATACCTCCCCGAAACAACTAACAAACTCAAATCAAAGCTATTTGTTTAAGTTATAAACCTCAATCTCAAAAGGTTACATGGTATAGCCCTCTATCTAACATTTTTGAAATGAAAAACCTATAGAGATGGAGATCATATTAGTAGTTACTAAAGGATAGGGATAGAGTGGGAAGGGGATTTATGAATACAAAAAGGTAGGGATTCCTGCCCCCCGCCCCGCTTCTGAGAATTGAGCCCAGGGTACTTTACCACTGAGCTACGTCCCCAGATCATATATATATATATATATATACACACACACACACACATGTATATATTTTTTATAACTTTATTGTATTTGTTTATATTTTTTTTATGTGGTGCTGAGGACCGAACCCAGTGCCTTACATGTGCTAGACAAGCGCTCTATCACTGAGCTACAACTCCAGCCCTTAAAATATATTTTGAGACAGTAACTCCAGCCCTTAAAATATATTTTGAGACAGTATCTCCTGAAGTTGTCAAGGCTGGCCTTGAATTTGTGATCCTCCTGCCTTAGCCTCCTGGGTAGCTGGGATTATAGGTGTGTGCCACTATGCCCAGCAGTTAAAAAAGCAAGTTCTTTTTAGGTGATGGGACAGTTCTGTCTTCATTGTAGGAGTAGTTACATGAGTCTACACATGGGATAAAGTTGTATTTAATTACACACACAAAATCCCATGTAGAAGTATGCAGGTTAAAAAATAAAATGAATACTAAGGAAGTTCTGTAGTACAGGTAACAGTAATAGGTCATGGTCAATTTTACTGATTTTGATGTCTTTCTAGAACTTCGTAAGACATCACCTTTGGGGGAAGCTGGATGAAGGATAAATGAGACTCGGTGCTATTCACAACTTCTTGTGAGTCTCTCCATCTTTTGGGGATACCAGGAATTAAACCCAGGGGCACTTTAACCACTGAGCCACATCCCCAGAGCTTTTTAATATTTTATTTAGAGACAGGGTCTCACTAAGTTGCTGGCTTTGAACCTGTAATCCTCCTGTCTCAGCCTCCTGAGCTGCTGGGATTACAGATGTGTACCACTGAGATATTTTAAATTGTAAATTTACATTAAAAGAATGAAACAAAGAAAGTAGAACAAAGTTGAATGAATGTAAATGCCTAGGGCTGGTGTTTGGGGAGGTTGCAAAAAAAAAAGTAGGGGTAACAAACTGGGGCTGAAAGAGTTTCACAACTTTCAACTATTTAGGGCCTAAACTGACTCCTCACCATCACATCTGCTGTCAAACTACTATAGTGCTCCTATTCTGCCCATTTTAGACAGCTGACAGTTGTTCTTTATTGTTTCTTGGTTATCATTTGGGGCAAAAAACTAGATGTATTCCAAGTGGAAACAAATCAATTTTAGCCCCCATGGTGTAATCTCCAGGACTTCAGCCCTTTTTAGATATTAGTTTCCCCATTGCCTAATACTGAAAGTCTAATTCTTTGCTGCCAGAGGGGTTTTTTATTTTAACATCTGAATTTGATGCCACTGCAGATATTAGAAGTTGCCAGAAGGCTGTCCTCCAGATAATTGTCCCTTGCTCTAGCTTATATCACTGTTTTGTTGCAATTAGCATACAGAATATGCACTGTCATCTTATTAAAATTTATATTTTTTAATGGAGGAAGCACATGGAGAGTTGATTGTGAAGCTGTGGCTTATCCTTGCTCTTCTTAGTTACCTGTGTCTAAATTAAGCTGAACCTCTGGGTCTCAGCTATTTCTAAACAGGCATCACGATTTACTAAGGTTAATGCCTGAGGGAACTTAACCTTGCAGACAGTAATCTAATTCAGTGTCATCACAAGTGCATAATGCGGGAGTCTGGAATTTTGCCAAAAAGCACTATTCAAATGAACATTCAGTTGGCAAGGTGGGTGTGGACCAGGGAAGAATTCTAGAAAAGGTTATATAGATATTTTAATGCCCTTTCCTTTCCCTTCAAAGTTTGTTTAAATATTGTAGAGATGTTCTAAATAAAACCTACATCTTATTATTAAGAAATCATAATGAAGGTGTTTCATCCTACAGAAAGTTCCTGATACTCATAATGTTCAATATTCACTGAGTATCTTTTATGTTACCTGGCTGACCTTGTGCTAGGGTGTGGACACAGAGATGAGTAATTGTAAGCCATTTTAGTACCGGCAAGCACCTCAGGGCGCCTAATAAATGTTAGTTAATGAAGGCACCCCTTAAGGAGGTCACAATTCGGCGAAGGTCACTTAAAGGGCCCCAAAGAATGAGACAACTGTGCAATTCTAGCTCTGTAGAGAGCATTACCAAGACCTTTGCGGCTGTACCGTCCGAGTTTTGGGTTCCAGGTGAAACGAGCACGAAATACTACAAGACCCTCTCCAACAGGGTCCAGGGCCAGAACTCTTAATCTTTCTCTGCTCAAAACCTGAATCTCAGTTTGCAGACACTAACAGGGTTTGCGACAAGGGCACATGGTTTCATCTTCCGGAAAAGGAGCTTTTGGGGTGATGGGGAAGAGGACTAGGTAAGAGGATAACTGAAAAATCCAAGAAATTCTAGCCGACAACCTTTCACCTAGGTCCTCGCCCCTTCCACTTCCCGAGGCCTGAAGTCCTCCCGACTCCCAAGTCCTCCAATTCTCCAGGCGCCAGGCACAGACTGAGACTGAAAGTGGGGGTACCCCATCTAAAAGAGGTTTCCTCAGTTCCGATCTTTTTCAAACCGCTTCTCTACGGGGTTCAGCAGTGGGGGACCTAAGGTTCGGGGCCAGGTTCTCTGGCCACGCACAGCTGGTGACACGCAGGCGCCGGAATCCAAGCCACGCTGGGTCTTCCAGCAGCTCTCTGCGCCAGGCGAGGGCGGGCGCCGCACAGCGCTTCCCAAGTACGGGGCTTCCCACAATGCACCGCGGCGGCAGTGGCGGCGACCGCGGCGGCGCTCTAGCCGCGGCATGTCTGCCTCTCTACTGCTCTGGGAGGAGGAAGAGAAGGAGGAAGAGGAGGAGGAGGAGGGGGAGGAAGAGGAGAAAGGCGCAGGGGTGGGAGCTGTTGCCGAAGCTGCCACAGTAAAAGTTCTCCCCCCTCCCCCTTTCCCCTCCTCTCACGGCCCCAAGGAAGGTTGAAGCTGCCACCGCCTGCAGTCGGTGACCGCGCGACTCGGCGCCCGCCCGCGGTAAAGCGCTCGGCCTGGCAGGCCCGGGCCCGGGGGAGGGCGGGGGAGGGGGAGGGGGCGGCGCGCGGGGGGAGCGCGCGGCGGTAACGGCCTGACCCTGGGGGGAGCGAGCCATGGCGGGGCGGGGGTCGGCCCGGGGACCGATCCGCCGAGGCCGCAGGGAACGGAGGGGCTGGCTGGAGGACGGGAGGAAGCAGGGCGCGGAGGGTGGGTTGGGGGGTTGAAAACGGATAATGACGGGGGTGGCAGAGGAGAGAAGGCGGCCTCCGAGGCCTGAGGGGGGTGTCAGAGGTAGAGAGAGAGGTGGGATGCTCGCGTGCGGAGGCCACAAGGGTGCTGGGCGAGGGTGTAAGAGGCCGGGGAGACACCAGGTCTCTGTTCACCGTGCCTGGTGCAGTGCTTTATGTACCGCAGGCCTCAAGTCACTGGTGGTGCCCGACTGTGCTCTTTGGTAGAAGGGAAGGGCAGGGGTTGGAGAAAAGGGAATGCTTGCGGGAAACATAGTGGGAGTGTGAAAGGGGGGAGAGAGGCCGGAGGGAAGATGCCGGATAGGTGGAGGAATGCAGGGGGTGGCTGTGGAGGAGTCTTGAGGATACTGGGGGGTGTTCATTGTGCAGATACCTTAGGTATTTCATTATGGAAAGAACTGAAGCGTTTCCAAGGCAAGGAAAGAAGGAATATAGGAGTTTCCGCGAATAGAAAGGAGAGCGTTTGAAGCAAGAAGGAGTGCTAAATGTTAGAGAAGATGCAGGGAATGCATAATAAAATAGACAGACGTGGCATAATTAATAAATGCTGGCCCAAGGACTAAAGAGTTATTTCAGATGGGCCAGGATGGCCTAGTTCCGGACCTGTTTGGGCTCTTCAGTAGATGACATCTGGTAAGTGTGGTTCCGGGCTGTGGTTGGGGTCACTGAGAATTATAGTTCGGTCTGAGACATTTTGGTCCTGCACCAGTGAATATGAAAACCTCTGAAACGGACCTTGAGAAAGAGCCTGGCCTATGGGAATTCTTGAGGCATGGAGTTTACATTTTTAGCGAATTTGAAGTATTGTCACATCAGAGACTGGATGAACACTATCCTAGCAAATGCTGTAATAGAAATTACTTGACTTGGCGGTTTTCTTCTTCACTGCCCAGCTTTATTTGGTCCAGTGGAGCTTGTGCCTTATTATTCAGCCTGAAATGCAGTACATAAGATTATAATTGATGGTGGGGGGAGTCCGTTTATAGTGACCCTTTGGAAGTTCCATTTGTTGCTCAAATGTGTCTGGTATACTGGATTGGTATCTCATACCTCTGGGGATGGTGGGAGATCTTTTGCCATTCACACATAGTTCCTGTTGTACTCTCACTAAGGCATGGTGGTATTGAAGAAAACAAATCTGCCAGCAAAATGTGGGCATGCAGACTAGAGGATCTAGAATATATGTTTTGGTCTTAAGTTGTTAGTTCAGATCTCTGTTATCATGAGGGCTAAAGGAACCTGAAGAGGACTGGATACTTCTAGAGCCAGGTTGGAGGGACAATTAGAATCTCTATGTCAGGAAATGAATCAGGCTCTCTCTGTTGGATTTGCTGATCCCACACTAGACCTGATTTCCAAGAGGGAACTCTGGGCAAGAACCATGCTCTTAAAGTTTACCTGAATATTATTCACCTTTTGTTTTGAGATAAATTATATGCACATTATGTTGAAAAGAGGATAGTAAGCATGTTACATGTGAATTTATTTTTATTTTTTTAATGTAAGTTAAGTCAGGAGATTAATGGGGAAGATGGAAAGGGAAAAATCAGTCATGCATTCCTTTAGCAAAAATTTTTAAGGAATTAAGCTAATTTAGGATTAGATTGGAGAGAGACTTTCATTACAAATTTTCTTATAGAAAAATCCAGGATCATTATTTTAAATATTAGGAAACGTTTCAGTTTATTTGGAATTACTCACCTTTTAAAAGGACTTCCTTGTGTTACATAGTATGAGGTAACTATTTTTACTATAATATGAGAGGATCAGTTTTTCTTTCCTTCTTATACTGTATATTATATTTTTAATTGTAATTATGATGCACTTAAATATAGTATGTTAGGTTTTTTGTCTTACATTATGAAATAATGTCTCATAAAAATTGTTCTTAGGAGACTTAGAATGAAAAGCAATAGCCCAGTCTTGCCTGTCCATTGTAGTTCTGTTTTCCAGAGGCTACTACTTCCAAGCCTAAGTTTTAACTTTTCTCCAGGTCTCTGTGTAATGGGCATATACCATTATATTTTGATTTATCAAAATGACATTATCAAGGAGTCTTGCTTCAATGAATGAAAGGATTTTTTTTCCCCCGGTGTGTGGGGGGAGGTGAGTACTGGGAAATGAAGCTGTACCACTGAGCTATATACCCAGCTCTTGGGGGTCTTGCTAAGTTGTCCAGGCTGACTTTGGAACTTGTGATCATCCTACCTTAGCCTCCGGAGTAGCTGGGATTACAAGTGTACACCACTGAGTCTGGCAGTGAATGAAAAGGATTTGTTATTGATATTATCTCCCTTTTCCTTCTCCTTTTTCATCTTTATAGTTGTTATTTTAGTTCTTTAATTTGATGTCTTGTATCTTTAAATAATATGCTTAAGCTTCATTTTAGAGTCCAACAATTTAAGACTGTATCTCTTCACTTCCCATTGTGTTAGATTAGGATTTAGACTAGCAGGACATGAAGTTGAGAGAAGCATTTAGAATTAGGCTGAAAATACTGGGTGAGATAATAAAGGGAAATTTGGATGGACCTTTAAGGAAAACTGCCTTGGAGAAAAGAGTATCTTTGAAGCATTAGATATACTGGTTAGAGGTGAGGAGGAGTTGCTTGACAGTGAAAATTATTCATCTTGGAATTAGTTACCAGGTTGCAGTATTCTTTGATAGTCTTCTGGAGAATTTCAGTGCATGAAGTCTGGAAGATTATTGAAATGACCGCTGAATGTTCTTCCTAGGCTTCTATGGCTTTTTTTTTTTTTTGGTGGTGGTTGTTCTGGGGATTGAACCCAGGGTTGCTTTACTACTGAGTTACATCCCCAGCTCTTTTTTATTTTTTATTTTTCAAAACCGGGTTTCACTAAGTTGTTGAGAATCTTGCTAAATTGCTGAGTTTAGCCTCAAACCTGAGATCCTTTTTCCTCAGCCTTCTGAATTGCTGGGATTATAGGCATGAATTAGGGCATGATTTGTATGGCAATTCTTCCTTTTTCTTTTTTTTTTTTCCTCTCTCTCCCTCCCTCTCTCTCTTTTTTCTTGTGCTGGGGCTTGAACCTAGGGCCTCATGTATATGAGGTGAATGGCCTACCACTAAGCTACATCTCCTGTACTTTTAAAATTTTATTTTGCAACAGAATCTTGCTAAGTTGCCCAGACTTGCCTCAAACTTTGGATCTGCCTCAATCTCAAGTAACTGGGATTACAGATGTGCACTATTGCACCCTGATTGATTCCTGCTTTTAGGAAGGAATGGATTGGTGTGGAGAGAGTGTGTGTATGTGTGTGTGTATGGGGTGTGTTTGTGTAAGGAGAGAGGACTAGAGAAATGTAATAAGGGCACAAATGAGGGATAGGGATTCTGGAAGTAATAATTTGGGAGGATGTTGGGCATTTTGATATAATTGATGTGCAGGAGATTTACTTTATGATGGTGAAACATCATAAAGTAAATCAAATCATCAAAAAGAAATGAACATATTTCAGCCACTAATGCAATGGGATTGTAGTGGAAAAACTCTGCTGCTTGTAGAATCATAAAATATTAGTGTTTTTGAAAATTTGTATATGAGGTCCAGGCCAGTGAGATGGATATAGGGAAAACAGAAAGATAATGCTCCACTTCTTTTAGGAAGTCTTGTTTAAGTAACTACACCTTTTGAAAGGATTCCTTATTATTTATTTAACTACCAAGCTACATCCCCAGCTTTTTTCTATTTATTTTGTGACTGAGTCTCACTAAGTTGCTTTGGCTGACCTTGAATCTGTTATCTTCCTGCCTGGGCCTCTGGAGTCCCTGGGATTACAGATGCATTGGGAATTACTGGTGGGAGCCACTTTGCCTTGTGTTCTTATTCTTAATAAAAATGTAGATTTGTACTGCTAAATTTTGTATTTGCTTATGGGAATTATCCTCTTTGTTTTGCAAGTAACCTGCTCTAGAGCTGAGACTAATCTCTGGGGGAACTCTACAGCTTGATTCTTAAGTGTTTAATAAATAAACTGTTGAATGACTGCTAGAAAGTAGTGATAATTTGTTACTGATAATAGTTGGACTGTATGAAATTACTGAGTACTATGGGAATATTGTGGACAAAAGTGTGTGTGTGTTTGAGAGAGTGAGGACAGAGGGGTATTTGATTGGAGGGTTGCTAGCTTAAGGGGAAAAGACAGAATGGAATAGAATCAAACTGTAATAATCCTGCAAGTACATCAAATGGATAGAATCAAAAAGTCTTTTCTAACATAAGGCTTATTTAATCTGAGGTAAATCTGGTCTGGAGTGGGCACTGATTTAATTTGGGCTTTATCTCTAGCTTTTTAAGAATCAGCCTAATTTAATTCATTTTTAGGATAATAAAAAAAAAATTAGATGCTGGGTGTGGTGGTGTACTCCTATAATCCTAACTACTTGAGGCAGGAGGCTTGCAACTTCAAGGCCAAACTTGGTAATTTAGTGAGACCCTGTCTCCAAAGGGGTGAAATGGTTGTGGGTGCAGCTCAGTGGTACAACACTAGCTTAGCATGTATGTCCCTGGGGTTGGTCCCCAGTATTGAAAAAAAAAAAAGTTAGATTTATTTTTTTTTTCACTCAAGGAATTTATAATATTTACATTATTTTAAGGAAAAAAAAGCAGTTATGAAGTAATTTACTAACAGTGTATGATTTTAGAAAAATTAAAAAAAATAAATATCTCCAGGTGAGATTTTTGTATTTTGATAATCATTTTCAATAGTAGTGTTCAGAATTTTTTTTTAAATAATCTTTGAGCCTCTAGTGCTAATTTATACAATTTAACTATTTATTGAGTACCTATTGGAGAAGGAGACTAATAAAGGTGAGTAAAACATTGTCCCTATTCTTCAAGAATTTATAATTCCTCCAAGATGGCACATTTATAAATAATACAAATTATACTGTTATTCTGAATAGTGTCATTGTTGATGATTTTTTTTTTTTTACTTTAAAAGATTTTATTTTTAGCTGGGTATGGTGGTACACACCTGTAATCCCAACTACTGTGGAGGCTGAGGCAGGAGAATTGAAAGTTTAAGGCCTAGACAAAATAGTGAGACCTTGTCTCAAAAAAAAAAAAAAAATGAATTTTTTAAGAAATGCTGAAGATCAGTCAGTATCAAATAGAGTAAGTGAAGAGCAGTTTTACTTTAAATTCAGTTAGTTAAAAAAAAAAAAGAATGATTTCTTGGTTGACTAAGAAACTGATTTTTAGAAGATTCTCCCTAAGAGGAAGCTGGAAATATTTTGAGCAGTGGTGATGACTTCATATTAGTTAGGCACTAAATAAATGTTGAGTGTATCCGATGGTTGGATGGATGGAGTAAATAAATGAATAAGTGATAGACTCCCGAGGTATCTTATTTTAAAGAGGACCATGATAATTTGAACTATATAAATAAATTCTAGGCGCATTCATTAACAATTTCATTACCTTGAGCAAGATACTTCATGATTTAAGTTCACAAATGAGTTTTACAGACACTAAGTGCTGTAGGAGTTCAGAGAATGGAGACATGAATACTTGCTAAGGTTTGGGGAAAGAATTTAAGTGAACCAAACTTTAGCTATATACTTGTAAGAATTCCATAGGGATCTCAGAGGGGAACTAAATGGCTCCAAATTTCTCTTGCAGCCCTAGAATGAACCTAGAGTCTAGATCTATTTTTGTCTGAGTACTTTATGCCTGTTTCACTTTAGTTACTCCTTCTGGTTTCTTTCTTTTCAAATTCGGGATTGTTGGGTAGATGTTGAGCCCCCTGCAATAACTATGGGGTCTGTTTCCATCTATGTCCAGTGTAACTTTTAGTTTGTCCTATTCTGCGACTGTACCCTGTAAATTACTTAGTCTCTGTGAGTGAAAAGCATGAGTCAACTTGGCCCTGTTATCCTGGCATTTTCCTGCACACTTTTCTCAAAGCTGCTTTCTGAATTACGGAATAGAACAGACAGAACTGAGGGCATGTATCCAGTGGACACATGATTTTTTGAATAAGTGAGTGAAAGAGAAGGTATGTGAGATAATTTAGAAGATCTGCATTATCCGTATGTTTGCTGTATCCGTTTCATTTATTCTTAACTTGACATTTCCTACGTAGGATTTAATGGGGCTCATAAAAATATGTGTTGGAAATGCATTAAAATAATTTGAGAAGGTCTAGTTGAAGAAAAAAATTGCAGAAGGCAAAATCTGTCTAAAGAATGTATAGGATTGTTATAATTAGAAGCATACTCAAAAAAAAAAAAATTTACCAGGTGTGGTGGTGCATGCAGATCATCCCAGCTACTTGGGAGACTGAGGCAGGAGCATCATAAGTTCAAGGCCACTTAGCAAGACTCTGTCTCAAAATGGGGGAGAAAAAGGAGACTGGTGGTTTAGCTTAGTGGTAGAGTGCTTGCCTGGTATTCTTAGGGCCCTGAGGTTCAATCATCAGTAAAGACAGGTATGTTTCAAGGAAAGCTTGAGAATATGGAGGGTAAAGAGGATTATTTGAAAGGGCTATTTTGAGGAGGAAGATGGTAAGGCTGTTTGAAGGATATGAATAAATAGAAATTTGGAATATTGTAGAAATTTTGTGATTTATAATTAAGAATTTCAGAAAATAAGGGGATGAGTTTTCTTTATCAGATAGTACATATTATATATTGGGATGAGTTTTCTTAACACATGAAACATATTGGTCATATGAAAAAGCATTTTGCATAAATTTTTATACAGTCATCACAAGTGTATCATAAGAATACACTGATTCTCAGTTTTATCATCAGGAAATTGGTAATGCCAAATATTACTAAAGCGTTTTTTTTTTTTGGGGGGGGTGGGTGGGTGCTGGGGATCAAACTCAGGTCCTTGAACACACTAGGCTCTATTATTGAGCTACATTCTCATCCTCCCAATGTTTAAGTTAAAGAGTAGAAAATGTATTTGACTAGGTGAGTGAGGAACCTGGGACTGCATTTTAATGGCATAGAATTGGATTTTTAGCTAGTCTTTGAAGGGATAGGTAGATCTGACTGGTAAAGGTTATTAAAAGAGAGCATTACAACCTTAGGGATTATTAGCATAAGTAAAACCTTGGGTATTAAAAGCCTAGGATCTAAAGAGAAATGGTTTTTTTTTTTTTTTTTTAAACTATGATCCACAGTTAGAAAAACAAGCCACATCTTCACTTAAAAAATACATGTTTGTGTGTATGTATAAAACAGAAATTTCAGGAGCTGGGATTGTGGCTCAGTGGTAGAGTGCTTGCCTAGCATATGTGAGGCACTGGGTTCGATTCTCAGCACCACATACAAATAAACAGACAAAATAAAAAATTTCATCAACAACTAATACAAATATTTAAAAATCCCAGAAATTTCATATAATAAACTGTTCTTAATACTATCCTTAATAGAATAACTATCCTTACCATATTGGATGATTGGATGTGCTTGGATGATATTTATTCTTTTTTTTTTTTTGGTACTGGGATTGAACCCAGGGTTGCTTAACCACTGAGCCATATCCCCAGCCCATTTTTGTATCTTATTTAGAGACAGGGTCTTGCGGGGGATGACAGGCCTGTGCCACTGTGCCCAGCTGGATGATATTTATTATTATTTTTTTTAAAAAAAGGAAAACAGAGCTGGCTGCAGGGTGGGGTTGGCATTACCTATTAAACTGATTTCATGATGAACTGAACAATTCATCACAACCTGTAATTTGGAAAATAGAGTTCATGAATAGGACACAATATGATAGAAAGTAAAAAGAGTCAGTTGGTGTTGGGTAGAAAATGGATGACCTTGAAAGCTAAACCAAGTAGTTTGTATTTGATATGACATGGTGTTGTGCTTAGTAAGCAAACAGAAGCTGGGTTTGAGTCTTAGACCTTCTATTTACACAGTCTGTGATTGTAGAGAATTACTTCCTTTCTGATTCTCAGTTTTATCATCAGGAAATTGGTAATCATTATACCTTCCTGTGAGGGGTTGTTGTGAGGATTTGAGGATTAAAGTATGTTAACAAAGGATTAAAGTATGTTAACATGTATCATTGATGTTTGACTATTGAGCATTTTTAAGTAGAGAATTGAGCCAAGTACTATATATTGAACCCAGGGCTTTGTATATGCTAGGCAGGTAATATGCTAGATTATAGCACTGAACTATATACCCCTAGCCCCAGAAAACATAATCTCACTATAGCTATACCATAAAGAATTGGGGCCACTATGGTAGTAAGTAAGTTTGGAGGTAAGAAGACCAATTAGGTTACTAGAGAAACTAAGAAGAGCTTGAATTAACAGTAGGATTAGAAATGAGGGGATGGGATGGGATTGGAGGTAGGACTGGAGGACTGGAAAAATGACTGTAAATTTATACTTGTGGAAAAATTCAAATGGCAATAGCTGAAATTGAATTGCATTTTAGGGTAGTTTATTGGAGTACAGTAGATTAGATAGTATAGTTTCTTTTATGTAATAGGTGCTTAATTATTTGTTGAATGATTAAATATGGGAATTGTAAAGAATTGGGAGTTGAGACAGTGATGTATGGATATAAGACGGAGGAGTTAGATTCTAGGGTGTTTTCAGTAGACTGCCAGGATGTACTTATGGAATATTTTTGTACCCTTGCTGAGTTCAAGTTTTCATGGTAGGCAATGTGCAGAATACATATTTTTATATGACATAGTCCATGTTCTTCAGGGAGTTATCTGGGGACAAAATGGGGCTAATGACATAAATATAGCAACTTTGATCAGATTTGGGTTTGTGGAGAAACGGGTGTAGCTTAGACCTTGCATGGTAAATAGAATTGTAGTAGACAAGATAGTGAGAGTTGGCATTCTAAGAAGAGATATGAGTGACAGAAAGATTCTGGGTGTGTTTAGGGGTTGACAGTTTAAATTAGTTATACTTTAGGGTTCATTTTGAAGAATGGAGGGAAATCAAGCTGGGAAGTAGATGGAAGACCTCAAAATCCAGGCTTAATTGGTTTTTAAAATTTATTGAGATATGACACATACTAAGGGTAAGGTAAATGAGTTTTTGTTAGGTGTACATTTATATACCCACTACCCAGCTTAATATAGAGAATAAATAGAGAATATATAATAGAGAGAATATATCTCAAAAGGCTACCTTATGTATCTCCTCCAAGTCGATGTTTCCTATAACCCATAGTAACTATTGTGATCTCTAAATCATAACAGAGTGATGCTGTGCTTTTGAACTTCATATAAGTGGAATCATACTTTCCTGTGTCAGTTTCTTTTGCTTGACATTATTCTGTGAGGTTGATCATGTTGCATATAGTTATAGTTCATTCTTTTTCATTACTTCTTGAGATTCCATTATGTGAATGTACCACAATGTAATTATCCATTCCATGACTGTTGGATAATTGAGTAGTTTCCATTTTGGGGATGTCTAAAGAGTTTTAACTTGACTCAGGTGGTATTGGGAAACTATTGATGACTTGAGTGGGGAAATGAGGGAGCTTAAGAATGCTATCTGGTGACATTTTCTTTTTTGTAATGAGGAGACCATGGTAACTGGGAGACAAAGAAGGCTACAGCAAGAGTGTGAAATATTGAGGATCCCAGCTGGGAATGATGGTAATGGAAATAAAAGGAAAGGGATAGATAGATATGAGATACCTGAAAGAGCTAGGTGTGGTGGCACATGTCTGTAAAGCCAGCAACTTGGGAGACTTAGGCGGGAGGATCACTAGTTGGAGGCCAGCCTGTGTAATCTAGTGAGACCCCCATCTCAAAATAAAAAATAAAAGGACTGGGGATGTAGGTCAGTGATAAAACGACACTGGTTTGAATACCTACTACTAGGAAAAAACCAAACCAAATCAAACAAATACTTCAAAATACCTCAAAGAAAAAATTGGGGGGGTTGGGGTTGTGGCTCAGTGGTAGAGCGCTTGCCTGGTATGTGTGAGGCACTGGGTTTGAGCCTACCTATTCACCACATAAAAATAAATAAAATAAAAGTATTGTGTCCATCTACAACTAAAAATATTTAAAATATTTATTAAAAAAATTGAGGAATGATGGTGGAATGAGTTAGACATCATTACCCTAAGTACATGTATATAGATATGAATGGTGTGAAAATACTTTGTGTGCGTGACTTAAAAAATTGTGCTCTATATGTATAATATGAAATGAATTATATTCTGCTATCATGTATAACAAATTAGAATAAATAAATAATTTAATAAAAAGCGAATTGAAAGGGACTTTTGAGAAACAGTAGAGAAAAAGAAAATGGAAGCTCTAGGGCTTATAACCTGGGTGACTGAGAATTTTGATGCCATTAACAGAAATTAATTGGATTAGTTAGAACTATTTTGGTATTTTAAGACACATTGATCAGTGTGTAAGGCACCAATGGAAATATCCAGGGGGAGTTATCTAGCTAGAGTTAAAAATACTGGATTGAAACTGAGGAAAGAGGTTCAGTAGAGATTTGGGAATATGTACAGAGAGTGATAATTGAAGCTACTAATTCTGGATTTGGTAGGACAGTGATGGTTATGAAATTATTTGGACTGATAATTAAAGTGTTAATTGGAACAAGTAGTTGAATCTAGCTAAAAAGAAGTCATATATTAAATTCCTCAGGAATATATGTAGATTGTAGCAGAGGGTGATGGTTTAAAGCTCATTTAGGGGGCCTGGGGAAGATATCCATATGGAGAACAAAAATGTAGATGCATTGGTGAGGAATGAGACCCCGAAGTGGAGGGAAATAGAGAAAGTTCCAGAACAAAACTTGTGAAAGTGCCCACAATTTAAACTTAAGAAGAGAAACAGTAGTCTTTTGAGACAGAAGCAGAAAGCAGAGAGATCAGAGTATAATGATACACTAAGAATCATGTGCAAGAGTGTGTACAGAGTAGAATCATGTGCCTATACAAACCAAGGTGGTAGTTCACGTCTCATTGTCAGAGGATAAAGACTTAGATAGTGGCTCATAGGATATGTTACATAGAATTTTTTCTACTTCTCTTTCTTTTTCCCTTTGTGGTCTTCAAGAGAGTAATTCACAGACCAAGATGGAGGCTTACTGGTAGAGTGGATTGGAAGAATAGAAAGCAATGAATGTAGGAATTGTATTAACAAGTTTAGTTTGGAAAGGAAGAAAAACTTTTCAACTGGAGGCAAGAAGTAACAGATGGATGAAGATAGAGCATTTTAGAAGTTGTAAAGAGGATTACAGGTGGAGAAGGTGTGATTTAAGGGAATTTTGTGGAAGGAATTGATTATTTGATAGGATTAAGGATTTAAATATGAAATTGATTTAGTTAGTTAAGGAAATGGAGAGTTGTATTTAGAATTAATCTGTTGTGGGAGATTTCATGGCTTTCTGGTGGTGTTTAACACTCAGTGTGTGGGTGTGGAGAAGACAGATGATGAGGATAGTCTGTCTCTGGGGAGATGCATAGTGAGTATAATGGAAGATCATGATATTCTGTAGAGGACAGTACTGAAATGGCTGAGGGACAGTTTTAAATTATGTAGGAAACAAGTGAGCTAAATGATGGTAAAGAGTATGTGTATAAGTAGAATATATGTGGTTGTGTTTAAAAAGAATGGGGGTCTCAATTGGTGGCCTGTTTTTCAGTATGTACATGTGGCTAGCTGAAGTGCAGATGCTGGTTTTAGGAGCTGAGGAAGGCCAGAGTGTAGAAAGTTTTTTTAGCTTCATTGTTGAGGTCATTGAGAATAATGACTGAATATGGGACAGAATGGGATTGAAATTATTGGAGAAAAGAGTACTCTGAAGTTTGATAGATGTTAATAGTTTAAGTGAATAAGATGGACTGCAAACCAATTTTTTAGTGATAGAGTAACAGTGGGAATGACCTTGAGGAGCCCAAAGCAGTAAGACTTTTTATCAAGCTGAAGGAATAGGAGAGTGATAGAGCTAAGACATGAAAGGAACAGGTTTTCCAGAAAAAATCAAGCTTGAGACGAAAGGAAATGGTCACAACAATCCACCTAAGAGATGATAAAACTCCAAGTTGTTTTGTGGCCCAGGGATTGAGGGAAATAGATGGATTTGTTTGTTATATTCATCATCATTTCTGTCAATTCTTTTATTTAGCTCATAGATAATATTTTGCAGAAGCATAACTACTCATTTGTAATATGTTGATATAAATTCAGTGTGAGCATTTTTTTTAATATCTACTTTTTTTTAGTTATAGGTGGACCAATATCTTTATTTTTACGTGCTGCTGAGGATCGAACTCAGTGCCTCATGAGTGCTAGGTGAGCGCTCTACCTCTAAGCCACAATCCCAGCCCCAGTTTATGTATTTTTTTTTTCAGCAATGGGGATTGAACTCAGGGAAGTCTTACTGATCTGCATTCCCAGCTCTTTGTACATTTTAATCTTTAAGATTTTAAGATAGGATCTTGCTAATTTGGCCAGGCTTCCCTCAAACTTGTGATTCTCCTTCCTTAGCCTCCCGAGTAGCTGGGATTGCAGACATGTGTCACTGTGTCTGGACTCTTTATTATTTTAAATCTTGAGCATTCTAATCTTAGGGGTTGAATCCTTTGTCATCTTCCATATACTTACCTTCATTGATGATATTTGAGACTTAGACCAGGCCTCTTATTTTTTGGTTTATGTCTCTGCTTCTGAACTGTAGCTTGTCCATTTCTGTAGTAGTGTTCATTTTTGTCAGTCTTTTGCCTTCCGTCGCCTTTTCCCTTGTATTACCAAAGACTCTCAAGTAGGTAACTAAATGTGCCTTAGTGTGGTCCCAGCAACTGGCATACATTTATTTATTTATTTGTTTATAGTACTGAGGATTGAACCCAGGGGTATTCTATCACTGAATTATATCCTCAGCTCTTTTTCTGTTTTATTCTGAGACAGTCTTGCTCATTGCACAGGCTGGCCTTGAATTTAAAAATCCTCCTGAATTGCTAATCTTCCTGCCTCAGCTTCCTAAGCTGGAATCACAGGCATGCACCACTATGCCTGGTGCAACTGACACTTTTTTTTTTTTAAATTTTTTTATTATTAGTTGTTCAAAAAAATTTTTTAAATTTTTTATTATTATTAGTTGTTCAAAAACAACTGACATTTTAAAACCATTAAGTGATCAATGCTATATGCTCCAAATATGATTTACATTTTATATTCCTCACGTGATTAACTCTTTCATCCTTTGAGCAAAGAATACTTTTCCTGATCTTCCCTGTTCAGGTCAGAGCTTTTGATATTCAGGTTTCAGAGAGAGAACATATGTAAGGCAAAAACATGAAGTGGCAATGAGAAAAATATGACAAGGCACAGAGTATTGGTGTTTCATCCTAGTGTAGCTTTAGTTCCAGCATCCTGACTGCTGGCATTCATTTTTTTTTTTTTTTCCTTAACTTCTTCATCTGGTCACTCATCAAATTTAATAAGGAAGAGTTTGAAGGTCTAAGAAAGCCTGAGGATGTTACATCTCAGATTTTTTTTTTTTTTTTTGGGGGGGTGCTGAGAATGCAACCCAGCCTAGCATGTGCTAGGCAAGCACTTTTTACAACTGAGTTACATCCCTAGCTCTCAACTCAAAACTTGGCTTAACATACAACATACAACAACCTTGCCTGAAGTGATCTAGAATTATTTCCAGGATCTGCCTCAGCCATACTTGAGCCCTGTGGAGTTGGGTGTGTTCTGAATATTTGAGTGGATTGTGTGGGTTAGGATAGTGATGGATATCTTAAGGTCTTGGGAGGGGTTATTTTAGAAATGGAGAATTGTTTTAAATAATAACTATTTAAGTTTGACATAGATAATTGACTTCATAAGATAGGGTTTGGTTGCTTGAGCATCTAGGTTGGATGTTTTCCTTGCCAATTTGAGAAGAGCCAATATACAAGGCATTAAAATGAAATACACACTTGGTGTTGTGCAGAGTCCTTGTAATATGTGTGTTTGTCAAAATGTATGCACTTGTATGTGTAGATACTCATAATAAGAATTTGTTCATTCGATTAGGTTATATAATTAGTATTTAGGGGAATGGGCCTGGTAGTCTTTAAGTTATGAGTGATTCAAATGAATTGTTAGAAAGTATTTGGAAAGATTTTAGTCAAGTTATTGGGGTATGCTTAGGAAATGGATTTTTCAGTGACTAGCGGCCGCTCTGGAATAGTTTCACTAAATTTGAGGGCATCTTGGGGCAAATTTGTGTGTTAAGTTGTAAAGTGTTTGCTTTGAAGGAATGAAGGAACAGATGAGAAAAATGCAGTTTGGAAGTTATGTATGAATTGATTTGGTAGGAGCTGATAAAAATAAAAGTTTTATTTAAGAGACTTTTGAATAGCCAAGTTGTGGAAGAAATTTATGAAGCTTGTTAGTATTAGAAAAGTAAATTTCTAAAGAGTAAAATGGAACAATGTTTCAGGGAAAAATTCTTGAGGGAAAAATACAGCTTTTAGGTTAAAAACAGGTCACGGATAACTAGGATGAAAAAGTTGAGATATGGAGAAGGAAGCGTAAGAGGAAGGATTATGGAAGACATTACTGAAAGATTTTTTTTATTGTAAGCCTATGTTACTACAGGGCTGTGTTCTGGCGTGTTGTGTTGGATAGTACTTTTGATGACTGGTTTTGTAAGGAAAGGGGCCATGCTTTGTAGGGGTGCGGATTTTTACCTAGGATCATTAAGCGTCTTTATTTCTTAAAAAACCCAGGAAGTAGGAATTCCGGTTCCGTGGGCTTTTGGAGCGGGCGGGATTGGATCAGATGCTTAGGCTGGACTTCCCTGGCGCTCCGCTGGGCTGCGGGCGGAGCTGCAGCGCTGGGGCTGTGGGCCCGAGCTCAGCTGAGCGGAGCCGGGTGGAGCCGAGCCCAGCCGAGCCAGGCCCAGTGGCGCTAGTGGGCCGCTGGGACCCGCGCGCGCTCTGGGTTCCTCGGGGGCGCCCCATTAAGTGAGCAGGCCCTTGGTCCGCGCAGCCTGGGCCAGGGGAGGGTCTTTTGCTGAGTGTTCAAACAGACCTCCGCACGCGGCTCCCACGGCTTCCTTTTGTTGTGTTTGGGAGTGTGTGTGCGCGCAGGCGTGCGCCTGTGCCGGGAGGCGGTGGCGAAGTGCTGAGAGGCTGGCGCTGAGAGGCCGGCGCTTTTCGCTTTTCTGCTTGGCTGCAGGCGTGCCTGGGCCTTGGCTGACGGTGGGGCCCCGGGGCCGCTGGACACTGAGTCTTCCGGGTCGGCCTTGCAACCCGCCGTGAGATGGGGAACTTTGTGAGTGCTCCTCAATGGCTAACAAGTGTCTGCCTGGCAGCTGGGCTGCCAAAGGCTAATGGACTCCTTCCTCTCCCCACCAACTCTGTGCTTGGAAATCTTCTGTTGGACTGAGTTGTGTGTACAGTTTTAGGGTCTGTGAAAAGATCAGGCTGGTAACTTGATCTATTAGACAAGTAGTTTTCTACTTGGAATCAAGAGCAAAAAATGTATTCTTCTGTCCTTATATTGGCTGAGCTAGTAAAAACTCTGGTGGTAGGAACGGTGCTAAGGCCGTTCCAGAATTAGGCTGTGGGGCAAATTTTGCTCTCCAAACTTTGTCAAGCACTTTTACAGTGCCGAGAAAGAAATACTTACATAGTAGACGAAAAGCTAAAGTTAGAAAATACAAAGTTGAAGCTCTTCTCCACTCCATAGCTTGAATTTAAAGGAGGCTTTTTGTCTTACATAATAATTATGACATTTTTTTGTTCACATATAGAATTTTGCAAAACAAGTATGGTGTGATTTGAAAGAAAAGATCTCTTATTAATTTTATAGAGGAAAATTGTAAAGGCACCACAGAATTTTGAAATTTCAAGTATGTTAAATATTGCTATAAGTAAAATCTTATTTAGATTTTTTGATTTAATAAATCTAAAAATATGTTTGCAGTTGTCCTTTGGGTGTAGGAGGTAGTCCTGGGTTTCTCTGTGGGCAGATTTTCAGTATTGTCAGCATAATATGGGTGTAGAACCTTAACCTGAGTGAATAATTTGCTTGAGATTACCAGTCTGTTTTGCAGCTGGGAATAGACTCTGGGTCTCTTATTCCCAGTCTGGTGACCTATCCAAGAATAGACTAACGAAACTGGGTATTTGCCTGTTTGGAGGAAAATATGACCAAATTGGTTTTATAGTGTGTATTTAAATAAGCTAAAAAGTGAACTTGGGAACGTTCGGTTTTGTTTAAGTACTTAAGTTTAACTGTAATTCTCTGTGCTGGATTGTTGTCCTTTCTTTTTTCGTAACTTTTTTTTTTTTTTTTTTTTTAGTTGTATATGGACACAATACCTTTATTTCATTTATTTATTTTTATGTGGAGCTGAGGATCCAGCCTAGGGCTTCACATGTGTGAGGCCAGCGCTCCACCACTGAGCCACAACCCCAGCCCTGTTGGCCCTTTCTTTACAAGCATAAAGGACTTGAGAATATTCCTCAATGTTACTTTAAATGAGATTTGTACCATATTTATGTTTGATTAAAATAGATGCTTATGGTATTTAAATTTTTTTTTTAGATGTTGATGGACCTTTATTTTATTCATTTGTTTATATGTGGTGCTGAAAATTGAACCCAATGCCTCACATATGCTAGGCAAGTGCTGTACCACTGAGCCACAACCCCAGCCTGCTATGGTATTTAACTGTGGGTGGATGTTTTTCACGTGGATAATCACATTAAGTAGAGAATAGCAAGTGACTTGAATGTTTAGCCTCCTTGAAAAATGCTAGGTAGAAGAGGAATTATGTTAACTTTATTAATCTCTATTTAAAACCTTTATTTTTTATTGAGGATGCTCAACAGCATACAGATAGAGTAACTGAGAATTTACTCCACAGCTTTGTGGGCTGTTTCTCTCATTACTACATTGGCCTCACACAACATTTGGTTAAGGTTTATTAAGTTGGCCTCCTTCAAAAGAGTACCTTGTCTTTTTATAGTATCTGACATGCAGTTGGACCTTTTTGTTTTGATAGAAAATCATTCCCAGTGCTTTTCTTCCTATATCACAAAATAAAACAATCTTTCTTTATTTTTCCCATCTTCAGAAAACTCTGGAGTATTTTAATCTAATATAATGGTTCTCAAACCAGAGATGATTTTGGCAGTATCTGGATACATTTTTGGTTTTCTTCCTGGGAGACTGTTTGCTTCTCATTGGTAAATGCTAAACATCCCATGGTGTTTGTGACAGCCTCTACAGAAAAGAAATAATTCTGTGTAAAATGTCGTAGTGCCTTTGTTGAGAAACCCTGATCTAAAATATTGAGAATAACGTTCTTCCAAATGATTTAAACCTATGAGAGTTATATAATTGATGTCTATATCGTATGTATTATAAATCTTTTCCTAAAATTGTGATTAGAATGATCATGGGTCAGAAGTTCTTATGTATATTAGAACATTAGAGCACAGGATTTTGGAGTGGAAAGTATAACTCCTTTGGCTTATAGATGAGGAAACAATTTCATTTTTTTTTTTTAAAAATTTTATTTTTTTGTTTTTAGTTTTTTTAATTTTTCTTTTTTGTTTTTTGAGGAAACAATTTCAGAAAGATTGTGACTTGCTCAGATAATGAGAACTCAAATCTTGTTATTTCAATTATTGTGTAGTTTTAATTATTTAATTAAAGTTAATTGTAGTCTTATTACTGAGGGAAAGGTCATTGTATCATTTGTGCTTGGTATACCATTAAGTTTAATCAAATTAAAAATTTTAAGTAATTGCACTGAGAAGTATTTTTTTTTTTGTTATTTTTTTTTCTCTTTTTGGTACAGGGGATTGAACCAAGGGGTGCTTAATATTGAGCTATGTCCCTAGTCCTTTTTACTTTTAAATGTGGGGCAGGTTCTCGCTATGTTGCTGAAGGTCTGGTCAAATTGCTGAAGCTGGCCTAGAATTTGGGATTCTTCTGCCTCAGCCTCCCCGGCTGCTGGGATTGCAGGCGTGCACCATTATGCCTGGCTCTTTTTAGTGAATTATTCAGATTCACACATATTTGTTGAATTCTTCAGCATGGGGTTAGTAGGCACTGTAAAGATTTTAGTATTTCTTTTTTATTTGCAATACTGGAGATTGAACCTAAGGGTCTTGGCACATGCTAGATAATTGCTCTGCCGCTGAGCCGTATCTCCTGCCCCGATTTATTTATTTAGGTGCTGGGGATTGAACCTAGGCACACTTTATCACTGAACTACATCCATATCCTTTCTTTATTTTCTTATTTTTGAGACAGGATCTGACTGAGTTGCTTAGCATCTTGCTAAGTTGCTGAGGCTGGCTTCGAACTTCCGATCCTCCTGCCTCAGCCTTTCAAGTTATTGGGATTACAGACTTGCACTGACACATCTGGGTCTAGCCCCCTTTCTAAATTTTAGTTTGAGATAGGGTCTAAGTTGCACAGAATGGCTTCCAATTTGCAGTCCTCCTGCCTTAGCCTCTCTGCTTTCTAAGAAAATGTTAGAAAAATTTAAAAAGACCCCAGAGAATTTTGAGATAAAACAGTTATTTAGAATAACTTAGGCAAAATTTTTGTCGTTGTTGAAAAAGATCTTGCTATGTTGGAACTCATGGGCTCAAGTGATCCTCCCACCTCAGTATCCCAAGTAGCCAAGATTATAGGAGTGTATGTGCACTCTAGTTTGAGCAAAATTTCTAATGCAAAACCAACTGGAATTATTAAAACATGTTAGGGTATCTTGAACATATACATTTGTTCTGTTGTGTGAGGATTACTGTAATGGTGAATTATTGTACTGATTAAATCTTTCTAATATGGTCCCTTTGGTTAATTTTAGAAAAAGGTTTTGGAGCCTTTATGTGAAATATAATTGGATAAAATAGTACTGATATTTAGATGAAATATTTTCAAATTACCAAAGAAATATATTGTCAGAGAAAGAAGATCTATGGGGTTCTTTGCATATTTAAAACATTTTTCTGTAGTGCTGCCTTTTTAAAAAATAAGTAAAACAAAGGCAAAACCAATATTATCTGTATCCCTTCTATATTTTCTTATTTTTGTGACAGGATCTGACAGGGCAAACATTTCTTTAAAAGTTATTTAAGGGGCCGAGGCTGTAGCTCAGTGGTAGAGTGTTTGCCTCACAGGTGTGAGGCCCTAGGTTCGATCCTCAGCACCACATAAAAATAAATAAATAATAAATAATGATATTTAAAAAAAAAAGTTATTTAAGAAGCTGGGCACAGTGGCACATGCCTTTAATCCCAGTTGCTCAGGAAGCCGAGGCAGGAAGATCACAAGTTCAAAGCCAGCCTCAGCAAAAGTGAGGGGCTAAGAAACTCAGCGAGACCCTGTCTCTAAATAAAATACAAAATAGGGATGGGGATGACATGCTCAGTGATTGAAGTGCCCCTGGGTTCAATCCTCAGTAACCCCCCCAAAAAAAGTATATAAGAAATTTATAGAATTAAAATGCATGTTGGCAAAATAAAAATAAAACCAAGAATTAATATTCTGATGTGTGTGTGTGTATGACTTTTTTTATATTAATCTTTCATTATAGAAAAATTTAAATATAGGAAAAAGAAAGTTGGCCTAGTTTCAATAGTTAGTAATTCTTGGCCAGTTTTGTTTCATTTATACTTTTCTATTTTATCCCCTCTCATCCCTCTTCATTCCTCTCCTTCTCTTGGCACCCTGTTCTGTTTTGTTTTTAATTTTTTTTTTTAGTTGTAGATGGACATGATACCACCTATCTATCTATTTATTTATTACACCACATTCTCAAAAAGAATTTTTTATGTAGTCTGTATATAATCTTTTTTTTTTTTTATGGAACTTGTTTTTTATTTTTACAGGGACACATGCTGAGAGTATATAATCTTTGTTAGATATATAATTTTCAAACATTTTTCTCTAAGTCTACAGATTATTTATATCTTTATAAAGTCTTTTGGCATGGAAGCATTTTTAATTTTGTTGGAAGTCTGGTTTCTTTTCTTCTATGGGGCATGGTTTTGTTGCCAAGTCCAGCAACACAAACAAACAAACAAACAAAAAACTATCTTTCCTCCATTGAATTGTTTTTTACCTTTTGTCAAAAATCAACGAAACACATTTGTGTTGGATTATTTTTGAATTCTCAGCTCTGTTCTATTGATCTGTCTTGTCTTTCAATCAGGACCATACTTTCTTGACTGTGATGGCTGGTTAGTAATTCTTATTGGGTAGAGTATTCCTCCTACTCATTCAGACTTCTCTGCTTCCTTTGCCTTTTCATATGAATTTTAGAATAATTTTGATTATATTTGTAAAAATATCTTGCTGTGAGTGGATAGGAATTGAATAAGCCTGTAGTTTCATTTGGAATGAATTGTTATAGAGACTTTCAATCAGTGATCACTAGATATTTTTCCATTTACTTAAGATCTTCTGTATTATATGGAAACAAATTCCAAACAAGTTCCAGTTTCAGAATTGAATAAACGTAAAGAACATCAAGCTGATGTCCCCTGCAGAATTTGGAGGACTGTTTTGATTAGTTGTTGGTGGGGACAAATCTCCACTTACTTCTTGGTGACTAGAAGTCACAGAATCTTCTGTGTTGATTGTTGTGGTGTGAGAATAGAGTAGAAAAACTTTCTTACAGACAGTTTTGATTTGCATGTCTCTGATGCCTAATGATGTTGAGCATCTTTTCATGTGTTTGGCTACTTGTCTTGAGAAATATCTGTTCAGATCCTTTACCCATTTTAAAATTAGGTTGTCTTTTAATTGCTGGGTTGTTAAAGACTTCCTTTTATATTCTGGATATTAGGCTTTTATCAGATGTATGATTTGCAAATAATTCTCAGTAGTGTTTTTGAAACTCAATAGTTTAAAAGATGTTTTGTTGTTATAAAAATACATGAGATGATTTACCCTCTTAAACTTAGGTGTACAGTATGGTATTTGCTATAAAAGCACAGTGTTGTAGAACGGCTCCCTTTAGAAACTTCTCATTTTGTATTACTGAAATTTTATATGCAATGGAACAACAAATGCTTATTTTTACCTCTCTTATCCCCTGGCAACCACTATTCTATTTTATGTTTCTGAGTGACTGCTTTAGATAACCCATATAAGTATAATCATGATGTATTTACTTTTTTGTGACCAGTTTATTTCATTAGCATAATGTTCTCAATTCATTCATGTTGAATTTCCCTTTTAAGGTGGAATAATATTTCATTTGTATATTTGTGTATACAGGACGTATATATTTACATACTTATACATACACACACGTACAGGAACACAGGAACCTTCATAAACTTTCTGTAGTGGCTATACTATTTTTAATTTCCATCAACAATGCACAAATTTTCTCCACATGGTCACCAACTTTTTGTTTTTTACTTTTTTCATAATGGGCATCCTAACATATGTGAGGTTCATTGTAGTGGTTTTTGATTTGGATTTCCCTATTGATAAGGGATGTTGAGCATTTTTCATGTCCCTGTTAGCGATTTGTTGTTTTTGGAAAACGTCTATTCGGGTCCTTTTCCCCTTTTTCCCTCTAGGTGCTGTGGCCTGAACCAAAGGCTTCTGACATGCTAAGCACTTGCTTTACCATTGATCTATACCCCCAGCCTGTCCTTTTTAAAATAAGGTTACAGTTTTGTTTGTTTGTTTTTCTTTTTTGTTGCTATTGAGTTGTCGGAGTTCTTGTATATTTTGGGTATTAGCCTCTTCTAAGATGTATTTACACGTTTTCCAGTATTCCGTAGGTTATTTTTTTAGTCTGTTGATAATTTTCTGTGCTCTCCAGAAGACTTTTAGTTTGATGTAGTTCCCACTAGTCTGTTTTTGTCTTTGTTGCCTTTTTGCCTTTGTGTCATATCCAAGAAATCATTGCTGTTATGAAGCTTTTCTCATTATTATTTTCTAGATTTACAGTTGCAGCTTTTATATTTAAGGTGTGTGTGTGTGTGTGTGTGTGTGTGTGTGTGTGTGTGTGTGTGTTTGGGTCCTGCTTATTGAATCTAAGGTGTCACACATCCTAAGCATGTTACCCCCTCAAGCTGCTGGGGTTTTGATATGAGTCCCATTGAATCTATAGATTAATGTGGTAAAGTATTTTCATTTTAACTATTGATGTTTCTGATCTATTAATGCCAGATGTCTATTTATCTTGGTATTTGTTAATTTCCTTTAATGATGTTTTGGAGTATTCAGTATACAAGTCTTAGTAACTTTATTGCGAAGTACTTTTTTCTTTTTGGTGGTATTATAAATGGCATTTTCTTAATTTCATTCTTGGATTGGTCATTGATAATGTATAGAAATATAATTGATGTATGTAGGCTAGGCATGAGGGTGTATACCCCTAATACCAGCTATTTGGAGGTTGAAGAAGAAGAATAACAAGTTTGAGGCCATAACTTTTATTTCATTTTCTTGCCTAATTTACTTTGCTAAACCACTATGATAGTGTTGACTGGATATCACAGGAGCAGGCATCTTTTTTTTTCTCATCTTAAGGGGAAACATTCAGTGTTTCACTTTTAAGTGTGATGTTAACTCTGAACTTTTCATAGATGATCTTTATCAGGTTGAGGAAAGTCCTCTCCCTAGTGTTTTTTTTTTTTTTTTGTTGTTGTTAATTGTTTAAGGCTGTTGGTTTTCATCAAATGTTTTTCTGCATCCACTGAGGTGATCTGACAAAAGTACAGGTTTTTGTCCTTTGTTCTATTGATATGGTAAATTACATTAATTGATTTTAAGAGGTTAAACCAACCTGGCATTCCTACTTGGTCATGGTGCAAAATCTTTTATATATGTTGAGGATTTGGTTTGTTAGTATTTTGTTGAGGATTTTTGCATCAATATTTTCTTCTGAAGGCTTTGTCTTGTTTTGTATTAGCAATACCTCACGAAGGGAATTGGAAATGCTTCTTCCTTAATTTTTGGGAAGAGTTTGTGAAAATTTGGTATTGATCCTTCATTAAATGTTTAGGATAAGCCCTCCATAGTGGTGCCTGCCTGTAATCCCAGTGACTGAGGAGGCTGAGGCACAAGGATCACAAACTTCAGGCTAGCCTGGGCAACTTAGTGAGATACTTTGTATAAATGAATGAATGAATGAATGAATGAATGAATAGAAAGTGCTGTGGATGTAACTCAGTGGTAGAGCATCACTCTTGGGTTCAATTGCTTATACTGCAAAAAAAAAAAGTTTGATAGAATAATTCAACAGTGAAGCCATCTTGTCTAGACCTTTCTTTTTTGGGGACTTATTAAATATAAAAACCTAGTTTTCTTGGTTATAGGGCTACTTATATTATCTCTTTCATTTTGGTTGAGCTTTGGTAGTGTGGCCTTGAGAACTGGGGGTCAAATTTAAGAGTATAACAGTCATAGTATTTCCTTATTATCCTTTTAATGAATGCAGGCTCTATATGGATTTTATTTTTAAAGAGAGAGAGAGAGAGAGAGAGAGAGAGAGAATGAGAATTTTTTAAAAATACTTATTAATTTTTTTAGTTTTCGGCGGACACAACATCTTTATTTGTATGTGGTGCTGAGGATGGAACCCAGCGCCGCTCACATGCCAGGCAAGCTTGCTACCGCTTGAGCCACATCCCCAGCCCTATATGGATAATTTCTTATTTTATTCCTTCTATTATTTGTGTGCCCTCCGTCCCCCACCCCATAGTTAGTTTTGTTAGAGGTTTATAAATTGTTGTTTCTTTTTTCCCCCTATTTTCCATTTTATTGATTTCTGCTCTGTTATTTCCTTCTACTTGCTTTGGGTTCATTTTGGCTTTTTTGTAGTTTCTTGTGGTAGATAATTATGTTGTTGGTAATTATTTCTAATGTAAGCCTCTAGTGCTATAAGTTTCCTTTTAACTGCTGTGTTAGTTGCATCCCACACATTTTGACTCTTATTTTTATTTTTGTCTTTATGTATGTATTTTAAATTTTTTATTTTGAGGTTTCCTTGACCCATGGACTTTTTAGAAGTGTGTTGTTTTATTTCTGCTTAGAAGTCTTTCTGTTACTTATTTCTAGTATTAGTTAAACTTGGTCTAAGAATACACTATTATTTCTGATTTCAACAATTTTTTGAGATTCATTATATGCTCCAGGACGTGGTCTGACTTGGGGAATGTTTCTATGGGAGTTTGGAAAAAATGTGCATTTTGCTTTGTCCAGTGAAGTATTGTGCATATGCCAATTTGACTTGATTGGTTGTGTTATCAAGGTAACCACTCTGCTTAAAACATATGCACGTGTGCGCGCGCACACACACACATACACACACGCACACACTGTGGGCTGGGCGTATAGCTCAGTGGTAGAGCATTTGCCTAGCATGTGAGAGGCACTGCATAAAAATAAATAAATAAATAAAATAAAGGTGTTGTGTTCATCTACAACTAAAAATAAAACAAAAACTAATGTTATGTCTTTTTTATTCATCTTATGTGGCCAAACTTGAATTTCTCAGAAGCAACATATAATTGGACCATTAAAAAAGAAAAAAAATAGTGGGCAGGGCATATAGCGCCTGTTGGTTGAGTGTTTGCCTCACATGTAGGAGGTGCAGGGTTCAATCCTCAGCACCACAAAAACAAACAAAGCAAAAAAGAAAAGAAAAACCTGGGGCTGGGGCTGTAGTTCAGTGGCAAGGCACTTGTTTAGCCCACGTGGGGCACTGGGTTCCATCCTTAGCACCACATAAAAATAAGCAAATAAAAAATGTCTATCTACAACTACAAAAAAACCCTCTTAATCTATCTTGTGATTGATTTATTAAGACTATTTGCACATAAGGTAATTATTGATGTGTTAACATTTAAACTTGCCATTTTATTGTTTACTAATATTATTTTTTTGTTTATTTCTCTAGTGTTTGTTACTATTTGCTTTGTTGGCTTCCTGTGGATTAATTGAATATTTCTTAGGATTTCATCTTGATTTATTTATAATTCAAAAAAAGGCTTTCTGTGAAATGATGTTCCTGGTGCTTGTTCTGGTTGTTACAATATGCATATGTCTTATCGCAGTCCATTTGTGTCAGTATTTTACCAGTTTAACTGAAGTGTGAAAACCTCAATTTTTATTTTATTTTTTTTTATCTTTTACCTTCTTCAGTTTTAAATACAATTGTTAGTGTCAGGTGGTGTTATAAGTTTTGTTGGAATCATCAAATATTTACAAAACTAATGAAATTGAAAAGATAATCTCTCTTTTTTAATACCTGTATTCATACTCTTTTTATTGTTTTTTTCTTTCTTCCTGATACTCTAAGGTTTTTGCCTTAATTATTTCTTTTCTGTTCAGAAAAATTTCTTCAGCCAATCTTTGTGGGTAAGTCTTTTAGCAATATATTCTTTTTAGTTTTTCATCTTTTGAGAATTTTTTTTGTTTCACCCTTATTCCTGATGTGTACATTAACTGGGTATAGAATTCCTGGTTGACAGTTATTACCACTCCCTGCCAACCTCCACTGTGTGAAAAATTCTGCACCACTTTTATTTTTGGCCTTTCTGGTTTCAGTTGAGAAATCTTGCTGTCATTTGAATTGGTGTTCCATTATGGGTAAAGTATCATTTTTCTCTGGCTGCTTTCAAGGTTTTTTCTTTGTTTTTAGTTTTTGAACATTTAATTATGTCAGTGTAGATCCTCCCTCCCTCCACCCCATGCTGGGGTTCAAAATCAGAACCTCAACACATGCTGCTGCTGAGCTATACGCCTATTTCTTTGTGTGGATTATAAGTTTATCTTTTTTGGGATTTATTCACCTTTTTGATTTGCAAGTTAGTACTTGCTGAATTTGGAAAGATTTTAGCCATTATTTCTCCAAATACCATATCAGCTCTGCTCTCTTTCTGGGACTTTGATAACATGGATTGTTATTTGTTATTGCCTGACAGTTTAAGACTTTTTGTTTTTTCCTGTTTTCACTGTTGTTTCGATTAAGTGAATTTTAATTTTCTGTTCTCAAGTTCAGTGTGTTCTCTTCTGTGTTATTTCTATGTGTATGTTGAGCCCATCTAGCAAGTTTTAAAAATCTGTTATTGTAATTTTTAATTCCATAATTTTCTATTGCTTCTTTTCTTTCTTGGCTGAGATTTTCCATTTTTTTTTACTTGTTTCAGAAGAATGTTTAATTGACCACTGAAACATTTTTATGATGACTGCTTTAAAATCTGTATCAGCTGATACCTGATTCATATCTGATTCATCTATATTGCCCTTAGTTGTTTTTTCTTACATTGTAATTTTCTTTAGTGTTTTTGTTTATTATGTTAGGGAGCTCTGGGTCCTATTTAATTTTTTAAATTAATAATTATTATTATTATTTAACTTTAGCAGGCAGTTACTGTCTTTGGTTTAGCATCCAGGTCTTGGCTCACTTTTGAGGTCTGTGGTTTCAGTGGTGGTGTACTTACTTTTTAGACTTTGTAGTCTGCTCAATTTGTCTGATTTGTTGGGATCCAGATGTTCCCTTCTAGTGCTGCCTGAGGAACAGGAGGAGGTTTCCTCTGCTGGGTTTCTGGTTGTGTTCAGGTAGAAGAGTATTTTGGTGGGATCCCCAACTGTTTATCCCCCACTTCTCTTCTCTCCTTCCCCGGTGTCTTTGGTTAAGGGAGAAGAGTCTTGGTTTAAATTAAGCCACTTGCTATGACTGAGTCCCTTGGTTTTGCCTACTTGCTTCTGTATCTGTAGACAGAAAATAGGCATCTCAAGCCAAGTAGGGAAGGAGAGTACTTCCTGTTGCCTGTTTTTGCTGGGCTTCCAGTTCATCTCCCTTACCTGATGTTGTCAGAGAGATCCCTGTTGGATTTGGGGAAGGAATGTGACTTTCTTGTCTGCTTTCTGAGCTAGGTTGGTGAATAGGGAATGCCATGTCTGGGTTGCCTTCTGTTGGGTATAGGGACATACAATATCCTTCTGTTTTTTTTTTTTGTTTCTTCAGTCCTGGGGTCCCAGTTTGGTTTACTGCTTTAATGTCTTTCAGAGGTTTTCTTTGGTTATTCCTTGTTTTATTTCTGTGGTTGGTTTATAGCTGTACTTCGTGAGGGGGGGGTCAGAGAACAGTAAGTTTTAGGCCATTTTATCTGTGCTGCAACTTCAAGTTCATTAATTTTTGTGAACCTCATCAATTTCATGCAATGGGTTGTTTCAGCATTGAAAATACCGGTACAGTCATACACTTACTGTATAGTAATGCCTCAAGTCACTGAGAGACCACATAGATGATAGTGGTCTCTAAGATTATATCACTTAATAACATTGTAGCTATCTTAGTTTGTGTAAGTATATTGTTTGCATAAAAATGAAATCACCTAATGTATTTCTCAGAATGTTTCCCTGTCATTAAGTGGGGCATGACTGTATATTTGCTTTGTGATCTTTTAAGCATTATGTAAATGTGTGCTTCAATTATAAGCTACAGTTTTTGATGATGCCTACTAGGAAGTTTTTTGAGGTCAGTCATCTCCAGTTCAAGAGGGTGCTAAGAAATAGATACATATTTTACTATGCATCTATTTCATAAACAGTTTTGAATTCTGCACTCAAAGATATTTTTAAGAGATTACTTTTATTTATGATGTTTATTTCAGTAATATGTAAAAGTATTTTAATACCATTAAGCATTTTCAAAACAAGTTTGAAAGTCTTAACAGCATGCAATCAATGTTACTAATTCATAGATTGAAAAAGAGGAAATGTCCTGCTTCTATATTCCCTGATTTTCTAAATGAGAATGAATTGGCCCCAAAAAAGAAAATGTTCATTTTACATTAGTAGAAACTAGTGTTTCTAAGTGATGGATTAACTTGATAAATCATCCTTCACCATTAAAAAAAGGCATAACTCACCAATAAATATTTGTCATGAGTTATTCAAACTTAATACACTTACTGGAATTTTGGACAAATCACTGGGTTCCTTTTCAGTTATTTCTTGAGGTTTTCTCTGATTGACTCTTATGACAGTTCTCAATTTCCTAATTAGATTAAAAATGATTTCATTAGGTTAGGACGGTGCCATTTCTTTTATATGTGGACACATTTCTATCTTGTGATTGGTGCCTAGCATAATTCCTGGCATATTTTCTAGACAAGAGTTGATAATGATGATTAACTTTGGCATTGAATAGAATGAAAATTGTGAAAAGATGAACTGGAAATAGAAAATGACATTTTGGGGCTCATATAAGATTTAAAATAAGCATATTTAACTGTATTATATATTAAAATTAATAATTTCATTTTCTTTTGACTTTCAATAGTATTTTTAAAGTCTATTTTTAGTCATAAATGAACATAATACTTTTATTTATTTATATGTGGTGCTGAGGATTGAGCCCAGTGCCTTACACATTAGGCAAGTGCTGTACTACTGAGCCACCATTACAGGCCTGACTTTCAATAGTATTATCTATCTATCTATCTATCTATTTATTTATTTTATTTATTTTTTATTTATTTTTTTAAAAAATATTTTTTAGTTGTAGGTGGACATAATATCTTTATTTTTATGTGGTGCTGAGAATTGAACCCAGTGCCTCATACTTATTAGGCAAGCGCTCTACCACTGAGCCACAATCCCAGTCCCACAGAATGCATTTTGACATATTGTACACAAATGGAGTATAACTTGTCATTCTCTGGCTATACATGGTGCAGAGTCACTCCAGTAGTGTTATCATACATATACATAGGGTAATAATGTCTGTCTCATTCTGCTGTCCTTCCCATCCCCACAGCCCCACCCCTTCCCTCACTTTCCTCTACACAAACCAAAGTTCCTTTATTCTTTCCTATCTCCCCCACCCCCCAAACATGGATCAGCAACCACTCATCAGAGAAAACATTCGGCTTTTGGGTTTTGGGATTGACTTATTTCTCTTAGCATGATATTCTCTAGTTCCATCCATTTACCTGCAAATGCGATAGTTTTCATTCTTCTTTAAGGCTGAGCCATATTCCATTGTATATATGTACCACATTATCTATTCATCTGTTGAAGGGCATCTAGGTTGATTCCATAGTTTAGCTGTTGTGAATTGAGCTTCTATAAACATTGATGTGGCTGTGTCACTGTAGTATGCTGATTTTAAGTCCTTTGGGTATAAACTGAGGAGTGGGAAAGCTGTGTCATAGGGGTGGATCCATTCCAAGTTTTCTGAAGTATCTCTACACTGCTTTCCATAGTGGTTACACCAACTTGCAGTCCTGCCAGCAATGTATGAGAGTGCCTTTTCCCGCACATCACATCCTTGGCAGCCCTTATTATTGCTTATGTTCTTGATAATTGCCATTTTGACTGGAGTGAGGTGAAATCTTAAGAGTAGTTTTGATTTGCATTTCTCTAATTGCGAGAGATGATGGACCTTTTCCCATATGTTTGTTGATCGGATTATTTCTTCTGTGAAGTGTCTGTTCAGTTCCTTAGCCCATTTATTGATTGGGTTATTTGTTTTTTGGTGTAAGTTTTTTGAGTTCTTTATATATCCTGGACGATTAGTGCTCTGAAGTGTGTGTGGTAAAGATGTTCTCCCGTTTTGTAGGTTCTCTCATGATGTTATTGTTGCCTTTGCTGAGAATCAACTTTTTAGTTTGAATCCTTTTAGTTTATGATTTTTTTTTTTTTAGAACAACCCAGCAAAATAAAATTCCTGTTTGTTGTTGGATAACATTGTTTCACACATACATCAAACAGCCCCCCCCCCCCAAAAAAAAACAACAAATAAATATACAGCAACTTCATAGACCAAAAAAAGGAAAAAACAAAACAAAACAAAACCTTTTATCTTTGGCCTAGTTTATTGATTCTTGATTTTACTTCTTGCGCTTTAGGAGTCTTGTTCAGGAAGACAGGTCTTAAGCCAACATGATGAAGATTTGGTCCTACTTTTTCTTCTATTAGGCGCAGGGTCATTGTTCTAGTGTGTGACTGAGTCTTTGATCTGCTTTGAGTTGATTTTGTGCAGGGTAAGATATAGAGGTTTAATGTCATTTTGCTACATATGGTTTCAAGTTTTCCCAGCGTCACTTGATGAATAGACTATCTTTTCTCAATGTATATTTTTGGTGCCTTTGTCCAGTATGAGATGATCGTATTTATGTGGGTTTGTCTCTGTGTCTTCTATTTTGTACTGTTGGTCTACATGTCTATTTTAGTACCAATACCATGCCGTTTTTGTTACTATTGCTCTGTAGTGTAGTTTAAGGTCTGGTATTGTGATGCCTCCTGCTTCACTGTTCTTGCTGAGGATTGCTTTGGCTATTATGAGTCTCTTGTTTTTCCAAATGAATTTTATGATTGCTTTTCTAGTTTTATGAAGAATGTCATGGAATTTTAATAGAAATTGTATTAAATCTGTATAACAGTTTTGGTAGTATGGCCATTTTGACTATTATTAATTCTGCCTATCCAAGAGCATGGGCGATCTTTTCATCTTCTAAGATCTTCTTCATTTTCTTTCTTCAGTGTTCTGTAGTTTTCATTGTAGAGGTTTTTCACCTTTTTTGTTAGATTGCTTCCTGAGATTTTTTTTTTTTTTTGAGGCTATTGTGAATACTGTGGTTTTCTTAATTTCTCTTGCATTGGATTCATTCCTTATGTATAGAAATGCATTTATTTATGGGTATTGATTTTGTATCCTGCTACTTTGCTGAAATCATTTATTAGTTTTAGAAGTTTTCTGGTGGAATTTTTTGGATCTTCTAAATATGGAATCATGTCATCAGCAAATACTGATAGTTTCTTTTCCTATGTATATCTCTTTAATTTCTTTTGTCTCTCTGATTGTTCTAGCTCGAGTTTGAAAGTCTGTGTTGAATAGAAGTGGTAAAACAGAGTATCCCTGTCTTTTTCCAATTTTTAGAGGGAAAGCTTTCAGGTTTTCTCCATTTAGAATGATGCTGGTCTTGGGCTTAACATGGGTAGCTTTTGCAGTGTTGAGATATGTTTCTACTATCCCTGGTTTTCCTAGTGTTTTGAACATGAAGAGGTGCTATGTTTTGTCAAATGCTTTCTCAGCATCTATTTTTAAAAAAATATTTATTTTTTAGTTGTAATTGGACATAATACCTTTATTTTATTTATTTTTATGTGGTGCTGAGGATTGAACCCTAGGCCTTGCACATGCTAGGCTAGCACTCTACCACTGAGCCACAATCCCAGCCCCTCTCAGCATCTATTGAGATAATCATGATTCTTTTCTTTAAGTCTATTGATGTGATATATTACATTTATTGATTTCCATATGTTGACCCAACCTTGCTTCGATGGGATGAATCCCACTTGATCATGGCTCACTATCTTTTAAATATGTTTTTGTATGCTATTTGTCAAAATTTTATTGGGAATTTTTGTGTCTATGTTCATCAGGGATATTGGTCTGAAATTTTCTTTCCATGATGTATCTTTGTCTGGTTTTGGTATTAGAGTGATATTAGCTTCATAGAACAAGTTTGCAAGGGTCTCCTCCTTTTCTGTTTCATAGAATAATTTGAGAAGTATTAGAATTAATTCTTCTCTGAAGGTCTTGTAAAACTCAGCTGTGGATCTGCCTGGTTCAATTTCTTGGTTGGTAGTCTTTTGATGGCTTTTTCTATTTCTTGCTTGAAATCGATCTGTTTAAATTGTATATGTCCTTCTGATTCAGTTTGGGCAGATCATATGCCTCTTGAAATTTGTTGGTGTCTTTGGGCTTTTCTATTTTGCTGGAGTATAAGTTTTTAAAATAGTTTCCAATTATCTTCTGTATTTCAGTTGTCTCTCTTGTGGTATTTCCTTTTTCATCATGAATTTTAGTAATTTGAGTTTTCTCTCTTTTTTTTCATTAGGGTGGCTAAGGCTTTATCAATTTTATTTTTTCAAAGAACCAGCTTTTTGTTAATTTTTTCAGTTGTTTCTTTTGTTTTAATTTCATTGAATTCAGTCCTGATTGTAATTATTTCCTGTCTTCTACCACTTTTGATTTTTTTTTTAATCTAGGACTTTGAGATGTAATGTCAGATCGTTTATTTATTGACTTTTTATTCTTTTAATGAATGAGCTCAATGTAACAACGAACTTTCCTCTTAGCACTGCCTTCAGAGATTTTGATATATTGTATTGGAGGTCTCATTACGTCTAAGCATTTTTTTAATCTCCTTCCTGATGTCTTCTGTTATCCAGTTATTCAATAGCATATTGTTTAGTCTCCAGGTATTGGAGTAGCTTCTATTTTTTATTTTGTCATTGATTTCTAATTTCATTCCATATGGTTTGATAGAATGCAAGGGTAGTATCTCTATTTTTTGTGTTTGCTAAAACTTGCTTTGTGGCATAATTTATGGTCTATTTTAGAGAAGGATCCATGTGTTGCTGAGAAAAAAGTGTATTTTCTTGTTGATGGATAAAATATTCTAGTATGTCTATTAAGTCTAAATTATTTATTATAGACTTCTGTAGTTTGTTTAGTTTTTAAGAAAGTTTTTTATAGTTGTTTATGGACAGCATGCCTTTATTTTATTTTTTTTTTATGTGGTGCTGAGAATTGAACCCAGTGCCTCACACATGGTAGGCAAAGTGCTCTGCCACTGAGCTACAGCCCCAGACCTCTTTGTTTAGTTTTTGTTTGGAAGATCTGGTAAGAGAGATGTGTTAAAGTCACCCAGTATTATTGTGTTGTGGTCTGTTTGATTCTTGAAATTGAATAGGGTTTGTTTGATACACGTGGATATTTTTATGTTTGATTCTTGAAATTGAATAGGGTTTGTTTGATACACGTGGGATATTTTTATGTTTGATACCCATTGTTTAGGGCATAGATATTTACGATTGTTATGCCTTGTTGATGTATGATTCCCTTAAGCTGTATGGAATGACCTTCTTTATCCCTTCTGACTAACTTTGATTTGAAGTCCACTTTATCTGATATGAGGATAGAAATCCCTGCTTGTTTATGTGGTCCATGTGAGTGATATGTTTTTTTTTTCCATCCTTTTACTTTTCAGTCTGTGGATATCTTTTCCTACGAGATAAGTCTCTTAGAAGTAGGGTGTTGTAGGGTCCTTTAAAAAAAAAAATCCAGTCTATTAGTCCATGTCTTTTAATTGATGAGTTTAGGCTATTAATATACAGGGTTATTATTTAAATATGATTTGTATTCCCAGTCATTTTAGTTTTTATCTTGACTTGGTTTCTCCTTTGATTGGCTTTTCCTTTCGTGTAGTTTCTCTCTTTTCTGATTTTCATTGTCTTTCATTTTCTCCTCAAGTAATATTTTGCAAGGAACGTTCTGTAGTGCAGGCTTTCTCATTGTAAATTCTTTTAACTTTTGTTTATGAAAGGTTTTATTTCATCATCAAATCTGGATTCGTGGTTGGCATTCATTTTCTTTCAGAGCTTGGTATATATTGTTCCAAGATCTCCTCTCTTTGAGGGTCTTGGTTGAGAAATTTGCTGAGATCCAAATTGGTTTTCTTATGTATGTAATCTGAAACTTTTCTCTTGTGACTTTTAAAATTCTATTATTATTCTGTATGCCAGGCATTTTCATTATAATGTTCCTTGGTGTGGATCTGTTGTAATTTTGTACATTTGATATCCTGTAAACCTCTTGTATTTGATTTTCCAATTCATTATTCATCTTTGGAAATTTTCTGATATTATCTCATTGAAGAGATTATGCATTCCTTTGGTTTATATCTCTGTGCCTTTCTCTTCCCCCATAATTCTTAGATTTGGTTGTTTCATGTTGTCCCATAATTCTTAGAGGTTCTGTTCATGGTTTTTCAATATCTTCACTGTGTGGTAAACTTTGTTTTCAAGATTATATATTTTGTCTTTATTGCCTGAGGTTCTGTTTTCCAAGAGATCTAGTCTGTTAGTGATGCTTTCTATTGAATATTTTCTTTGGTTTATTATTTCCTTTATTTCAAGGATTTCTGTTTTGTTTTTTTTTCTCTTCCGAATCTCTCTCTCTTTCTTGAAGTAATCTTTGTTACTTGTATTTGTTCTTATCTCTTTGTTGGAGTGATCAATTGTTGCTTGGATTTGCTCTCTTCTATCATTCTGTGCTTGCAGATCATTTTAATTATGTACCTTTTAAACTTCTCTGACATTTCATCTGCTGTTCTGTCAATGGATTCTATTATTGTGGCATCTTGGTTTGTTTTTCCTTTGTTTTTTCATGTTGTGCATGTGTCTTCCTCTCTAGCAGTGCAGATCTGAGGTATTATAATTTCTACCCTATAATCTTGTAGTATCCCTGCAGTTATCAATACAATACCTTGCCTTTCACGGGGAGATCAATATTTACAGCGCCCAGTGCAAACAATATACAGCCTTAAACTAACTCCTATTTAGACAATTACAGTTTTGTTTCAGTAAACAGAAATGATGTATTTGATTAGTATCTACAATAAATAGTAGGTTTGCATAAGGATCTACTATTTCTAATGATGGACAAGGAGGGGTGGGGTGGGGTGTAGGATGTGGGGTTTATGAGGTAGGAGGTGAGAATAGAGAGGTCATAGGAAGAGTGAAATAGAAATCAAGAGAAGTAGGCTAGCAGGAATACCTCTGGTGTAACCAGGCCTACAGGAACCTTGGTGATGGTCTTCCAGATCCTGACTGTTGTCTCTAGATGGAAGTGGGCTGGGAGAGCCACATGTTGGTAGATGGGGAGCTTCAGTGTGATCACTCTCATCCTCAATAGTAGTTTTAACATTTTTTGGTTCATAAAGAATCGACATTTTATTTTATTTCTGACTTCCAGAACATTGGTAAGAATAACATTATAAACAGATTTTTAACTTGGGAATGACCTTTACTATAGTATTAAGTTAGACATTTATCAAGAAGCAGAGGATCTGGTTGAAGTCTTTGCCTTGCCATTTACATGGTGTGTAACCTTGGATATTTAACTTCTTGACTCTCGGCTTCATCATCCATAGAATGAATCAAACAATAAAACCACCCAGGTAGTTGTAGGGATCAAATAAAATACCCATGTGAAGGCACTTTGTAAACTGTGAAGTGCTTTATCAGAATATATTTGTATCTTCTTTGAGAAGATCATTTGAATATTTGTGTGACCTTGATCATCATGTTAAAAAATGTTTTATCTGCAAAATTACTGTTTATTCATTAAAATTTTGTGTAAAAATAAAACAGCTTTTTCTTGAGTTTGGTGTCTTACTTGTTTTAAAAATTGACTTTAACTAATAAATTTGGGGGGAGGATTACATAGTTTGATAATGTAGTGTTCTCACTGCCATAGGGTTAGTTTTTAGGATCCCCTCCCCAAACAACAGGTGATTTAGAATTAAGGTTTCTATACTTGTAGAACTTCATAGTCTGTGTTTATAAAAAAGTTTACTATTGTTATTGCTAATATGAGTGATAGGTGTTTTTGTTTATTTGTTTGACAGATGTTTACTGGTTAGTTGATTTGAAGAGGTCAGAGTGAGGTGAAAATTTTGTTTTTGGCTTTATTTTACTTACTTTGGTCAACTGTCTTTTAAGTGCTTGATTATCCCGTTAAGCATTTACTCTCTCAACTAACTGCAACGACTATATTAATTGATAAGTTTTTAATATTTTGAAACCAAGTCAGGCACAGGTGTTGTGCAGTCCCAGTTACTTGGTAGCCTGAGGTAAGAGGATCACTTGAGCTTAGGAGTTAAAGGCTTACCTGGACAATATAGTGAAGCATGTTAAGGTAGTGGTTTTACTCACTGAGCTATACTGAGCTTGATTTTTGGTGAGAGTAGAAATGGAGAATAATGGACATGGTTGTGCACACCTGTGATCCCAGTAAATTGGGAGGCTGATATAGGGGTAATCACAAGTTTGAGGTCAGCCTGGGCAACTTAGTGAGATTCTGTCTAAAAAGCAAAGGTGGGGGGAAGGGGAGTGGTTCAGTGGTTAAAGGGCCTCGGGGTTTAGATCCCACCCTCACCTCGCCAAAATGGAGGAAGAATGGGTTGAGTAATTTCTGGGGTGATTGGTTTGAATTCATTCTTCCTCTGAAAGGATCTGGTCATGAAAAGTATACCATTATTCAGGTATTATTTTTAGCTCAAAATCTATTAAAGAGGGACTCTATTCCTTAGAGTCTTAATAACTTTAATTTTCAGAGCATTTGGTGTAAATTAAAAGGACACATAGCTAGGGATGTAGCTCAGTGGGTAATACTAGTGTCTTAACATGCTCCAGGTCCTGGTTCAATCTGTAGTGTCCAAACAAAGAAAGAATGAGCATGTCTGATTATATCCTTTGTCACTCTATAGTGCTTCTGACTGTTTTCCTAGAAGTCTCTTGCATGCAATAAGCTTTTGCTTTTTATTTTTTTAGATATCGTTTAAAGCATCTTTAAGTCATAGAAGTTAACGTTAAAAAATATAACTTGATCAATGTTTAATGTATAAATGTGATCTAGTTAGAAGATGCTAAAGGACTTTTAAGTATTTTGCTTTCAGATTCTATGCATTTATTTATTTTTTGTATGTATTTATTTTTGAGGCAGGGATCTCACTATGTTGTCCAGGTTGGCCTCAAGTGATCCTCCTGCCTCAGCCTACCGAGTAAATGGGACTACAGGTGCACTCCGCCTGTGCCTGACTTGGTTTCAGATTCTTATACCATGTGTGCAGTAAATTATTCTTTTGTTGCTTTGATTTCATTTATAGGACAACCTTTTTATTTGGCAGAGTTTATAGGAGCATAATGAAAAAATTTATAATCACATTTTAATGAATCTTTTAGAAAGACAGCTTTAATTAATCAAGAATTGTCTTCTTTTTCAGTGAATGGCTCTTCTGGAATTGTCATATTTGGGAGTAACATTGAGGAATATGATACAGTGAAATAATTACAAAACAGTTGAGGGTTGTGTGTGTTTGTATGTTTGTGTGTTTCAGTACTGTGGATTGAACCAGAGCTCTGCCACTGAGCTACATCCCAGCCCTTTTTATTCCATTTAGAGATAGTTTCTTACCAAGTTGCACAGGCTGGCCTCCAAATTGTGATCCTCTTGCCTCTGCCTCCTAGGTAGTTGGTATTACAGGTGTATGCTAACAGTTGAGTTTTGATTAGATCCTTCTTTTATATTAATTTTATAGTAAAATGCAATTTTTGATAATAGCTGGCTTACTAATTCCTGGAATTTAACTGTCTGCTCAACTACTGTTACAAATTGGTTCCAACATGCTAGCAGCATGGATTAAGCATATTCAAATATATAATTTGAATATGATATAAGAAGTATATTAGCTGACTTTTAATTACATTAATTTTTTATTTCATTTCTTAATGTTGAATTTTTTGTGGGAATTTCTTCTACTAGCATCTTTTGTTTGGATCTTGCTATGTGAATTCATAAGACCTTATCTTTTGCAATCTTTTCTAGACAAGGAAGACAGATAAAAAGATATACTTTGATAATAGTTTATCATAAGAAGTTGTCTAATTTTCCTAGAATTAAACTCGAAGCATGTGAAATATTTGAGAAAACGTAAACTTACTGTCTGTTGTAAAGTGCAGGCAGTATTTTGAGGCTTATCCAAAGAAAACTTCTGAAATTTGTTATTAGCATTCTTTTAAAATGGACACTGGAAATTAAGTTAGGTAGGACTAAACTATTTCATTGGTAAGAATGATTGTGTGCATTTATTACAGTGTTTTATAGATTTTATATTGGACTCATCAGAAGGTTGGATCTCTTTAATGTTAAGACCTTTAAGCCTTTGAAGGGAAATTTTCATGGGCAATGTTGTCAAAACCCCACTAGATTTTAAGAGGAGGTTTTGCCAGATTCACGTGACCTTGTGTGTCTTTTCTACACGCCTTGGTTTTGTTATCACTGATTTCATAATTAAGAGAAAATGTGTTGTGATTAAATTTCTCAAACAATTCCAGCTTTATTTAATTCCTTAAGAGATCTGTACTATGTGCAAAGCACTGTTTTAGGCACTTAAGATATATCAACGAATAAAACAGAAAAATTCATTGAAGGAGTAGGGATTTGGTTATGAGGATCTGTGGGGAAATAGTGTTCAAGACAGAGGAACAACCAGTGCAGTAGACTTTAAGGCCTATTGGAACATTCTAGCAAAAATAGGTCACTGTGGCTGGGGATTAAGGGGAAGACTCTAGAAGACGAGGTCTGAAAGTAAAGATGAGATAGTGATGGGGTGGGACTAGCACAACAGTGCACGTAGGGCCTTGTAGACCATTATAAAGACTTAGGCTCTACCACTTACTACTTGTGTATCTTTGATAAATTATATAACTCTTTGGTGTTCTTACCTGTAAAATATAAATAATAATAATAATAATACAGGTTGAGTATCCCTTATCTGAAATGCTTGGACCAGAAGTGTTTTGGATTTTTTAAATTGCAGAATATTTACATATGCATAATGAGGTATCTTGGGGATGAGACTGAAGTCTGAAAATGACATTCATTTATGTTTCGTATATACCTTATCTACATAGCCTAAAGGCAATTTTGTGCAATATTTTATATAAGTTTGTGCATGAAATCAAATGTCATGATGTGTAATTTTCGACCTTGTGGGCACAATATTGGTGCTCAAAAAGTTTTGGATTTTGGATTTTTAAATTAGAGATTGCTCAACCTCTGCCATTTTCATAGGTTTGATGTTTGGATTAAGTTAGTTAATACCAGCAAAGTTCTGTAACACTACTCAACAAAATCTAGAGTACATCCTCTTTGCTTTCTTATGTGTGGAGTCAACGTTAAAAGGTCAGTTTCTTTTGAAAAGGTAGCAAAGGGATAGTAGTTTTCTGCTTTGTCTTTTCTATGACAAATTATGTAAGCTTCAATTGTTGCACTTAGTACATTATTATAAACAATTAACTATTAGGTGTACTGACCATCCTTGCTAAATTGTGAACTTTGGATGGATACTGCAGCATTTATACATGTGTGAGAAATCTTAAGGTATTGTAGATATAAATTAGGTGATCAAAATGTTAACTGAATTAATGATAAAAATGTTAGCCCAATTAATAAATCAGACCACCGTCTAGTGAGTATATTGCAAGTATGTTCCAGTCCATCACAAATTTTGGGGCTGGGATATAGCTTAGTGGTACAGCACTTGTGTAGCATGTGGGAAGCCCTGGGTTCCCACAGAAATAGAACAGAACAACAACAACAACAACAACAAAACAGAAATAAAACAGAACAAAAAACTAATCTAAAGAATGTAGTAAGTGGTCCCTATAAAATATTTCATTTATTTTCTGTCTGGCCATAGTTTGAACTTGGTTTTGGTAGAGAATTACCATGTAAAAAGAAAAGTTTGTATTTGCATTATTGTATAAAAGGGTGTCATTGAGAGATTAAAAAAATACTATCCTGATAGAGTAAACATGATAAGTATATTTTTAGTCTTTATATTTGCACAAATGATTATATGCAGGTAGCATTTAGCTAGTGAAATATTAGAAGAATTGTAAAGAAGCAATATTCACTAATTTAAAGTGGGAGAGCAGGCAAGGAAAGGGGAAATTCTTGACTATGGGGACTATTGGGTGGTTGTCCAAGTAGCTTCATACCTTTGATACCTTAGGGTTTTAGTTTCCAGCTTAGTAGATTCTCTTCTCAATCATGGTGGAGAGGAATGGGAGAGGAGAAAGCAGAATAGAGATTCAAAGGAGAAATTGGTAGTTGATACTAAATGAATAATACTTATGTGGTAGATGACTTACGGGGAAATTGTGGGTTTCCATGGTAGAAGAAAGGTTGTCATGAGAAAGATATTAAAAAAATGTTTATAAATGCAGATTTTAAGCTTAAATTATTTTGTGTATGTGACATTTTCTTTCACTTCTTGCTTCACTATTTTATTTTTTCCTTCTCTTTTAAAGGATTTAGTTATATTCTTTGTTTGGCAGTCTTAATTTAGTGCTTTCAATAAGAAGGAATGCAAGAAGATGAGTTTATATTTTTGTGAAAATGAGGATCATATTAACATTTCAAATTTATTTGTTAATTCTATAGATGTTACCATATTATATGATGATATATGAAATATTGTTTTGATTGGAGAATGGGGTATACCAAATCAATTTAGGAAAGAAAAACTCATACAATTAAAATGTTTTAATTGATGAAGTTTTATTTCCTATGTGTAGATTTTGCATTGCTTTTTCTGTTAAACTCAGCAATTATAAAAATTGAATATAGTAACAAATATGAAACATAGAGAATATATATTCTAATAGTGAATAGCAGTGTAGTGCAGATAGTTTATTTTTACCTACTTTTAATATAGTTTGAGATTCATGGTTTTTTGTTATTATTTTGGATCTATTGCTATAAAAGTTTTTTTTTTTTTTTTTTTTTGGGTACTGGGGATTGAACCCTGGAGCACTTAACCACTGAGTTACATCCCCACCCCTTTTTATGTTTATTTTTCATTTTTAGACAGGATCTCACAAAGTTGCTTAGGGCCTCACTATTTCTGAGGCTGGCTTTGAATATGTGACCTTCCTGCCTCAGCCTTAAGAGTTGCTGGGATTATAGATGTGCACCACGTGTCAGGCTAGGGATATGCTATTTACAAATAATTTTTTGTTTTTCCCTCCCTCCCTCCCTTCCCTTCTTTCTTTAACAGTAGAATGCATTTTGACATAATGTACACAAATGGAGCACAACTTGTCATTCTCTGGCTATACATGGTGCAGAGTCACTCCAGTAGTGTTATCATACATATACATAGGGTAATAATGTCTGTCTTATTCTGCCGTCCTTCCCATCCCCATAGCCCCACCCCTTCCCTCACTTTCCTCTACACAAACCAAAGTTCCTTTTCATTTCTATCTCCCCCACCCCCCAAACATGGATCAGCAACCACTCCATCAGAGAAAACATTCGGCTTTTGGGTTTTGGGATTGACTTATTTCTCTTAGCATGATATTCTCTAGTTCCATCCATTTACCTGCAAATGCGATAGTTTTCATTCTTCTTTAAGGCTGAGCCATATTCCATTGTATATATGTACCACATTATCTATTCATCTGTTGAAGGGCATCTAGGTTGATTCCATAGTTTAGCTGTTGTGAATTGAGCTTCTATAAACATTGATGTGGCTGTGTCACTGTAGTATGCTGATTTTAAGTCCTTTGGGTATAAACTGAGGAGTGGGAAAGCTGTGTCATAGGGGTGGATCCATTCCAAGTTTTCTGAAGTATCTCTACACTGCTTTCCATAGTGGTTACACCAACTTGCAGTCCTACCAGCAATGTATGAGAGTGCCTTTTCCCGCACATCACATCCTTGGCAGCCCTTATTATTGCTTATGTTCTTGATAATTGCCATTTTGACTGGAGTGAGGTGAAATCTTAAGAGTAGTTTTGATTTGCATTTCTCTAATTGCGAGAGATGATGGACCTTTTCCCATATGTTTGTTGATCGGATTATTTCTTCTGTGAAGTGTCTGTTCAGTTCCTTAGCCCATTTATTGATTGGGTTATTTGTTTTTTGGTGTAAGTTTTTTGAGTTCTTTATATATCCTGGACGATTAGTGCTCTGAAGTGTGTGTGGTAAAGATGTTCTCCCGTTCTGTAGGTTCTCTCATGATGTTATTGTTGCCTTTGCTGAGAAACAGCTTTTTAGTTTGACTCTATACCATTTATTGATTCTTGATTTTACTTTTTGTGCTTTAGGAGTCTTACAAATAAATTTGAACTAGTCATAGTGTTATGTACGTGTAGCTCCAGTTGTTTATGAGGCTGAAGCATGAGGATTGCTTGAGTATAGGAGTTCTAGTTTAGCCCTTTAACATAGTGTGATGATCCTGTCTTAATAAAGAAACAAATATAATTGAGATTAATGGTATGTGTTTTTTTTTTTTTTTTTTTTGTATGCTACAAAACTTTGAGGAAGTCAATTAAGAGCTTAGCTTATTTTAAAATAGTCTTTTTTTTGGTAAGTAGTTTAACAACTAAACTTCTGTCTGGCTAACAAGTAGAAATGCTAAGTTACAGAAAGACTGGTAGTCCCTTAATTAAAAATTATATAAACATAACTTTGAGTTAATAGATTATTTTCTAGAGATTTTAAATTTTTCTTGTTTTGCTTTTACATTTATGGCTTTTATTTTATATTATTTAATTTGGAAGATATATTTTTGATCCCTAAAATTGTGTTAGAGCTGTTACATAAAATGCTTTATTGTTTCTGATAAAATGTTTCATCTGTCCTATTCTTTGTTTCTGATAATTTTGCTTTCAATTTTCATTACCTTTATTTTATATAGCTGGGAAAAATACCCCAGTTATGTGAGGAAAACTTTGTGGTCTGGTATCAATGCAGTACCATCAAAGAGTATTAATTTTCTCCGTTAGTCTCCACAAAAGGTTGATGACACCATTGCCATTTAAAAAACATCAGATCAACATAGCATTATGAATACCTTTTGCCTTAAAATTTTCAATGCTTATTAATTGTGTTACTTATGAAACTACATTCTTAATAAAGAACTGAGAGAAATGTTACTGTCTGATTGTATCAATAAAGTAATAGTATTTGAATAATGGAGAGTATCAGCAATGCTTTTAATGAAACACATTTCTGCTTTTTCTGTTTTAAGATGATTCAGTTATCATCCCAACTTTAAAGAAATCTTACTGCTTAACTAGAAATTATGTTTGAAAAAGTCCAATTTTGTTTGAGTCATTTCTTTATGGTAGTTATTCAGCACTGATGAGCCAAGCAGTATTAGTTGCTGCTAATTATGTTTAATCCAACAGTATCTACTATGGATTATGTTAGATTTTTCACATTTAGCTATAACATTTTGTCCTAATTTTAAGACTATTTCCAATTCTGATTATTTGGGGGATAACTTGTATTTTTGTACTTTTATAGGATAGAGGGGAGCAATCAGCAGCTTGGAAATTCAGTCAAGTGATCTGGCGGGATGGGCATTTGCCTGGCATGTTTTATAGAGGTAATCAGCATTGTTTTACTCAATCTTTAGTTTTTAGTTTATGTTCAGATACTCATGGCCTTGGACATGAATACTCATGCTCAAAACTGTTGGGCAGTGCTTTGCTTTTACTGGAGAATCCCTTTTCCTTTTATACTTGTTTATATGTAACACAAATGTTAGGTACGAATCACACAGTATCATTATTTGTACATGTGAATATCTGTATGCTGAAAATAATTGTTACTATTTTTTTTAAAAAATATATATATATTTTTAGTTGTAGTTGGACACGATACCTTTGTTTTTATTTATTTATTTTTATGTGGTGCTGAGGATTGAACCCAGGGCCTTGCATGTGCTAGGTGAGTGCTCCACCGCTGAGCCACAACCCCAGCCTGTTACTGTTATTATTATTTTTTTAAAAATATTTTTTAGTTGTTGATGGATCTTTATTTTTTATTTATTTATATGTGGTACTGAGGATCAAACCCAGTGCCTCACACATTCTAGGCAAGCTCTCTACCAGTGAGCCACAACTCCATACCCATGTTACTGGTTTTGTAAGATGAAGTCATGTTTTTTTTTTTTTTTTTCCAGTTAATTATATATTATATGCTTTTGTTTTTTTTTAAAAAACAGGCAGACAGATACCCTTTCCTTTCTTGTTGGCCTGTGTTGGTACATATAGTAAATTTGTGCTTTTATCTTTCAAACAACATTAAGGAAAATTAAATATTTAACTGTTTTCAAGATATTAACATATCTTTCAGAGATACATTCTCATGTCATTTATTAATGATCATAAAAATTCTAAAAAGTGTTTATGAATTTGAAAATGTGTTTTGAGAATTCTTTTAATACTTGAGGATTGAAAATTTTAGTAGTTTACTGGCCATATTTTAGGATTTCCTTCTCTTTTTCATATCTTTTGATAATTGTCATGTTTGTCACTTTTCATTCCTTTACCCAGGTTTATTATAAGATGAATGCACACTTAAGCAGTAGAGAATATCATGTCATAAAAAAAGGTTCTTCCATTTTCTCATTCATTATTATTCATTATCAGCATTGTATATTCTTTCAAACATTTTCTGTACATACACAAGCCTTTATTTTTGTATCTTGTATTTGCATTTTCTTTAGATAAATATTGTGCATACTTTCAGCAACATGTATTTTTTGTGGGATTAGGCAAAAGTCTTCTGTATCTTTGCATATCATTCCTTCTCATTTCATTCTGTGTGGTATTCTAGTATTTGGATATATCATAATTATTTTAACTAACCACCTGTTTATGGATATTTAGGTTGTTAGGTTTTTTCTGCTAATATAAATGGTCATGAAATGAATATACGAAGGTGGGTTTACCTTTGTAGGTATTTTAAAATGTATGTGTAGTTTAAATTCCTAAGGAAAAAATAGTTGAGCTACAGAGTTTCTACATTTGAGAATTTGCTAGACAGTTTGCCTAACCATAAAAGAATGAATGCCCAATATCATTACTTTCAATACAGTGGGAATCCATTAATCTCTTTGATAACACCAGCTAGTGTCAGACATTTTTTCATATGTCAATTTTTGCTTTTTTCCCTCATTGTTACTGGCCATTTGTTTATTTATGGGTTTCTGTATATATGTGTATTTAGGGAAATAATGTCTGTGTCATTTGTTAGGCAAATATTTTTGCTTATCTTTTGATTTTTGTTTTGTTTTCACCCTACAGAAGTTCTGATACAATACGGTGTTCTTCATCTTGATGGTTGGGGTAGGGTAGAGTAGGGCTCTGTGTTAGGTGTTGAAGGTTTTCATACTTTAGTATAGGACTCATTTTTCCTTCCACATTATAGCATCTTTGAATGACACAGATCCCTCACATGTCATAATGTGGCATTCTTTTTTTTTTCTCTTAGTGATACATAAAATGCTTGTGTGTCTTAATACTGGCAGTTTTAGATTTAGTCAACAATGGTACTTGAAAAAAAATTGAACAATAAATTTACAGAAATAGGCCTTGCAAATACGTACAAAATTGAATAATGCAGTGTTTCAAAAATGTAGAAGACATGAATCACTCATTAAATGGAGTGAGGATAAATGGTTAACCATCTGAAATAAAGTGGAGCTGAGTCTCTACAATCTATAGAGGCAGATTTTAAATAAGTCATAATAGAACAATTTAAAAAGTAATAGAAATTTTTTTATTTTAATTCTGTTACGATTGGAGAACATGCTTTGTATGGCTTTTAATTTTTTTTTTTTTTTTGTTCTGGATATTGAACCCAGAGCCTTGTGAATTCGAGGCAAGCACTCTTCCAACTGAGCTATATCCCTAGCGCTGTATGGCTTTTAATTTTAAAATTAATATCAGGATATTAATTTTAAATTTGTTTTATAACCACAAATTTTATATAAAATTTTACATTTGATTTATAATTATTATAAATTTATAAATAATTTATAATTTAAAGTATATATTTCTTTTATAAAATTAGAATTTATATAATCTGAATTTATAATTATAAATCATTCATTTATAATGAACAACATTTAAATTTATTGAGACTTGTCTTCTGCCTTCGTGTATGGACTGTGCTGAAGAATGTTCCATGTGTATTGGGAATAATGTATATTCTACTATTGGTAGAGTTTTCTTTATATGCCAAGTAGGTAGTTCTGTATCTTTGCTTATTTTATGTTTTTTAATTATTTTTGGGCTCTGCTTCTTGGTACATATATAATTATTACATCTTTTTCTTTCTTCTTCTTCTTCTTTTTTTTTTTTTGGTGTTGGTACTGGGGATCGAACCCAGGGCCTCACGCATGCCAAGGAAGCACTCTGCCACTGAGCCATATCTCCGGCCCTGTTTCTTCTTGATTTACTGACTCTTTTTCTTTAAGTCTGTTTTTTATTTTGCAGTGCTGGTGATTGAACCTATGTGTGCTAGGCAAGCACCCTACCACTGAGCCTCATCAGTAGCCCTCCTAAAGTCTTTTTATCTGGTATTACCATTCCAGCTAACATATTGTTACGGATTCTGAATTTTTTTTTTAAATACTTTTTTTTTTAGTTGTACTTGGACATAATATTTTTATTTCACTTATTTATTTTTATGTGGTGCTGCAGATCGATCCCAGGGTCTCCTATATGCGAGGTGAGCGCTCTATAGCTGAGCCACAACCCCAGCCCTGATTCTGAATCTTTTTAAATTTCAGTGTAAAAAAGTGTTGCTTGTTGACAGCATTATAATTGGATTTTTTTTTTCCTTTTTTTCTGTAATCTGATAGTCTCTGATCTTACATGGGATTTTTTAGATCATTCACTTGTTACTTATGGATTTCATTGGAATTACATTTTTCATTTTACTGTTCTTTTATATATATTTACTGTGCTTTGTTCCTATGTCTACTGCCTTTTGTGTTACATACTTTTTAGTGTGCCATTTGAATAACTTCATTGACTTTTTTTTAATATTTATTTTTTAGTTGTAATTGGACGCAATACCTTCATTTTATTTATTTATTTCTATAAGGACCGAACCCAGGGCCTCGCGCGTTCGAGGTGAGTGCTCTGCTGCTGAGCCACAACCCTAGCCCCCATTGACTTTTTACTATACATTTAAAAAGGTTTTTTTCCCCCTGTGGTTACCATTGGCATTACATTACACATTTATCAGTCTGCTTAATATCATTAAAATATAGGAACTTTGTCCATTATAGGTGATTTTTCTTTTCTATTTTGCCACTGTTATATATCTATGTGTTGTAAATTCAGCAGTTCACTGTTACAATCATTGCTTTATACCTCCTTAGATCTTTAAAAGAGGTAAGTTTTTGGTTTTTTAGATTAGCCCACGTGTTTGCCATTTCTGGTGTTCTTCATTGCTTCTTTTGTATTTGAGTCTAGTGTCTTTCCTTTCAGCTTCCTGGCCTTTAATATTTCGTGTAAATCAAGTCTGCTAGCAAAAAGTTCTGTCTTTGTTTATCAGGGAGTATTGTCATTTTTGAAGAATAGTCTTGGTGTTTTCTTCTTTGTTGACACCCTTTTGCTTTCAGCTCTTTGCATGTGTGATTCACTGCCTTCTGGCCTCTGTTTCTGATTGGAAGTTAGCCATTCACCTGTTGATGATTTTGAGCATATGCTAGGTCATTTTTCTCTTCTGCTTTCGAGATTTTCTCCCTTGTATTTGCCTTTAATAGTTTGACCATGATGTATTTAGGAATAGGTCTCTTTGTATTTATTCTACTTGAAGTTGATTGGGCTTCTTGGATCTATAGATTCATTTTCCTAAAGAGAGGAGAAAAGAAGTCAGCTCTGGAAATTTTTTGTCCTGTGTTTTAGCTATTTATTATTTATTATCTATCTACTACTATCTATCTATCTGTCTGTCTGTCTGTCTGTCTATCTATCTATCTTTTACTCTTTCTTCCTCCTGATACTCCAGAAATGTTGGTAAGCTGGATGTTCCACATGTCTCTGAAGCTGTTTATTTTTCTTTAACTATTTTTTTTCTCTCTATTTAATTGGATAATTTCTATTAATGTGCCTTTAGGTCACTAATTTTCTTCTGTTATTTCGAATCACCTGATGATACCTTCTGTGTTTCTGTTTCTGTTTTTTTTTTTTTTTTGGTACTGGTGTCTGAACCCAGGGGGCACTTAATCACTGAGTTACATACCCAGTGCTTTTTATTTTTTATTTTGAGAGGGTCTCGCTAAGATGCTTAAGTTGTTGAGGCTGGCCTCAGACTTGTGAACCTCTTGCTTCAGCCTCCCAAGTCTCTGGGAATACAGACATGTATCACAATGCCCAGCCCTTCTGATAAAGTTTTTAAAAGATTTTAGTTATTACACTTTTTAACTTCAGAATTAGAGTTCTTTTATGTAATTTCTGTGCTTTTATTGAAAATCTTAACAGTTGATAATTTTCATAATTAAAAAGTTAAAAAATGGGTTCCTTCATTTTTATACACACATAGTTGGACATAATCTCTTTATTTTATTTATTTTTATGTGGTGCTGAGGATCGAATGCAGCACCTCACACATGCTAGGCGAGCACTCTACCCTGAGCCACAACCCCAGCCCTAGGTTCCTTCATTTATGTTAACACATCTGAAATAGATGTTTTGAAATCTTGGTTAAGCCAACATATATGAGACTCTAGAAAATGTTTGTATTGACTGATATTTTTCATGAATATGGGTCATATATTTTTTATGTATCTTGTAGTTGTTGAAAATGGCATTTTACTTAACATTGTAGCATTTCTGGGTTGTGATTACTTACTCCCTGCCACTCAAGGTTCCTGTTGTTACTGTTGTTTTCATTATGGTTTTGTATAATACAATTCTGTTGTTGAAACAAAGCAACAAATTTTATTGTTGACAGAAGTTTTATTTGGAAAAATAAATAAGCATGAATATGCAGGAAAACTCAAATTGAAGGATATTGAGATAGATAGCTCTATCAGAAATCGAACTTTTAAAAATATGTCAATAACAAAATATTTTTTAAATGAATTAATATAATACTTCTTCAAGCTCATAGATGAAATTATTACTGGATTTGCTCTATGTGTAGGAAAGACAGTTCTTTGTGTCCTTGTAAACCGATAAAAACATTTTAGGAGCTTTCATTTATCTCCAAGCTTCCTATGAAGGAGTATTTACAAACTTTTTTTTAGAACACTGGGGATGGAACCCACGGGCACTTTACCACTGAGCTACTTTCCCCCAACCTCTTTATTTATTTATTCTTTTAAAATTTATTTTACATTTATGTGGTGCTGAGGTTCGAACCCAGGGCCTCATGCATGCTAAGTGAGCACTCTACCACTGAGCCACAATCCCAGCCCCTCTCCCAACCTCTTTAATTTTGAGATAGGGTCTTCATAAATTGCCAAACCTGCCTTTGAACTCAGTGGTCTTCCTTAAGCCTCTGTTTAAGATTATATATATGTGCCACCACACCGGCACAAACAATTTTTTTAAATTTAGATTTTAGTTGGACACAATACCTTTATTTTACTTATTTATTTTTATGTGGTGCTAAGGATTGAACCCAGGGCCTCGTATGTGCTAGGTGAGCGCTCTACTGCTGAGCCACAACCCCAGGTCCCCCACAAACTATTTTTGATAGGTAAGAATCGAATATATGTATATTTTAATGTTGTAGATGGACAGCATGCTTTTATTTTGTTTATTTTTATGTGGTGCTGAGGAACGAACCCAGTGCCTCACATGTGCTAGCAAGTGCTCTGCCATTGAGGTACAGCCCCAGCCCCAACCCCAAGAATCTTTATATATATATATATATATTTTAAGGATCTAATATTTTTAAGGAACTTTAGGGTAGGAAATTCCATAAAATCTTTAGTCTGGTGCTATGCTCAGAAATGTTGTCAGGAAGTTTTCTTAGGCACTGCCTGGGCTTTTTTTGCCTTTTGTTTTTGGATATACTCCACATTATCTATATGATTCTTTTTGTCAGCTTTTCCTGCCCAAGATAATCTTGTTCACCAAGTTTTTTATTTAGGTATTTAACATGATTGTAGAACTGTAATAGTTTCTGAGTACACATGTGTTTGGTATGTTATGGGTTGTGTGTGTTATTTCTAAGGCCTGCCATTTTGTTTGCTTTTCTCTTTATAGACTTTACAAAGCAGGTAAGAATGGTGTTTTTAAGTGGTTGCTTTCTTTGTTTTTCTTTTCTAACCTTTTAGGTCTTCTGCATTTCCTTCAATATCTTATATCTCTAATGTAGACTACAGATCTAAGCAAATTATTCTTTACAAGACCAGGGTTAATCCTCAGTTCCCAACTACCAGTATCATATTTTGTTTCATATGTTAAAAACCAGCCAGTACATTGGTCATTCAGATGTGCCTTACTAGATTTTCAAAAAGTGATCATTTCTAAATTTATACCAGGTTGCACATAACTGTATTTGTATAGCTTTTTTTTCCCTCCATAAGTAATATGATTTGTTTGTTGTGTATGTGTATGTTTTATTGTAGGAATGGATGGCATAAGTGATTAAGGTGGTATTCAGGGTTTCTGAAGCCTGTGAAAGGTAGAAACTCAGCCATGATTTCTTTTTCAACTCTACAGCATTCTCTTCCTTGAAGTCTTCATTTTTACCCTAGTCTCAGGTAACTTTAATACTTATTTTTCATAATCTTGAATTAGTAAAATTTTTTCAAATGTGAAACCTTGCTGTTAAAATTTCATGTTGTGTTTACATAATAGTTTTTTTCTATTTTGATTTTTATATCTAAAGAAACTTTTTTCTTGATTTAATTTTTTCATGAGAAGACATTGATTTTAAGACAAAATCCGTGAATAATGATATCATTTTAGATTAAGTTTTAGTTTAACACTGAAAAATGTGTGTAGCTTGTCATGTAATCGCAAGTGAAATTGAAGTTAGAAATTGTTTTCTTGTTTAACCTTCTTCCTTAACAGTGGATTGCATTTTTTTACCTTCGTATTCCAAACACACATCATCCATATTACATTTTCTAGAATTGCCAGGGAAACTCTGTTTTCCTCCATAGAGAAACCTGACTTAGTAACCTAATTTATTTTTGCTGTATAATTTTTGAAATATGATAAAACACACTAACAGTTGTACATGTGTACATATTTTTTTTGTATGTTTGCCTATGTTCGTATAAGGAAGCAATCTTGTAGATAATTCAGAAGACATTCTCCTTTCCCTTAATGGGAATTGTGTATATCACTTTCACCCTTATCCCATTTGCTGTAACTTTGTCACATAACCACAACCAGCTACAAGTGAGGCAGGGTAATGAGTCTTACTTAGGCAGGCATGCGTCTCCCATAATTTTCATTAATTGATAAGAAGGAGAGAACAGATTCTGGAGGAACAGCCAGCTTATCTGTCATACTAGGGTTTGTGTCAGTTAACATTTTTTCTGTTCTGGAGTGTATCTTTGTTACTATATAGCACATATTTTAAAAATAACCATTAGATGTTTAATGTTTGTTTATGGTATATAGTGAAATTTATTTTAAGAAGTACTTTTTCATTCCTTTTACTTACAATGCTGTAGAAAATTTTCTGATAAAGTCAGTCTTTTGATTGTTAATGTTTTAAATTTTGAGATTGGCATAAAGTGCAATGAATATAATATCTAGAATCGACAATATAGGTTTCTATTTTGCTTGTATTTTTTTTTTTGCCCTTTCCCTTTCTGATAAATTACAGATATATCTTTGCCAGGTGTAATGGTATATGCCTGTAATCCTAGCAACTCAGGAGGTTGAAGCAGAAGAATTGCTAATTTGAGGCCAGTCACAATCTCAGTGAGATCCAATCTCAAAACAAAAAAGGACTGAGAGTGTAACTTAGTGGTGGAGTGCTGATGGGTTCAATTCCCAACACCACAGAAAGAAAAATAAATATGCACACACGCACACAAATACACACAGATATTTCTTAAACAGTTTGAATTGGCATAAATATGGTTTCAAGTTTCAAAGTATCACTATTTTGTTAAGTGTTTTAGAAGATTTTGGTGGTAAATAGTAGGAATGCATTAGATTCTGTTTTTTTTTTTGTTTTTTTTTTTTGAGGACCATAAGTATTATGTAAACAAGCATTAACTTTGGCTTAAATAATTATAAATTTTTTTTCTATGGTTAAAAAATGGTTACTTTTTAGGGGCTGGAGCTGTGGCTTAGTCCGGGAGCACTTGCCTAGCATGTATGAGGCACTGGGTTTGATTCTCAGCACTCCATATAGATGGATGAATAAAATAAAGGTTAAAAAAAATCAGGATAAGTTTAAAAAAAAGGTTACTTTTTAAATTGCATATTGCACATTCTGACTAATAATTTTTAAGTATTAAATTAGATGTTTATTATTTAAATGTTTTATTGTTGCTAGTACTGATTTGAAATAACTTTTTGACAACTTTTCATTATTGTAAATGATGCTATTAGGAAATTTTAAAATAGCCCATTAAAAATCAACAGTGCTGGGCATGGTGGTGCATGCCTGTAATCCTAGTGGCTCAGGAGGCTGGGGCAGGAGGATCAAAGCCAGCCTTAGCACTGGCAAGGTGCTAAGCAACTCAGTGAGACTCTGTCTCTAAATAAAATACAAAATAGGGGTGGGGATGTGGCTGAGTGGTTGAGTGCCCCTGAGTTCAATCCCTAGTACCAAAAAAATTAAAAAATCAATATAGTCGAAGCTGGGGTTGTGGCTCAGTGGTATAGCACTTGCCTAGCATGTGTGAGGCGCACCATATATAAACAAACAAATATATATAAATAAATGTTTAAAAAAGGTTAAAAAAAAGACATTTCTTAGAAAAAAATGAATATAGTTTACAATATAGGCTTTGTAAGATACAAAATGATAGTTACATAAAGGTATATCTGAGGAGTTCTCTGAATATAGAATGTGCCTACACAATAAATATTGTTTTTAAATGAGATAAGCAGTTTTTGCTAAATCATTATTTTGTGTTTATGTACACATATATATATATACATAGTTTTTGCTAAATCATTATGTATATGTACACACACATATATACGTACGTGTGTGCGCGCGTGTGTTGGGGATAACTGATAATTGAACCTAGGAATGTTCTACCACTGAACTGTATCCCCAGATTTTTTTTTTTTTTTTTTTTTTTTTAATTTGGAGACAGAGTCTCACAAAGTTGCCCAGACTGGCCTTGAACTTAGTTAGGATCCTTCTGCCTCAGCCTCCTGAGTCAGTGGAATTATAGGCATGTGCCTCTATGCCCAGTTTATAATTATATTCTGAAGGATGAGGAAAAATAGAAAACTTCTTAGGCATGACAAATTTTTAAGTTTCTAATATTGACCACTGATTTATTCATCTTACCAAATTATCTTAAAGCGGATATCTATATTTTATATTTCTTTTTCAATTGAGGTATTTGTGTGTGCTGGGATTGAACCCAGGGCCTTGCACATGCTACATCCTCAGTCTTGATATATATACATATTTTTTTTTTTTTTTTGAGAGAGAGAGAGAGAGAGAGAGAGAGAGAGAGAGAGAGAGGAGAATTTTAATATTTATTTTCTAGTTTTTCGGCGGACACAACATCTTTGTTTGTATGTGGTTGCTGAGGATCGAATCCGGGCCGCACACACCTTTAAGTGCCTCTCCTGCCTAAAGTGAAGTTTCTTTTTAGGTGTAATCAGTTTTGGTATAAGGGTGGGGTGTTGTTGAATTTGGGAGAATATTTTATTTGAAAATTACTCTTAGAAAATGCAGTGATTTTTAGTTTCCTAACCTTGACCATTATACTGTTTTGACTCGTAGTATATAATTAAAGTTTCACATTATTTAGTTACAGTTGATGGAAAATATTAATGCCAAACTCAATAAATAAAGCAGAAATGCAGGATATTAAATGAAAAATATTTTTTTCTTTCATGCTTGAATGCAGATTAATTAAAGGTGGTAAGTAGCATGTAGATAGTCTGTGTATGATCTGAAGGGGGATAAGGATTTTAGAGGGTTGTGGCACAGGCCTTCAAATCTGTTTTCATTTAAAAACGAACAACCATCCTTTCTTTGGTCTTTGGTTTATTAGCCATATTTAGGATTTAAAAAAATTTCTAATTGGAAATGGAAAATTAAGAGAGAGATTTTTCTGGTAACTGAAGAAAGAATGGAGGAAAGAAGTTAATTTAAGAGGGTGTATGTCAACTTGTGGGGAAAAAAAAAAAGGACTGGCTAGAGGGAAATTCTCTAAGGTGTGAATAGTAGATGAAGTTGGAAAGTAGAGAATATGCAAAGAGTCCGGTCCACTTTAAGAAGAAATAAGGATTCTGCATCAGAAAGTTCTCTGGTATTAGCTATGAGATGGGTTGCTCAGCTAAGGAGATTGCTTTACCAAGCCAAGCATTAGTGATCCAGAGGCCTCAGAAGTAGGTGGTGAGATGAGGATGAATTCAAGGACTTTAAGGTTTCCAGGGCCTTTAAAAGTCAGGAAGTGGTATGATATGGTAAAAAGTGCATTGAAGCAAGTAATCTTGGTTTGAAATTCCAATTTACTTCTGAGCTATGTAGTTTTCAGTAATCCTCAGTTTGTCTTTGCATTGTTACTGTCTTGAAGATTATTATAAATATTAAGTAAGGTAATGTGTATAAACGTGTCCAGCACAGTATCTTACATCTAGTGTGTCCTCATTGTGTTAGTTGTCTTTCCTCTCCAGGTTCCCATATCTTTGAAACTTACATTACAAATACACACGTATTAATAAATTTGGAAGGGTAGTTTCCTCATTAATTACTTAAATCCCCAATTAAAAACCTCATTAAGTATTTTAAGTTCCTTATATACTTCTGTTAAGTTTGTCTTTTGAAAGAAGCCCATACAGTTGCCTGGATTTTGGAAGTAATTTTTGCAGTGTTTGTATTAAAACTTGCATTTTTTATTTTAATATTTAAAAATATTTTAAAAATATTTTTTGGTTGTAGATGGACACAGTACCTTTATTTTGTTTATTTATTTTTATGTGGTGCTGAGGATTGAACCCCTGCCTCACATATGCTAGGCAAGTCTTCTACCACTGAGCTAGAACCCCAGCCCTATTTTAATATTTTTATTAATGCATTATTGGTGTCCATAATAGTGGGGTTCATAGTGACATATTCATAAAGGTATATATGCTCATTCTCAATCCTCAGTACTTTCCTTTCCCTCTCCTCCTCTGTCTCCTTGATCCCTGTCCTCTACTCTGTTGGTCTTTTTATTTATTTATTTATTAACATTTTTTTTTAAATTGGTGCATTACAGTTATACAAAAAAGTGAAATTTATTGTGATACATTCACATATGCCCAGAGCATAATTTGGCCAATTCTCAATCCTTTCAATCCCAGCTGGGATGTATATTTTGATTTCTTCCATCCATGCATTTCTTCCTTCCTCCTCCCTTTCTCCCTTCTCTCTACCACCCCTTTTCTTTCTTTCTTTTTTATACTGGTGATTGAACCCAGGGTGCTTTACCACTGAACTACATACTCACCTCTTTTTATTTTCTGTTTTGAGACAGGGTCTCTCTAAGTTTCTTAGGGCCTAAGTTGCCCAGTCTGGTCTCAAACCTGCCATTTTCCTGCCTGTGCCTCCTGTGTCACTGGGATTGTTAGACATTGCCACCACACCTAGCTTGAGATTCTCGTTTTCAATATTTGTTAAGATCCATGATCACAGAGCAGACTTACTGTAGGTGGGATCCCACAAAGTTTTAGATTCAATGAAATATTTTGGTTGGCATAAGAAAACAGGGTAGAACCAAGCACTTCATGGAAGAAATGTTGCATTTTTTGAGCCACTGTAGTTCTGTAAGACAGGCTTTGGTCCCACCACCTCAGTGTATTAAAAACTTGCATATTTTACTTCATTGTTAAAAGCACTGACTCAAAGATTATTTGTTCTGTGTCAGCGTGTAAGACTGTAAAGCTTAGTTTCTGATTGCTGGCACTTAGATGATAAGAAACATTAAAGTAGAAGATGACATGAAGAGTAAACTCTCTTAGAAAATAGGAGAAAGTAATGGGTCATAAATTTATTTCTCTTTAAGTTAATCTTTGCTACTAGACTTAAAAAACTAGGTGAAAACTGCGATAGTTAGGATTATTTTTTATATAGCTGAACCAAATATTTGTCAGGAAACAGTGGTAGGTGGATGGGGGCAGGGGTACAGACAGGGCCCCCCCAAACATGTACAAACATATATAAAGGAAGCTTCCAAAAGCCTATGGAAAAAGGAAACAGTACAAACCTATGCTACAAAAAATGATAAAGTAGGAAAAGTACATTTTTGTATTGTCTTTGTGCCTCCCTTTAAAATCATAATAATTATTACCTTCCCCCCTCATTACTCTTAGGCTATTTCAGCCAAAATTCTCATGCTTCACTGCACATTCAGAAATTCAAATACAAGAAAGGTCCCATGCTCAAAACTTAAAACGTGCTACTTCTCTAGTTTAGTATTTTCAGGGAGGCTTAGCAAAGTGTAAAGAAAGGAAACAGATATAGTCGGTCCATATTAATGAGTGAATGAAGGGTCAGGAAACTTTGGTAGTATTTAAATGCCTGGTTCCCATACTTTGCTCTTTTCAGACAGAGGGGTGGTTATAGGGGAGAATAAATCTTGGAAGTGGGGGAAGGATGCAAAGTGAAGGAGTCTGCTGAAGGAAGATTAAGGAGAACTTGATTCCAGCTTGGCCCCTTTCTTTCTCCTCTCCTTGATTCTAGTTTTCAGCATTGTCACCTCTGGGTAACTTGAACACAGGAGGTAGGATTACAGTTCCACCATTAGCTAAATGAGCCCAAGGACATCACTGTCCATCTTGTCTTGGTTCTTTTTCTTTTCTTTTCTTTTCTTTTTTTTTTTAAAGAGAGAGTGAGAGAGGAGATAGAGATAGAGATAGAGATAGAGAGAGAGAGAGAGAGAGAGAGAGAGAGAGAGAGAGAATTTTTTGATATTTATTTTTTAGTTATCGGCGGACACAACATCTTTGTTTGTACGTGGTGCTGAGAATCGAACCCGGGCCGCACGCATGCCAGGCGAGCACGCTACCACTTGAGCCACATCCCCAGCCCCGGTTCTTTTTCTTTTCTTCTTTTTTTTTTTGTTTTGTTTTGGTATCAGGGTTTGAACCAGGGGCACTTAACCCTGAGTCACATTCCTAGCCCCCCGCCTCCTTTTTTTAATATTTTATTTTGAGACAGGGTCTCTCTGAGTTGCTTAGGGCCTTCTAAGTTGCTGACACTGACTTTGGACTCTCAATCTTTCTGCCTCAGCTTCCCACACTGCTGGGATGATAGGTGTGTGCACCATGCCTAGCTCTGTCTTGGTTTTTAACAGCTCTGCCATTTTGTGTCCTGTGCGTCAGTTCCCAAGGTTCATCCAGTTGTAAAATAGTCTTCACAGGATACTCAGAGTGGATTATTATTCCACCTATTTTCTTTTTCCCCAGTTAAGACAGAAATTCATGGGAACTTATTGTTTAGTATTATGTTTTTCGCTTACAGAATAGTCTTTTATGTGACAGATGACTTAAGGGAAGCAGTATTTCTTTTCTTTTCCTGTGTAACATTCCTAACCTTTGAATTTCCATAGGCACATTTGGGTCAAAAATTAGTTGGCTTTTTCAGGGGTAAACGGGGAGAGATATTTAACTATTCACATTAATGTGAATTGATTACATCTGGTTTTCTTTTCTTTTTTTCTTTACGCTTTGCTGAGCCTCCCTGAAAATTACTAAATTACAGAAGGGAAGTAACACGTGTTAAGTCTTGAGCATGGGACCCTTTGTTGTAATTGGATTTCTGAACATGCAGTGAGGTGTGACTAAGAGTTATTAGGGGTGGTGATGAAACTATTATGGTTTAAAAGGGAGGTGCAAGGACAATACATAATTGTACTTTTCCTACTTTATCATTTTTTGTATCATAGGTACATAGGTATCCTTTCTTCATAGGCTTTTGGAAGTTTTCTTTCTTTGTATGTGGTCCTTATTTCATTTCCTGTCCTGTTTACTATCCTGTTTACAGAGACAAATTGAGGTATGCAATACCTCAATTTGCTTCATTTTGTCTTAAAACACATTTTTAAAAAACACTAAGTCTTTCATATTACCCCACCTGTTACCCTATTGTAAAATTAGAAAAGAAAAGGAAGGTCTGGGGATGTAGCTCAATTTTAATTAAGAGTGTTTGTCTGATGTATATGAGGCCCTGGGTTTGATCAGCATCCTTATTATAAAAACAACATATTTTTGTGTATGTGTATATACACATGCATGAAATATATATTATGTAAAAATACATGTACATAAGAATATGTACATATATTTGAATATAAGAATATATATATGAGAATACATACATATATATTTATATTAAGATTTACATGGTTTGAAAAAAGAATAAAACAAAATGCAGATTCCTTTCTTATTTCAGTTCCCAAATTCCATTGTTTCTTTGCAAGAAGAAAAAAAAAATTTCTCCAGAATAACTGTTGATCAGAGCTGTTTTTCTTTTAAAAAATAATGTAGAAAGGGTCTTACTGTCTATATAGATGTTGATTTTTTTCACCTGTTTTATGTTGTATAACCAGCACATATGGCTAACCTCTTCTTTTTATGGTTGTATACATTCTGTTGTATGGTTGAATCATAATTATTGTAAAGAAGTCTCCTTATTAGTGGATGCTTTGATTGTTTCTGGTCTTTTGCTGTAAATGAGGGAGTTGCATCAAATATCCTGGTTCATGTATATAAATAACTCTAGCGGATCATGTATATCTCTACCAGTGAAGTTGCTTGGTCAAGAGTACATGCAGTTTTTACTTTGTTATTTCTAAGCTCATTTTAAAACTTTGAGCAGTATTCATTGATATGAATCCTGTGTAAATATTGTAGTATTTTCTGATATTTCAGGGCACTTATCACAGAAATAATGTCCAGGCTATCCAATTTAACTCCAGATGTCTGGCTTAATTTGGGGTGACCATAGGATTAACAAATTATGGTTAAAAAGAAAGATTCCTTTTGTTTTGCCCATGATCTGTTTTCAGAAAATTTGTTGAATAGGTCAGGTTTGTCTTCTACTTGGCAATGTTTCTATTTCCTTTTCAATTTACTTTCTTTTGTTTTGCTGTCTTCCTGTCCCAATTCCCTTACTCTTGTGTATTTTTATTCCCCCCCCCTTTTTCCCCCCAAATACTGTCTATTCCCAGAGTACTTTTATTCAGTACTGATTATTTTAGATTTGTGTTAGGAACACAGGTAGTAAAAATTCTTATTTTATAGGTATATTAAAATGGGAATATAATTTTAAAAGTATGCATAATATTAGGTTACACTAAAGTTTTTAAAGTTGATGATCAAAAGTATTGAAGTTGAGGTCTATGCATGTAAGGAAATAAAGAGCTTGGGGTAGTTAACAAATTAGGCTTCAAGTTTGAATTTTTTTTTTTTTTTTTTTTTTTTTGGTGCTGGGGATTTGCATGCAAGGCAAATACTCTACCAACTGAGCTATATCTCCAGCTCTTGAGTGTTTTTTAAAAAACAAAAAATCAGAGTGTGCTCCTAGCTCAGTTGGTGTTTTAGTAACTTTTTTGACATCTCCCATATTCTCTAAATACTTACAAGTTTTTCAAAATAATGGTATGACTGTAGTAGCAACATACCAAAATAATGGTATAACTGTAAATAAGAGTGGTGGGCCCTTGAATGTATAAGTTTATAAACAATTCAGGGACTTTCCACATTCTTTAAGAAAAAAGTAATAGTTTAGAAAAGATTATAATTGATTTGCAAGGATTCCCAAAGAATTGGCTAGAGTAACCCAAGTTTAGCCTTAAAAGACATCCACTTAGTTGTAAGATAGTTAAAAATCAGGGACAGGATATGGCTGAGGGAATTGGGATATTTGAAAAGAGCAATTATTTGGTAATATATTTAAAATCTTTGACTTTTGAGATTTTAAGTTTGTTACCTAAAGATTTTTAAAAGTAAAATCAGATGGTTGATCTTAATAGGGAAGGTCAAGAAAAGCAAGTGTTAAGTATGCTTTTGTTTATTCTGCTGTTAATAAGGCTTTTTTTTTTTTTTTTAAAGTAAAGGTTATTCCCTTGATGTTATCCTTAGTAAATGAAGGAGTATTTTGATTTCAGTAGTGGTTGGAATTTAACTTATTTATTTGACCTCTGGAAACCATGATTAAGGAAATGATCTTCATGTGATTTAGTAGGGAAAGAGGTAGCTAAACTGAAATATAGTACATTTACTAATTGTAGGTCCTTCATATTAGGTAGTGAATGTTGTATTTACTTCTTGTAATCTTAATAATAGTAGTTTTTAAAAAGATTTCGGTCTTCTTTGAGATGAGATCTCTTTGGGTTTCCTAATAATTGTTATATTAGTCATTATAGTAATTAATGTTAATTAATATTCATGAATTTATAGCTAAATTAGAAAAGCAAATTTTAAATATTGTCTCTCTTTTCTATAATAAGGTAATATAATTATTTTTATAGTGTTTAGTTCTTAATTTCTTATCACAATCTATTTAGTCCTTTGCAACTTAAAATGTACTAGTAATGACATTATTATTTCATTTTAACACATTTTATTTTTAATAATTAATACATTTAAAAACATTCATGAAAGTAATAATTTAGTGTAGAAAGAGATAAATGTAAATAAGAAAAAGAGGAATGTTCATCACCCTGTGGTAATGTTAATGTTGTTACCATTTTAGATAATCCTGTGTACATTTACACTTCCCGCCCACATACATTTGCATATATTCTCTTTAACACTTTAAGCTATTTCCCCAAGTCTTCAGATATTTTTCAGGAAAACTTTTTATTGACTGTATGAATTATTGTTCAGCTGCAACAAACTTCACCTTCTTATTGTAATAACTGAAAGAAAAATGCAGGTATCACAGGTGTACATCTTGAAATTTCTAAGATTGTCTACCTGTGCAATCAGCCTTCCTTTCAAGAAAAAAAAAATCACTGTGTCCCCAGAAGCTTCCCTTTCCTTCCTCCTATCAGCATTGTCCCTTCCCCACTCAACAGGCACCCACTATTCTGGTTCTATTATTTAAAAAACAAAAAACAAACAAAACAAACAAACAAAAAAAACTACAGTAAAACCCACTCATTTGAAATATTTACTGATTTTTTTTTTTTAATTTCCTGAGTTGTGCATCTGGCAACCATCACTATAGTCCAGTTATAAAAAAATATTTCGAAACATATTTTAACGTGTTTCTTGAACACATGATGTATTTCTAGTTTTTTATTGTGATGATTATTGCTGCACTGCTTTTCTCTGTATGTGTTTGTAAATAAATTCCTAGTCATAGAATTACTGGTGTAAAAGGATACGCATTTTTGTAGCTTTGGTTATATACTACTAAGTTGCCTTCGAAAATAATTGATCTAATTTATATTCCCTCTGTAGGTTACTTGTCTCTTTTTTTTACTATCTCCATATTGAATGTATTTGAAAGTTTTTACCAGAGTGGTGGATGAATATGGTACCATTGTTTTTGCATTGATATCTTTGATTACTACTATGACTATTTTTATATGATTGGTGACTATTTTTAAGTTTTCTTTAATGATTTGCTTGAGAGTGTTCTCTGTCAAAAAAGGCCTTCTTGAGGGGCTGGGGATGTGGCTCAAGTGGTAGCGCGCTCGCCTGGCATGCGTGCGGCCTGGGTTCGATCCTCAGCACCACATACAAACAGGGATGTTGTGCCCGCCGAAAACTAAAAAATAAATATTAAAAAGTTCTTTCTCAAAAAAAAAAAAAAAAAAAAATGCCTTCTTGAATGTATCCTTTTCGACTTAAAGACACTTTGATGCATTAAAGGATATGGGTCCTTTAAAGTTGAAAATGCTTTCTCCCAATTTGCTTTATAGCAGAATCATTTTCCAATAATCAGGTAGATTAGAATTTTATGCCTTAATATAAAAATGTACTCAACTAGTCTTTGGAAACCTATCTTGGTAATTTAAAAATTGTGAATTTCATGGATAAAAACTTTTCCTTCAAATGTGTACCTTTTATAACTTGAAATTAAAAAAAATGTCAATTAGTCGTATAAAACTAATTTATTATGCTTTGTTGCCAAACTTGGTCTTTCTAGGCAGTTATACTTAAGCATGAACATTGACGACAAACTGGAAGGATTGTTTCTTAAATGTGGCGGCATAGACGAAATGCAGTCTTCCAGGGCAATGGTTGTAATGGGTGGAGTGTCTGGCCAGTCTACTGTGTCTGGAGAACTGCAGGAGTCAGTACTTCAGGATCGAAGTATGCCACACCAAGAGATCCTTGCTGCCGATGAAGTGTTACAAGAAAGTGAAATGAGACAACAGGATATGATATCACACGATGAACTCATGGTTCATGAGGAGACAGTGAAAAATGATGAAGAACAGATGGAAGCACATGAAAGACTTCCTCAAGGACTTCAGTATGCACTTAATGTCCCTGTAAGTAATTAATTTATAAGACATTGAACTTATAGTTAAAAAGTATTAATTTTGTCTTAATATTGTGTTTTTGAAGAAATATCAGAAAATATTTAAAGGCTAAATAGTGTTCTTGAATACATTCACTAAAATATTGGCAGAAATCATATTTGAAGGCAAAATTAAGTTTTCATATTACATAATTATAGTAATTTGTCTTCTATAACATTTATTTCTCAGAATTATGTGTGTATTTTAGTGCTTAATTTGTAAAGACATTTTAAATTCAATTTTTATTTTTAAAGAATAGGTTTAAATTGTTAAAAAAAATGTTAAAAATTCCCACCTCTTTTTTTTGAGGGTGGGTGGGTGGAGTGGGTGTGGTAGTCCTAGCTTAATTTGAACCCAGGGCCTCAAGCATTCTAATAAGTATGCACTGTACTTACTGAGCTATATCCAGTTCCTTGCCTTCAACAACTTTTTGTGATACACCCCTATTCTGTGTCTTCTTTTCATTCTCTACTTGCTTAATATGTATCTTTTAAAAATCATACCAGCCCTCATTCTCTCTTACCCCACCATAGACAATGGTTTAGCACCTAAGGTAGTCTTTTGTAATCACTTATGTCTTTCTTGCCTTCTCTACTTTGATTCTTGCCCTATGATCAGTAAAATCACCAACATAATGTAATTCTCATTTTTCTTTCTGTGGTTTTAAAACTGGGTTCCTTTCAGTTTATCTAATTCACTGTACCTTTGCTTTAGAATCTTTGTATATGCTTCTTGGACTATTCCCCTCAGCCATACCTGTCCCTGTTTTTTAACTTAAGATAGTGCTTCATTCATAATCACCCTGCCCACTTCTATTGATCCTAGATTGAGCTCTGCCATAGGGACTTATGTTTACTTGTTCAGTGTCTGTCTATGTAATAGGCTTATATACTCTACAAGAGCAGAGGTTTCTTATTTTCTACTCTGAGATGTTGCCACATAGGTTGAATGAATGGATAATTACTTATAATTATGTTCTAAAATGTGGGCTTGCCAACTCAGTCTATAGTAATACTTTTTCTACTTTCAGTCTGTTGATATCGTGTATTATATTAATTGATTTTCAAATGTTGAATCAATCTTGAATGTCTTGAATAAATTTCAAGTATAATTCTTTTTATACACTGTTGGGTTTGATTTGATAACATTTTTACGTTTCTGCTTATGAGAGGTGTTCATCTGTAATTTCTTAGTAATGTCATTGTCTTGTTTTGGTTTTAGGGTAGTGTTGGTTTCATAGAATGAATTAGTAGGTATTCCTTCTGCTTTTGTCTTCTGGAAGAGATTGTAGAGAACTGGCATAATTTCTTTAAATGTTTAGTGGAATTCATCAGCACACCCTTCTTTGCTTTGTACTTTCTCTTTCAGAAGGTTATAAATCATTGGTTAAATTTCTTTAATAGATTGTTTTATTTCTTGTGTGAATTTTATCAGATTGTCCAGATTGTCTTTCAAGGAATTGGTCCATTTCATCAAGGTTATCAAATTTGTGGTTATGAAGCTGCTCTTGGCATTGTTTTATTATGCTTTTAGTGTCTATGGAATTTCCTTTCTTTCATTTCTGATATTTGTAATTTATATCTTCTCTATTTTTCTTTTAGCATGGCTACAGAGTTGACTTTTTAATTACCATTTTTATCATTCTCAAATTTATAGTTCAGTAGTGTAATTATATATTCATAGTGTACCATAGCTCTCTACAAGTATTAATGGAGGAATCAAATCCAGGGCCTTAAACATGCTAGTAGGCAAATACTAAGCCATTGAGCATTTGCAAAGAACTTTTATCTGGCAAAACCTGAAACGATTTGTTGAACAACTCCCCATTTTCCTTCTCCCCAGTATAGGTTTATAGATTTTATTGATGTTTTCAAAATGTTTTGGTTTTTCTGTTGGTTTTTTTTTTTAAATTAATGTATTTCTGCTCAGAGTCTTACTATTTCTTAGGTTTACTGTGGTTTGAAATTTTTTTTCTATAGGGGGAAGTTTAGACTATTGATTTTTTAGATCTTTATTATTTTCTAATATTATGTATTCAATCCTATAAACTTCCTTGGAATTACTGCTTCAGCTGTATCCCATTTGCATTTTAATTTTCATTTAGTTAAATATGTCTAACTTCTCATGAGATTTTTCTTCTTTTCAACCGTTTATTACTTTGAAGTATATTGCTTGATCTCCAAGTCTTTTGGGGTATTTTCCAGTTTTTTTTTTCCTACCTTAATTCCATTATTGTTAGAATTATGAATGTATGATTATTCTCCTTTTAAATTTAAGGTATGTTTTATGATCCATGATGTGATCTATCTTGGTGAATGCCTGAGCCATCCTTGATCTTTTAGATAGTTCTATAGTGATCTTTCTATATGAGATGTATAACTTCTTACTCCCCTACTAAAACTTTTTCAGTGTTTCCTCAGTGCCAAACAGATAAAATGAACCTTTTTTGGGGGGGGGGGCATAAATGGAAAGAATCCTTATAATCAGGTCCTTTTTGTTTTGTTTTGTTGTTTTCCTTTCCTTTCCCCAATACTTGGGAATTGAACTCAGGGGTTACTTACTCAGCTACATTCCCAGCCTTTTTTAGTTTTTAAAGTCTTAAGATAGAACCCTTTTTTGCTGCTGAGCCTGCCCTCTAACTTGCGATTCTCCTGCCTCAGCCTTCTGACTAGTTGGAATTATATACACCACTGTATCTGACATATAGGTTCCTGCTTATCCAACTTATATAGTAGTTCATATCTCTTCTCCTATATTTTATGCTTTAAGTGTATCAGGTTATTTTAATTGCTCACACTATGATATTATTCTGTTATTTTGAACACATAGTGTATGCCTGTAGTATTCTTGTTTGGCAATCTATAGTTGTGTGCTTTCTCTTTTGCATGGTGGTCATTATGATACTAACTTGCTTTGACTATCTTTGCTTGCAGGACTCTTGTGAGTATGTAGTATGCTTTAAGTTTTCTTTCCTATAGTCTGCCTTTAAATTTTATGTTTTTTAGTTCTTGGGCTACAATAGGCAGTTAGGTATTATTTGAGTGGAAAGATATATTTTATTTTATTTTTAATTTTTATTTTTTAATGTTCTAATGAATTTATTGGCCTTTTATCTATTGATTTGGGAGGGATGTTTGCCATCCCTCCCAAATCATATATTATATTTTTAATTGAGAAAAAAATTAAAGGAAAATGCTGAGACCCTGTTTATAGTTCAGAATTTTGACAACTGCATAAACTTACATGATCTCCAATACATTAAGGTGTAGATGGGATGCATGATATGCAATCATCCTTTAAGTTTTGTTTGTATTTCTTTGTAGTCAATGCCCTTTACAATTGTTAATGATTATTTCATCATAGATTACAGTTGTCCCTTGGGAACTTCCTGTAAATGGCATTATATGTAACTCTGGCTCCTTTTGCACAGCATTGTATTTTTATGTTTCATTTATGTTGGTTCAGTATCAGTAGTTTATTCTTTTTTTTTTGTTGATTAGTGTCCTATTTTAATATTATGAAACTTGTTTACTCATTTTTCCTTATGGTTATTTTTGTTGTCTCTTACTTTTAATCATTATGAATAAAGCTGCTATGAAAAATTTTGTATGAGTCTTCTTTTGGTACATTTTTGTACAAATATTTATCTCTTGAGTTTTCATTATGTTTGATTTGTCTTTAAATCAATATCACATTGTTTTGATTGCTGAGTTTTTTTCGCAGTAAATTTCAGTCAGATAGTATTAAGACCTCCATTTTCGTTACTTTTACAAGACACACTGTGACTCTTTTATATATATCCTGTTACTATTTTAAGGAGACTGATTGGTTATTTTATATCGTTAGTGTTTTTGTGGAAAGCATAGAACCAGCCTTTCAATTTCTATAAAAAGAGCCAGCTGAATTTTGATTGGGATTGCATTGATTTTATGTGTTGATTTGAGGAAAATCAACATTTAAATAATACCAGCTTCTAGGCCATGAGCATGTTATATCTTTACATTTATCTAGGTTTTCTTTAATTTATCTTATCATTGTTATATAGTTTTCAGTGTAGGGTAATTGGACACATTTTAAAATGCCATTTTAAAAAATGTCATTATTTGAATATAGAAATGCTGTTGATTTTTTTTTTTTGAACATGTATCCTGAGATTGTTAACATTTTCTTATTAGTTCTTATAGTTATATGTTCTTTAGGTTTGCTTAGTATCATGTTGTCCATATGTTTCACTTCTTCTTTTCTGATTTGTATGCCTTTTTCTCTTTCTTTCCTTATTGCACTGACTAGGGCCCACAGAATAATTGATGCGCAGAAGTGGTAAGAGCAGACATCTTTGATTTGTTCTAGATCTTAAGGAGAGTCCAAATCCAGTATTTTGCCATGGAGAATTTTGTTAGCTGAAGGGATTTCATTGGTGATTTTTGTTAGGTTGAAAAAGTTTTCCTCTTTATTTGCGTTTTTTTTTTTTTTTTTTTTTTTAAGACCATGAAGGGATATTTAAATGCTTTGTTTTTTTTAAACCGTGAAGGGATATTTAAATGCTTTTTCTGCATGTATTGAGATGATCATAAAAATTTTTTCTTTTATTCTCTTAATGTAATGAATTGTACTGATTTTGAAATATTAAATCATGCATTCCTGGGATAAACTACACTTGGTCATGATGTTGGCTATATGTTATTATACTTGGCTATATGTTGTTGGGTTTAGCTTACTAATTTAAAAATTGTTATATGTATATTCATGAGGAATATTAATCTCTAGTTATATCTTCTTGCAATATCTTTGTATTTAGGTATGTGGACTTCATTATAAATGGGTTAGGAAGTATTTCCTCCTTTATTTTCTGAAAGAGTTTGTATATAGTTGTTGTTATTTCTACTTTACATATTTGATGGATGTCACCAGTAAGATTAGTCTGACCTGAGTTTTCTTTTTATGAAGGCTTTAAATTACAAATTTAATTTTTAAAATGTGCATAAGTCTATTCAGATTTAAATTTTTTCTTCAATAATTTTTGGTAAATTGTACTTTCTAAGGAATTTGTGCCTATCTTCTATCTTTTTAATTGTTTAATAGACAGATTCTACACAATTTCTTTTGTTGTTTAAAGGATCTATAGTGATGTTTTCTTATTCCTGATATTGGTAATTTGCTTATTTTTTAATTAAGCTGGGTAGATATTTAACAGTTTTCCTAATCTCTTAAAAGAATCAAATTTTGACATTTTAAAAATCTTCATTATTATTTAACTTCCATTAATTTTTACTCTTTATATTGTTTCCTTTTACTATTTTGGTTTTCATTTGCTCTTCTTTTCTTAAAAAAGTAGAAGATGAGATGACTGATTTTAGACCTTCTTTTATTTTGATGTAAGCATTTGAAGCTCTAAATTTTTCTCTCAGCACTGCTTTTGATGTGTTATTTTTATTACATATCAAAATACTTTTAAAATTTCTTTGATTTCTTCTTGACTGATGAATAATTAGAACTATTCTGAGTACTTTGAAATTCCCAGGTATCATCTTATCACTGGTATCTAATCTTTGTTGTCAGAATATACATTGTATGATTTCAGTCCTTTTAAATATATTTATTAAGATTTTTGTTTCAGTGGCTAGCATATGATCTAATTGGTTGATATACTGTGTTCATTTGAAAAGAATATGTGTCTGGCTGTTGTTGGGTGAGTTATTTTTTTATATATGTCAGTTAGGTCAAGTTGTATGGTTATGTTCTCCAACTCTTGTATCTTTGCTTTAGTTTGTCAATTACTGAGAGAGGACTGTTGGTGTTTCCAACAGTTAAAGTTAATCTGCAAAAGGACCCAGTTTTGTAATTAATGTTGTATTTAATTCTTATCCCTCTTTGGTTGTCATTAATCTAGGTCAGTTTTTCAGATTTTAAATTTATTTTTTTGCATTTATTTTACAGAGTGTCCTTTACTTGGATTTATCTGATTTTTTTTCCCCTTATGAGTTAATCATCTTTGTCAGGAATATTGTAGAAGTGATGCTTAATTTCTCCCCATTGCATTCTGACAGTTGGCACATGATTTTTGTTACCTTCATTCTGATTGATCTTGCTTACTTGATAAGGTGGTGTCTACTAGGAGTTGTCACTACAGAGTTAATCCTATTTCTCTTTTCTTTCTTTCCTTTGTTTGTAGTATTTGGTTTGAACCCAGGGCCTTGTGCATGCTAGGCACCACATGTACTCCTGAGCTATATTCCTTCCTCTTCTCTCATTTTAAGAATTTATTCATTTATTTATGTGCATTAACATAAACTTAGATTTTTATTTTATTCACAAAAATATTTTAATCATTTTAATAAGTTATTTTAATGCTTTGTTTAAGTTTGGCCAATGGGATCCTATGCCCATCAATCTTCAAAAACTTTCTTGCTTTCTGGCACAAGATGATCTAGGCTTATCTTGTACTCTTCTTGCCTCAGTCCTGGAGTCAGCCATTTCCCCAAGGAATTCTAGTTCATTTTAGTGGAGAATAGTATTTAGAAGCTAGGATCTTAGTTTTTTCAACACACTGTGCCCTGTTATTGGGATATAGCTGCTCCCAGGCTTCTCAATGGACATAGCTGCAGAATATGAAAATATATGTATTCATGTATATACGTACATACTGTATGTATATATGTGTTTGTATTCTGTATATGTAATTATCTACATTTATTTATTCACACGTTTGCTTATATATATGTATATATTTAATATCCATCTGTCATTATTGAAAATATTGTTAAGTTCACAGCAAACATCTCTAATTGAGTTCAACAACTAGAGAGTATATTAGACAGTGAGAATCCTGACTTGGTTGTCTTTAATGTGTTTCCTATTATTATTTTGACCTTGCCAGTGGAGCTGTCCCTAGCTTCTACTATACAGCAGTGCTTGCCTCCCCATCCCCTGCATGGATGCCCTTCTCCCACAGCATGTGCTTTGACACCTTGACTGGGACTTGGCACCACATGGATCCTCATCCTTATGGCACTCTTGCTTTGATAGACTGTGCTGATCCACACCAACTCTGATACTTTCTTCATGTAACTCAGCTTCTGATACCTTGCTCCAAGCTCTTATTCCCCCACAATGTAGACCCTTCCTTATGCTGCTTGAATTCCTAAAATCTCATGTTGAACTTCCCTTCTGTGTGGAGAATCTCCGCACCCTAGTTGGCCTCTGACATCTTGTATTGGGCACCTTTTTCACACTGATGCCGTCTTCATCCTGACTCTTATTGGATACCTTGTTCTGGCCCAGCCTAGAGCTTTCAGGCTGTCTCATGAGGGAAAAGGGATGCGGAGGAGCAGAAAGGGGAAGGGACAAGATCGGTCCATTTGTAGTCATATCTCTTCCCCTTCCCCTATCATTCCTAACCCCTGGCTATCCCAAATCCATTTTTCCATCCCTGGAGCTTTGTCATTTTGAAAATGTTTTCTCAGTGAAATCATACAATATGTGATCTTTTGGGATTGACCTTTTTTTTTTTTTTTAACCTCAACATACATTATTGAGAATCATCCAGATTGTTGTGTGTATCAGTAATTTGTTCCTTTTTATTATAGAGTAGTATTCCACAGTATGGTTGTACTATAGTTTAACCATTCTTGTATTGGGGGGACATTGTAGTTGTTTCTAAGTTTTGCTGTTATGAATACAGCTTTTGTGAGCATTGGTATGCAGGTTTTGTATGACATAGGTGTCCATATCTCCCAGAATAGCCTACTACTCCCTTGTCTCTCAGATATAATCACTATGTTTTGGTACTTTTTTTTCATATGCATATTGCACATATTAACCTACTCTTTCTGCTTGCTAGCATATTTTGAACTTTTCTCAACCCCCTTCTAAAAGTTCTCCAATATCTGCTTGATATTCTGTTTTTATGACTACCCAAAATCGAATGCTATTATTTTTTAAAAAGATAGCCATAGGGGCTGGGGTTGTAGCTTAGTGCTAAAGTGCTTGCCGAACACATGTGAAGCCCTGGGTTCAATCCTTAGCACCACAATAAAGATAAATAAAGGTATTGTGTCCATCTACAACTTAAAAAAAAAAAAAAAAAAAACAGACATGGTGGCATACACCTGCTATCCCAGTGGCCCCGGAGACTGAGGCAGGAGAGTTGTTGAGTTCAAAGCCACCTCAGCAACTTAGCAAGGCGCTAAGCAACTCAACATGACCCTGTTTTTAAATTAAATATAAAAAGAGGCTGGGGATGCTCTGATACAAAAAAAAGAGAGAGAGAGATAATGATAAATTAATCTTTGAAACACTTTATCATACCATATACCAGATAGGCAGAATTCAGGGTTCATTTAACATTGTTTTTATAGAACATAGCAGACAGAATAAATTTTATACCTTATTCCCTTTTTTTTCAACTTTATTTTTTAAATACATGACAGTGGAATGCATTACAATTCATATTACACATATAGAGCACAATTTTTCATATCTCTTTGTAATAAAGTATTTTCATACCAGTTCATGTCTTCATACGTGTACTTATACCTTATTCCTTATTTATGTGTCCATGTGGGTCTTAGTATCATGAATATACACCCCTATCCCCAGTACTGGGAATTAAACCCAGGGGTGCTCTACCACTGAGCTGTATCCCCATCCCTTTTAAACTTTTTGAGATAGAGTCTCCCTAAGTTGCTGAAGATGGTCTTCAGTTTGCAGTCTTTGTGCCTCTGGCTCCAGAGTAGCTGGGATTATGGCATTTCGACATGAAAAGAGAACATTGACTTAGAACTATATGCTGATTATGGCATGAATATGTATTTGTTAAGCTGAAAAGAGAACATTTACCTAGAACAATATGATCCAGGTCTACAATAGTGTATCAACCTTGGGGTTGGGGTTGTGTCTCAGTGGTAGGGTGTTTGCCTAGCACATATGAGGCACTGGGTTCGTTCCTCAGCACCACATAAATAAATAAATAAACAAACAAACAAATAAATGTTATATTAAAAAGTGTAAAGTGTATCAAACTTAAAGCTAACATGTCTTCTTCACATGCTATATAGATTGTGCTATAAATAGCCTTTTAAAAATGAAAATACTAAGCCAAATGTGGTAGCATATGCCTGTAATCCCAGCAATTTGGGAGGCTGAGGAAAGAGGATTGCAAGTTAATGCCAGCCTCAGTAATTTAGCAAGGTCCTAAGCAACTCAGTGAGACCCTGTCTCAAAATAAAAAATACAAAGGGCTAGGAATGTGGCTCAGTAGTTAAGAGCCCCAATACCCCCCACCCCCAAAATGATACTGAAGGTGTTAATGGCTTTCTTCTTTCATTGATTCATTCACTTGGAAGTTACAAAGAACTGATTAATTTTTTTTTTTGTTTGTTTGTTTATTCACTCAACAAAAAGTTGAGTTTTCTTAAGTGGTTAAAGATTTTTAGGTTCTGTAGCCCATGGAAACTCTCCTTAATGTCTGGTGACAGTTTAAGTAAACAGTTCTTCATTTGTGGTAATTGTTAGTTTTCAGGATTTATCTTGATCACTACTTTAAATTAGTCACTCAGATTCAGCTCAGTGACCCTGTGTTTTCAAAAGCAAAGTACAAGTCAGCCTTTTAATGTCTGTAGTTTATTTATTAGAAGTTTGTTTCCTAACATGTTAGACATTTAAATGAAGATTAAATAAAATTAGTTTTTCAGTTACTTATGCTCACTAGTTATATTTCAAATGCTTAGTAGTTATCTGGGCTCATGACTTGTATTTGACAACATAGATAAATAAAATTTCCATCATTGCAGGCTGATAATACCGTAGAAAGCTTCTCAACCAAGAAACTAAATTTATTTCAGAAATTTTAAGAAAAGTATTTGGATATTCTTTTTATTCTTGTCAAATCTACTCAGGAAGATTTGGGAAATCATAATTTTTCTTTTTTTCAGTACCAGGAATTGAACCTAGGGTCTCACACTTGCTAGATACATATGTTCTACGTCTGAGCTACACCCCTAGTCCTGGGAAGTCATATAAGTTTTTATCTTCTTTATTTTTCTAGTTTGATGGCAAGCATGTTAAGAGGAAAGACTTAACGTTTTATATTAACAAAATGGAGCAAATTATAAATCATGATACATGCTACGTTTGTATTCTAATAAACTGTTGGATTATACTCCTTAAGCAAAAGTATTTTTATAAATTAGGAGATACGTAAAAAATCATATTCTACTCATATAATAATATAAAATATTCTGATATGTATAATTCCAAGGGAAAAATGTACATAAACATTTGTGTGGCATTTTATTTTACTCACAAATTTTTGTGCTATAAAGCAGCATGAATAAAATCCTAGGCATGCTTTCATGCATTTTGTGTGTCTGAATAATTTTGTTTAATGGCTCAGAAAATTCAAAATATATTTCATATATTTGGTATGAAAATTCTGTTTTATTTAAAAAATTTTCTTAAATCTTGTTATTAGTTTAGGAGGATGGTATAGTATTTATCCCAAATATCTCATGGTCAAGTCAATAAAAATCTAACATGCAGATGCTGTTAATTTATGTAAATATTTTGTAGTAGGTAATTTCTTTCCTCTTATTAAATAAAAAAATTCATTATACTTATTTCACTGTTCCTTAAGGTATTTATTATTTTTGCTGCACATTTTGCACTGGTTTAATTGCAGAAATTGGATTGCATTTATTGATGACAAATGATTTTTCAAAATCATCCTGGAAGGTGACAAACTTCTTTGCCTTTTATTTGCTTGAAATAGCCATTAGTAGGAAGTTTGTTTCTCTATCTTTGGCTGTTTCCTTCTTGTCGTCCATTATATTGTATACTTTTTCAGAGCCATTTATAAATTATAGCCATATCTTGTTGCTATTACATTTCTTTTATAATTCATTTAAGGGATTCAATAGGAGTTTTGTGGGCTACTGAGTATTAAAGTGACATGGAAGTTAATAAAATGATATAAAAGTAGAAGTTCCTTAGAGTCAGGGTATTGCTCAGTGATACAGCACCTACCTAGCATATGTGGGACCAGGGTTTGATCCTCAGCAACATGGAAAAGGTAAAAAGTTCCTAACCTCGGCTTACTCTTAATTCTGAAGAAGTTACTAATATTGATATTCTTCTGGAAATTTTTAATTTATAAAAAAATATATTATGTATGTATTTATGTCTGTGTAATATGTTTTAGATATATAATACATATATTTAGCATAAATATATGTATGTATTTGAAATCTGCATTAATTTAATGATATTTTGTAGAGATTTATGTTATTGCATATAAAACTGCCTTATTTATCTTAATGGCTGATTAAATGGTATGGCATCATTTATTTAGCCACCACCCTGTTGATAGACATTTATGTTATTGGTTGGTTGGTTTGAGTGAAAAAATAGTAAAAGGAATTTGCTTATGTTTTTATGCATTTATGTTTGTGTGTACATGCACATTTTGGGCATTATTTGCCTAAGTATATGTGTTTTTACTAAAATATAACATTCATATAGAAAAGTATGCAAGTTATTAAGTGTACTATGTTGGTCAGTTTTTTTGGTTTTTTTTTGCCATGACCAAAATATTTGACAAGGACAACTTAGAGGAGGAAAAGTTTATTTTGACTCACAGTTTCATAGGTTCAGTCCATGGTCAGCCATCTCCATTGCTCTTGGCCCCAAGGTGAGGCAGAATCATGGCAGAAGGGCATGGCAGAAGAGCACCATTCATTTTATGGTAGCCTGGAAGCAGAGAGAGAGGGAGTTGAGAAGGGGCTACAGGAAAGGTGTACCTTTCCAGGGCTTGCTCTCAGTAACCCATCTACTCTGTCCACATCCCTTCTGTGTATAGTTATCATCCAGTCAACCCATTCAATCTAGGGTGGACTGAATTAGGTTACAGCTCTCACAATCCAATCTTTTTACCTCTGAACATTCCTGAATTAACACAGGAGCTTTTGGGGGACACCACATATTCAAACCCTAACATGTACATTTTGGTGTCTTTAATCAAAAGTGAGCATCTTGTAAAAGCGCTAACCAGCTCAAGACATAGAACATCACTAGCATCCCAGAAGCCCCACCTCTTCTATCCCTCTTAGGTACAACTCTCCTTTCATTCCTAGAGATTACCACTGCCCTAATGCTTTTATTGTGGCCTTTAGTTCACTCAATTTGAATTCAATATAAATAGCATTACAGATAGCATACTCTCATGTCTGGTTTCTTTGTTTTACATTGTTTATGAGATATAGCCATCTTATTGCATATAGTATTAACTTAGTCTCATTTCTGTATGATCAGTTGTATGAGTATATATTTGTTCTAGTATAATAAGCATTTAGATTTTTTTCTAGAGAAGCTGGAATTATGGCTCTTGTAGAGTGCTTGCCTAGCTTGCTCAAGGTTTTGATCCCCAGCACTGCCCCGCGCCCCCCCCCCCCCCCCCCGAGTTTCTAGATGTTGGCTATAATGCAAAATGTCACTGTGAATAATCTTGGATGTGCTTTGTGGTGCGTGTTTGCACTCATTTCTGTTAATCATATACTTAGATTTGAATTTGCTTATGTCCAGCTTTAGCACTTATGCCAGAAGTTTTTCTAGTTGGTTTTGCCAATTTATAATAATTGCTCTGTGTCCTTGCTATTTGGTATTGTCACACACCAAATTTTAATTTTAGCCATTTTGCTGGTTGTGTAGTGGAATTGCAGTATGATATTAGGTTTCATTTCACTGATTAAGTAATGAAGTTGAATACTTACTTTCTCACATTTATTTAGAATTTATATATTATTTATTGGTAGGATAAGTTGTTTTCTTGCCCCACTTTTCTATTAGGTTGTGTTTTATTTTTATTTTTATAAACTTGTAGTGGTTTTGTTTTATGTGTTTGTTGGTGTGTGTATTGCAATTATGTTTTTCCACTTTGGCTTGCCAGTTTACTTTTGATTAACAAGTAGTTAATAAGGTTCAATTTATAAATCTTTCCTTTTTGCTAGTATTTTGTGTCCTGTTTAAGAAGTTTTTGCGTATCCCAACATCAAGAAGATATTTTCCTTTATTAACTTCTAGAAGGTTTAATGTTTTTTTCCTTTCCCATTTAGATTGACAGTCCATTTAGAATTGATTTTTGCTGGTGATGTGAGGTGAGGATCAAGATTTACTTGTTGGTTAACTTTTTAAAGATTCACCCACAGAGATTTTCTTTGTTTCCTGCTGCTGATGTAATGTTTTAGTTTTTAGCACAACTTAATAATTTTAAATAATGGCGAATAGATTTTTTTCTTTGATAATACTAGGATTTGTGCTAAAATTCATCTTAATGTTGTTTTAAGATTATAAAGTAATATACACAGAAAATGTAAAATTTTTAAAGCTGTAAAGATCATCATAAAAATAGCTATAACCTTATTACTCTGGAATAACTGCTATTTATGTTCCTTTGTCAGCATTTTAGTGTTTCCTTTTTTTGTTGCTTTCCTGTATAGATATTTGTGTGTTTGTGTAAAATTTCTTCATGTATATTTGTGTTATGAAATTGTAAAGGTGTATTTATCTTTATTTTGTCACTTAATCATAAACTGTGAATCTTATCCTGTCATTAATATTAGTCAAAATCTGCATAATGCCATATAGTTGATATTGTAACTTATTTTACTATTTATTATTGGATATTAGACATTTGTAATTTTTATTATAAATAATAGTGTGATATTTGTTATGTGGTCTTGTTGTCACGTGAAATTATTTCTTTAGTTAAATTTTCTTAAGGCTCTTGATACATATTGACCAAAATATAACTTACAAAAGACCTCCAATTTGGTTTCCTCTAATACTATATAAGATTCCCAACTTAATATCTTTATAATGATTTTTAAAGGGAAATGTGAAATCATTTTTTGATTCATATATGATTGTGAGGGGGTAAAAAAAACAAGTTAGCTTGATCTTGGGTGGAGGGTAGAGAAGAAAATTATTTTAGAAGAGACTACTTAGACAGGGGATGGATAGTCTTATTGAAAGGTAAGGAAATTACAAGGAGGATTTAATGTGAAGGAATTTTAGCTGTATTGAATTTTAGATATCAAGATGTCTGAGTGGAAAAGTTTTGTAACATTTGGTAAAGCTTTGTGTATACAAGCAATTACACATCTGCAGTTGTGTGGTAATGATTAATAACCATATGTATTTACTTAGTACGTGAAAGTTCTCAAGGTTTTGCTCATCTTATTTTTATTTTGAGGGCAGGGTCTTGCTAAGTTGCTGAGGTTGTACTCGAACTTGGATCCTCCTGCCTCAGTCTCCTTTGTCTAATCTCACTTGATTTTCTGAGATAAGGTGGATATTATTACTACCAACAATTAACAGATGAGGAAATGATTATAATAATGAACAGCATCAAGAATCTATTGTACAGTGTTGTGTACTGTAGTTTTGGTATTTTACTTATATAATCTTATTTAATGCTACAGAAATCCTTTGAGGATTTTCTGTAAGTTACATGTGAACAAGGTCAAAATGATTAGATTTTATTTGTTCATCCTCACACTGCAAATATTACTATTTGTAATTGGATTGTATTTCTTTTAACTCCCAGCCTATGTTTTTTACCATTCTACCTCTGAAAGCCAAGTTTACTCAGCTGGTAATTGGACGAGGTGGCATTGAACAACTCAAAGTCTTCTAATGCTTTACCTAAGTATTGTTAGTACTTGGCCACTTTATTCCAGAATAGCTAGAAATTCATTTCATAGTCTGGAAGCCATCCAAACTATAGATAATATATAGAAAGATATAACATGTTTGTGCAAAAAGCATTTTAACATAATCTGAATAACCTAGATTTATTAAGAAGCAGTTACAGTAGTGTAAATAACTCTTGAACTGAAAAGTATCAGATCTTGGTGCTAGTTTTAAAACTTTATAAATATGGATGAAAGAGACACCTCTGAAGTTTTAGTTTCCTTATTGGCAACATAAGTATAAGGAATAATTCATAGATCACAATAGTTAGGATTTTAGTCTTAGCATAAGGAAGACATGAGTTTAAAGTTTGGTTTTCACTCTTGATTAATGTGATTTTAGGCAATAATTCACTTTCTGTTGCTTAGTTTTATTTTTAAAGTGGGATAAAAATATTTTTCCATAGATTTACTATAAGATTAAATGCCATAGACTGTAACAGGCCATATGTCCAGACCATATGTCCCCTGCCTGCTACTAAAGTCCATTGTGTTCTTAGTGACAAGGACAGTACCTGATACATAACAAATATTAGCTAAATCTTAGTTTACTATGCTGAGAAAGAGAAATCACAAACTTAAAAACACCATATAAATGATAAAGTATTTTTAAAGTTAGAAAAGCCAGATCTAGAACAATTTTTTTAACTTCTACCTTTGAAAAAAATTTGGACTTAAAAAATGTTGCAGAAATAGTAGAGTTCACATAAACCCTTCACTCATCTTTCCCTAATGTCAAACCTTTTTAAACATAGTACAATTGTCAAAACCTGAAACTTAGACAAAAATACCAATAAACTCAGACCTCATTTGAATTGAAGTTGCTACTCTTTAAAGTCCTTTTTCTATTCCAAGATTTGATTCAGATCCCACATTTCATTTAGTAGTTGTATCTTCTTAGATTCCTCCAATCTGTAGCAGTTGCTTAGACTTTCCTTGTCTTTTGTGACCATGATATTTTTGAGGAACACTAGTCAATTATTTAGTAGACTGACTCTCAATTTGAGTTTGTCTGATGTCTCCTTTAGTTAGATTAAAGCTCTGCAGTTTTGACAATCTTGAAAAAGGAATGTTGTGTCTTTTTCAGGACATCATATCAGGTGGACATAATATGGCTATGTCTTCATACTGGTGATTTAACTTTTACCCTTTGTTAAGGTGGTATCTTCCAGGTTGTTCCTCTGTAAAGTTACTACTTTTTCCTTTACAATTGACAAATACTTTGCAGAAGATACTTTGAAACAGTATACTTATTAGTATAGATATTTATTTTATTGTATGGTTTATAATATAGTATTATCATATGTTCTTGCTCATATTGCTCTAAGCTTTGGCCATTACAAGTTCTTTCAGGCTAGGTTCTATGTCCTTTTTTTGAGGTAATGGGGATTATACCCAGGAGCACTTATACTGAGCTACATCCTAGCCCTTTTTATTTTGAAACAGTGTCTTGCTAAGTTGCATAGAGCCTTGCTAAGTTCCTAAGGTTGGCCTTGAACTTGGATCCTTCTGCCTCTGCCTCCTGAGTCACTGGGATTGTCGGCTTTTGTCACCACTCTCAGCTCTATGTCCTTTTGATGTGCTCTGATTGCTTTTCAAGCATGTTAGCTTCTGGCACCACAATTTTTCATGGTCATCATCCATTTTCCTCTGCCTTAGCCCTAGAATCAGCTATTTCCCAGAGTCCTTAGCCTTTTTTATTTGGATAATTTATTTTAGAAGATAAGTTCTTGTCGGGCTTGGTGGTGCATGCTTATAATCCCAGCAGCTCAGGAAGCTGAGACAGGAGAATCATGAGTTCAAAGCCAGCCTCAGCAACTTATTGAGGCCCTAAACAATTCATTGAGACCCTGTCTCTAAAATAAAATACAAAAAAGGGCCGAGAATGTGGCTCAGTAGTTAAGTGCCTCTGAGTTCAATCCCTGGTTAAACAACAACAACAACAAGAAACAAACAAAAAAAACCAACGGTCTTTATGGTGAATGTCATCCCTCCATGGTAACTTCAGCAAACAAAGTAGGAAGTATATTTATGTGTACTGACCCATATGAACACAGTATCCATACTAATTTCCTTATTTTGGTAGGACCCAGCCATCTGTATTAAAAGATATTGAATGGAGGAGAAGGGAATGCAAAATATGGTTATAATGTATCTAGATCAACAATTCTCAAACATTTTGGTCTTGGGATCCTTTCTCTTAAGGAATATTGAGAACTCCCAAGAGCTTTTGCTAATGTTGATTGTATATACCAGTGTTTACTGTATCAGAAACTAAAAATTCAGAAATTTTAAGTTTTACTTTTTAATTTGAAAGTAACAATAAGACCCATTACACATTCGCATATAACATTTTTAAATGAAAAATAATCCTGTTTTCTAAAATAATTTAGTGAGATTTTTAAAAAAAAATTTGTGAATCTCTTCATTGTCTAGTTTAATATAACTAAGTTTTCAAACCTATGGATGCATTTCTTTAAGGAGTCCTTAAGAATAAAAATAGTAGGTTATGAAAGTAGTTTGATCAGGAAACCTGACACTGAAATGGAGTCAGGATCTTCTTGATTCCTTATATTTAAGAACCATTGATGTAGATTTACTGAAACTCCTACAAAATAAAGGCACGTTTTATTGGAAGGATGAATCCAGAACTACCAGAAGGTAAATGAGAGAACTAAAATCATATGATGTCCTGAAAGTTGGAAGAATGGCATTTCCAAGTAGGGTGGTCAGTACCATTCCAGGTAAGATAACTTCATTTAATCATTTTATCCATCTATAGTTACTTAAACTATTAGATGCTGATAGAGCAATCAGAGTATAAATTTATAGTAACAAATATATATATAATAAGAAAGTATTCTGTAATTTGAATTGCAGATCTTTCAAATTTTTCAGATCAAAGGACTGTTGGTCAGCTTTCTCTCCTGACAAATGTCACTCCTTTGAAAAGTTTTCATGTAATTATGGGTCAGGCAGAGTGAAAGATATATTTCACTATGTCTTATCTGTCAGTGTACTGCTTTACCTCCTTGCTATTTTCTGCAGTTTTATAAGCTTGGAATTTGAAATCTTCCTGTTGACTGGTTACATCTAACTGTTCTTGTCAAAACTATCCTGGAAATACACACACACACACACACACACACACACACACACACGCGTGCTCATGCTCTCTCACATTCTCTCTCTGAAGTTTTTCCTTTTCTGTATTCCATAGATACCCCCCAAATATTGCTAACATTTGTTGTTTAGCTATTATGTATGTTTGTAGTATAGTCAGTTGTGTTATATCTTTTTACATTTAAATATTTATACTTGTGGTCACCTTGATTCAACTTAAGTGTTTCCTAGGCAATATTTTGAAATAGATTTCTTCTGGTGATATTTAAACACGTTCTTTTTATATGACTGTGTACTACTTTTACTCTCAGGATAACTGTTTTCCTAAATTTGGGAACAGTTATTTTGTCTCTATATGCCAAGTACAGATTATTCTTTCAAAATGTTTGCCAAAAAAAGGATAGTAGGTAGAAATATTTGAATCCACAAAAATCTGTGTGTGTGTGTGTGTGTGTGTGTGTGTGTGTGTGTGTGTGTCTATGTATGTATGTATGTATGTATGTATGTATATATATATTTACAGTACTGGGGACTGAACCAGGGCCTTGCACATGCTTGGCAGGTGCTCTGCTACTAAGCTAAATCCCAAGCCATTTTTAAAATTTTGAGATAGGATCTGACTAAGTTGCCGAGGCTGGACTCTAACTTGCAGTTCTCCTGCCTCAGCCTTCTGAGTAGCTAGGATTACAGGTGTGCACCACAGTGCCCAGCTCAGAAATTTATAGGACAAACTGCAGTATGCTTTTGGGAAGAGAAGAAATAGCTGATGGGGAGTCAGGGGCACTAGAGAGGCAATGAAGCTGCAGACCCTTGATGATGGGTGGGAATGGAAGCATCAATACACAGTATAGAGGAAAGCAGAATACCTTTCTTTTTCTCCGTGAGTGGGAGGATAAGAAAGACTACCAGAAATTGAAATTGAAACTTGATAGGACCATATAGCTCCAGAAATGAAGAGGAGAGATGGTGTAAGGATAGATACTTCTACCAGGTGACTTATGTCCCTTGCAAAAATCGATTGATCACATAGAATCTTGAATAATCTGAGCTGGGGAGCTTGCAGTTGATACTGTTGGCAACGAGGCAGTATTGCAGAATCATTACTAGAGAAATGACAAGTAAGCAACTTTATATTAATTTATTTGTGGAAGAATACATTGAGGAAATGATAATGCCCAAATCAGCAGATTGGTACTATTACTTGGAGTGAAATGGATGTCGCTGGATATGTAAATAAGGATGTTGGGAATGAAAAGAAGGAAGATCTTGGAGGAAAAAGTTGGGGAGAGTAGCAAGCAGTTTTGGAAGAAAAATAAAAAGGGAATTCATAATAATTAAGACTCTTTTTTTATCCATAGGTCTGTTGCAGTTATTTCAACTATCTTTGATTTTCCATTCCTTCCTTGTAATTCCTACCTTTATTCTGAGTACCATTCATTTAGTTAGAGCAGGACATTGCTATCTTGAATTGTTCATTGTTAAGACCTTTGAAGAGGAAACTACTGTTTAGCATGATCTCTTTGTTCTAAAATTATACTTTGCACATATATGGATCTCAGTAAATGTTTTTGTTTTTTGTTATTGTAGTCTGACTGAATTTAGCACAGAGCAGGCCCCTAATAGCTGTTGAGTGAATAAATTAATGAAAGATATTATGAGAAATGCCAGTGAAAAATACATGTATGTAAGAAAATTAAATATAAAAGAAAGACTTTTTATTTTGGGACCTAAAATGAAATAAGTCTTGGAAAAGAAAGACATTCTGGATTCTGGACTTGAATTAGATTTGGAGCTTGAGAATCAAGAAGAGATTTTTTTTCAATATAGGAAGACTTCTTTATGTTCAAAATTGGGACCTAAATTTTAGATATGAAGAGGGAGATACATTTTAGAAGTCTCAAGGAATCATGACACTATAGGACTTCTGTGGTGGAGACAACTTGAATCAGGAATGAGCAGAGACTAGAGTTTTAGGAGGTGAATTTTCTGGGTTTAATTAAGTCTAAATGAAAAAGGACTCTTTTTTTTTTTTTTTTTTGGAAATGGTGATGCTATTTTAGTGTGCGAGTGCATTGAAATTCAGATCTAATAGTCATGAATGTGCTGATGAGATTGAGTGAAATAGTTAAACTCAAATGTCAGAAGAAAGGAGGGTTTTTTGTTTGTTTGTTTGTTTTTAATTGACTTTTTCTAGACTTGATTTTCTTCGTGTTTAGTGGATTTTAAAAATGAAGCAAACCAAGTGATGTAAGCCAATCCCCAAATACCGAAGGCCAAATGTTCTCTCTGATATTTTGGATGCTAACATGTAATAAGGGAGGAGCAGCGTCTCAATCCCAGTGGCTTGGGAGGCTGAGGCAGGAGGATCTGAGTTCAAAACCAGCCTCAGCAAAAGCAAAGCGCTAAGCAACACAATGCGACCCTGTCTGTAAATAAAATGCAAAATGGCGCTGGGATGTGGCTCAGTGGTTGAGAGCCCCTGAATTCAATCCTTGATCCCTCTTCCCCCACCCCCAAAAAAGTTCATTGGATTAAGACAAAGGGGAATGAATGGATGGGGGGGGGTGGGAATAGGAAAGACAGTAGAATGAATCCAACATAACTTTTTAATGTTCATATATGAATACATAATCAGTGTAACTCCACATCATGTACAACCACCAGAATGGGTTTTTCATTAGAATAAATTATACACCATGTATGTATAATATGTCCAAATACACATGTGAATCTAAAAAGAAGAAAAATTATAAAGAATATGGTAATATGTAACATACATTACTGATGTTTTAAGGAATTCAGAACTGAAATAAAAAGGGAAAAAAGCTGAAATACTCATTTTGGGGAACTATTACCAACATTTCCATTAAAATTAAGGGCAAGGTAATTGTTTAATACTTCATATTTATTTACATGGATTTGAAAGTTGTGGCCAAAATAATCAGAGATGAAACTAAATAAGTATAGATATTAGAAAGTAGGTCTAAATATTTTTTTTTCTAAATGACAAAGTTTTCTAAGTTGAAAACTGAGGTAAAACTTTGTATCTCACGATTGGATTGCTGTAATATGAATATTTACAAAAATAAATATGTTCTCTAGGTGTTGCTGCTATCCAGGCCCCCCCCCCCAAAAAAAAATCAATTTTTGGTAACAGCTTTTTTTTAAATGCAGCAAACCAATGTTTTCTAACATTACTCGCCTACTGACACCTACTTTTTATTAATTACACTTTTTTTTTTTTTTTTTTTTGGTGAAAAGTAACATGGAGAACACATTTTTCTTTTAAAGAGAGTTCTTAAGGAAAGGGTAGATAAGAATGAATTATTTCTTCATCATGCTTAAGAAGTTTTCTTGTTTTTATAGGTTGCTATTGTAGTCTTCCTTGGTAAAAGAAGTCTTAAGTTTTTTTCCAGACTTTTGCAAATCATTCTTTGTAGTTGTCTTATTATCATATACCTCTGTAAGTTTTTGGATTTGCCAACATCTTTTCTAAGTGCCTTAGGCTAGACTACTTTTATTGTATGATTATAAGTTAAAGACAGATCATTCCATTTATGAGTGATAAGCCTAATGGAACATTTTAGATAAGTCTAAAAATGTAATTTATAGTGCTTACCGATCAACTGATACTTCTAGGTTTAGGTATTTTTATTGTTAAAAATATGCCTCATATTTGAAAATTAATATGTTTACATGTATAATATGATAGTAACTAAATGGTTATGTATTAGCTTTAAATATACATGTACTAACTTTTTTTTTTTTATTTGTACCCAAGGCTCTTTGCTTTGAGAATAGCTTATTTATAAGTCTGTATTATACTCTACTTGACATCCTTCCATTTTTGTACTTGGGATTGAACCCAGGGGTATTTGACCATTGAGCTACATTCCCATTTCTATTAATTTTTGTTTTGAGACGGGTTCTAACTAAATTGCTTAAGGATTTGCTAAGTTGCTGAGGCTGGCTTCAAATTTGAGATCCTCCTGTCTCAGCCTTCAGAGTGACTTAGATTACAAATATGTTTCACTGTGCTTGACTGTACTTAATACTTTTACTGAGTTCCTCTGTTTCTTCTTACTGCATGTTACATTTCATGGTTTCTTTGCAATTTATAAGCCTACAGAAATGTTTGGATTACTTTTTTTTTTTTTTTGGAAGGCCCTTTTCTTTTTTCTTTTCTTTCTTTCTTTTTTTTTTGGTGTGTGTGTGGTGCTAGGGATTAGAACCCAGGGCCTTGTGTATGCAAGACAAGCACTCTACCACCTGAGCTATATCCCCAGCTTATGGATGCCCTGCAAAATAGGACAGAGCAATTCCATAGCTGCTTAAAGTCTCTTATCTCTCTTTGTCTCATACTTAGCCCAAGAGTGTAGTTGTATTTTATTAAACATCACTTCAGAGGTGGTATGATGTCCTACCCAAAGCCTTGTTGGTGGTGATATGACCTTCTGTTTTATGTTCTAATTGATAAGTCCTAAGAGCAGTCATTTTACTGTTCTATAGCTTGATAAAATTATTAATTAGGTAAATAGTAATTTACATCATAGTTTTCTTATGCCAAGCTTCTTGATTTGTGATTCTTATATTGTCCACATTTCAGGAATTTATGGCAGTTTCTACTTTCTTATTTTGTCAATCTGAAATCCATGGCTTATCTTTAAACATTTTATTCATGAGCCTTTTCTACATAGCTGTCTGTCTTCCAGCTTATACTATGAATCTATAAGATGCTGATAATCTTTTGCACATTTTTAGTGTTCGTTAAAAATGTGGTCATTAGCACATTCTGCTTCTCAGATGATTCTTGAGGATTTTTGCTATATTTCATAGCCTGTTAAAAATTTCTTTTAAAGTCCTTGTGTTTTCACTTCAAGGATAGATTGAAAAAGTAGCAGTGAAGAGGGGTATAAGGGAGCACTGTTAGTTCTAATGAGAATTGACCGTACCATTAGTGACCTTAGACCTTTGGTTTCTTTTAGGACAAGCATCACTGTGAGAACTGAGATCTAAAAATGGAATAATGTCTCTACTTATATATAGTAAGCATCAGATCTTGGGCAGAGTAGTGGCCTTAATCCATACACAATCTCATGATTACCTATTTGGTGATGGTTTATTGTAAAGCTTAGGAAAATACTGACTACTATCTTGGCAAAGACATTGAACATAAAATAATAAAGTTTTCATTGTTAGTCTATCTTTTCTTTTAATGTATTATATTTTATAAGTTTGTGTTGTATTCTTGATATTTTATAAAAGCAACCCCATCAAGATATCTAAATGTCCTTTATGTCCCCCCCAGTATTGTATTGATTTTTGGAACTTAACCTCTTTTGGTGCTTGTAATCTCACATCAGTTCTTAAATGTGGCAGTGAAATTGATGTTTTGATGTCCTGACTTCTACTGTATTCCACTTTGATTATCTTTTCTCAGGACATCTTTAATCCTTATTCCAGGTAGATTTTTAAAAAAACCACGTGTGTGTGTGTGTGTGTGTGTGTGTGTGTACACTCACACACACACACACACACACACACATCTTAGTTTCACCTTCAGCTTAAGTACTGTTGATTTTTATTTCTCAACTGCCTATTAATAAATTCTATCAATACTGTTTAGTTGGCACACACCACATAGTCGCTGTGTGAGCACCTACATGTAGGTTCAGCAAAGGATTTAACATACAATGACTTTTTTTTTTTACAATGGACTTTTTATGTATTTCTAAAATCAGCTTTTTTTTTTGAACAGATAAGTGTAAAGCAGGAAATTACTTTTACTGATGTATCTGAACAACTGATGAGAGACAAAAAACAAATCAGAGAGCCAGTAGACTTACAGAAAAAGAAGAAGCGGAAACAGCGGTCTCCTGCAAAAGTAAGAGAATGTATTAAGGTGGTGGTTGCTAATCTTTTAATCTCAAACTATTGGTATAGCTTATAGACAGGAACCTGGTTGGACCTTAAGGCAGATATAAAAATCTTGTGTGATTTAGTAAAGTTGGCATGTTGCACCAGTTTCAACAAGAGGGAGGAGGGAGGGATGCCTGCCCAGAGATGGTGGGCCATGACTTTCAAGTTTTTCTACCTTTTCATCATGTCCCTCTTTTTTCCTGAAAATGAGCTTTTCTTTTCTCACATCTCTTTTATTCTCCTAAAACTAGGGAATGATATGTAGCACCTTGCTTCTCATTTATACTGGTTTTACATACACATACATACACATATATAATGTACACACACGTGTATACATAATAATTTATTAATACGTGTGTGTGTGTGTCTGTGTGTGTACACATATGTCTGGTATTGGGCATTGAACCCATTGGTGCTTTTGCTTCTGAGCTACATACCCAGCCCTTTTATTTTTTATTTTGCAACAGGGCCTCACTAAGTTGCGTAGGCTGGATTCAGACTTGAGATTCTTCTTCATCAGCCTCCTGAGTAGCTGGAATTACAAGTGTGCACCACCATGCCCAGCATCCCCAGCCCTTTTTATTTTTATTTTTATTATGAGAAGAGGGTCTTACTTAGTTGTGGAGGCTGGCCTTGAACTTGAGAGCCTCTTGCTTCAGCTTCATGGGTTATTGGGATTACAAATGTGAGCCACTGTACCCAGGTAGTTTAACTTACTTTAATATTAAGTAAAGTAAAATTAAATACCAGTTATTCATCAGGAAAAGCTTGTTGAATACCTTTAATAGAATGTAAGCTCCATGAGGGCAGGGATTTCATTTTACTCTATTATACCCCAGAAGCTTATTATAGGAGACATAATGGGCTCTTAGTGAATATTTTGTTGTTGAATGATGAGTAAATTACAAAAATGACCAGTAAATACTATTGGAAGTTACCTCTTCTTTTTTTTTAATTAATTAATTTATTTTTCTTAATTTTTATGTGGTGCTAAGGATTGAACTCAGAGCCTCACACATGCTAGGCAGGTGCTCTGCCACTGATCTATAGCCCCAGCCCTGGAAGTTACCTCTTGTTTTTGTTTGTTTGTTTTTCTCTCTTGCACAGTGGTAGTTGGCTATATATAGCCTTTTTGATATTCTTAGGAAATCTTTGAAGTTGGTATATTTGTATCTGTATGGTCAATTTTTCATCCTTTTTTCTTCCCTCTCTTTGTATATGTGATTTGAAGTCATAATCATCACTATTCTTTAAATATCTTGTATACCTTTTAAACTGTAATGTATTGAGACTGACTTGTACTGGAGTAGCTCACACTGGCTTGCAAGTGCTGATTGCTAAAATTTCAGGAATTTTGTGAGCCAGTTGCTGAAACCATTGGTAGCTTATAATTAGTCATGGTGAGAGTATTTATCCCATGGAAATCAGCAGACACTTTCCAACCCTCTCATTCCCTAGCTGGTTGTTAAACATTTGTCAGTTTGGGTGATATAGAGGTATGACTATTATAGAAATTTTTGAAAAATATAGAGACTAAAATTACTTCATTAGTTTCATTTCTTAGAGATAACCACTTGGATTTTCTGCCATATTCCCTTTCTATTTTTTTTTCAATTTTTTGGGATATAAATAGATACTGATTTAATTTCCTGATTTTTAACCCTTAAGGTGTGTGTAAGCTGTTTTTACATTTAAAGTTATTAATGGCTAAAAAACATTTTTATTAGCTAATGTATTATTTTTGATAGGTCATGTATTTAATGATTATTGTGTTGAACATTGCTGTGTTCTTGGAAAGTTGTATTCTTTTCGTCTCCATTTAAAACTATTCTGTACTAAAAAAAATTCATGTATTTATAATTGTATATGATTGAATCAAAAAGTGTGAACTTTGACATGAAGATTATAATGTTACTCATTCCAGAACTGTACCTATTACATTCCTACCCAAGTGGACCTACAATGTATTCCTCTACACTCTTATCAGCCTCAAGTATAAGACTTTGATTTTTTTTATGGCTTACAATGGGTATATCATTGAAGTTTAAATTTGAATTTGTTTAATTGTGGTTATGCTAATTTTTTCCCTCCTTTTTATTGGCATTTTATGTTTCACGTTTTCTTAAGTCTTCTCTCCCATCTTCTTTTTCTTGGGGTCTTAAAGTTTTTCTTAGTGATTCTTATGATTTTGTGTGTGTGTGCACGTGTATGTGGTATTAGGTAATGAACCCAGGACCTGGCACATACTAAGCAAGTGCTCTATTCCTGAGTTATATCCCCAGTCTTTTTTATTTTGAAACATAGTCTTGCTAAGTTGCTAAGACTTGCCTCAAACTTGAAATCCTCCTGCCTCAACCTCCTGAGTTGGTGGGATTATAGGTGTGTGCCATGTCTATATGATCTATATTTTTTTGTTCTGTACGTTAATGAGTAAATCAAGTGACTCATGTAGAATAATTCCAGGGTTTGAGAAAAAAATATTTTCTAAAATGGTGATAGTGATTGATTGTGTTACTTTGGGTTCACTGCTAATCAATGGGAAATCTATTTAAAGATTCTAAACCAACATGATATATGTAAGTTCTGTGTTTTCCTGGCTATTTTAGTACCAGGTTTTTCTGGTGCTATTATGGAGCGTAATATCTTTCTGAAATTCCCACTAAAATTCAAATTATTATCTTCTAATGTTATTGGGGATCCTTTTATTGTGATATGTTCCAGGTGTTTCTAAATATAGATCAAATATTTAACTTTTTAGCCATTTTGCTTGTCTAATTTCAGATTAACTCATTATTATTTTATAATATTTCTAATGGTATTAAGTATTAACACTTATGTTGTAGTCAGATGAATGACTTGGCCTATTCTAACAGATATAAGAAAACATTTTTAGGACAATCTTTTTTTGGAAATCCTTAAAAGGGTGAAGTGACCAGAAATAATATATAGCAGATGGGTATATGAATAATTATTTTTGAGTTATTATATAGAGAATAGGTGTAGAATTTTAACACTGATCAACAGTCTCCAGATAATTTTTTTTTTTTTTTTTTTTTTTTTGTATCTGGAGTCTCAGAACTTTCAGGTATAATGAGTTAATTGTTTTAATTTTTGCGAGAGTGTGATAAAAAGTCACACTTGAGATTTTTCATTAAAGTAACTTATTCTGCCATTTTCTATGAAGAGAAATAAAAGTTTATCTTGGGTTTATAAATCGGTGTGTTGCTTCTTTTAAATTGCTTAGAAACAAGTTCCTCACAGTTTTGACCAACTCTAAGTATAATGTATATAAGACAGTGTTTTAGGAGCATTCTTTTTAGGAAATGCTTAGGAGGATGAAATGACTAGAAATAATATGTAACAGGGGTGTGAGAATTGTAATTTATTGTGCTTAAAAGACTGCTTTCTGCCCAACACCTTTTCCAAATCTTGATTTTTGCTTTTATGAATATTTTGAGTAGATGTCACCGTGTGTCAAATTAGAGATATATTCAGGAAATATTTAAAATAATGTGATTTTTAGTAATGTCTGAATTTAGATACTTCTAGATGAAATTCCCTTCAAAATAACCTTTGTAAGAAATATTATATTATTATGCCATCTTTAGCTGCCATGCATTTTAAGCAGTAATTGCTTTTTGAACCTATATTTTATGGCAAATCTAGTTATATTAATACTAGTTAGTACTTGAAAATGGCCCAACACTTGGCAACATATCTGATGAAGAGTAGGGTAAATAGGAAATATTATGTAGGTCAAAGTATTTTCTGGATTTTGGAATTATCTGTTTTATGAAAGTAAATTTCTACATAGTAGAAGCTTGCCCCTTTTATTTACTTATTTTAAATTTATTTTTCTTTGTAGTGCTGCTTGGGATGGAACCTAGGGCTTGCTCATAGTAGACAAGCTCTCTACCACTGAACTAACACCATAGCCCAAATTTTATTTTAACTGCTTTGTTGTAAATTTTATTTTATTTTTTAAATGCACTGCTTTTGAACAAAAGTCAGCTTTTAATGTCTTGGTGCTGATGTTTTGAACACTTTTTAAAAATCATGTATGTATTATAATGAAGCCCTCAGGACAGTTTTAGGGGTCTTGATCCTCTTGCTCTAGTGTTAAACTTGAATGTTAGACTTTTTAAGTGTTTTTGACTGCTAATACTTGCTACACTGTCTTATTTCTTTAAGGACAATGTTATTTTATTTTTACATTGCTCTATGTGGCCATTTATCACCACTTTTCCTTTGCCCCTTTGAATCTGTTTTGGTTTTGTTTTGGATAGGACCCCAGAAAGCTAAAGTTATTAGAAGTGTATGAAAAGACTGTGTAGCTATATGTTTGTGGTTCTACCTCCTGGCTCTACATTAGTCAACTATAGGACTTTTTCTAGTTACTAATGTCCAGACTCCATCCCTGGAAATTCTTATTCATATCTATACTATGAAAAAGAGCAAAGGTGATTATGATATATACTTAAGCTTAAGACCTTCAAGTCTTGAACTTAGAAGTTTTTGGATAAATGAGTATTATCACTTGATGTTGTTATTGACTTGTTAGGTGAGTTAGGAGGGATTATTTTCCACTGCAGATGGGTTTTATCAGGATTGCTGGGTTAACATTGATGAGGTCTAAGAATGCTTTTCAGTAAATTATATCATAATCCAGTACTGTTTATGTTCTATAGGTCTTTTCAAATTCTTTAGCAATTCAATGAAAAAGAGCAGTATATTTTTAATTCTTTATTTTGAAATGTTTTTCCTTTTTTAATTTATTCAACAAATAATTTGGCTATTATATGAAGGGATCTCTTATTAGGTGTTAGGACAGTGTTCGAATATTTCAGGTAAATTGATTATTAAAGGTTATGCTGAACTCAGGAAGGAAGACATATTCTACATAGAAATAGATTTTGAGCTATATAGAGAAACCTTTCCCAGAAACTTATTATATATATTGGTTTCTTAAAAAATATCAAATTTTTTATATTAAAAATTTTTAATTTATTTAAAAAGAGCAGGGAAATGGATGTACCGGGAATTTGTCAAACTTTGCTTTAGGAAGAAGTGTCTTCTTTGGAGATAAACTGATTGTAAGATGGGATAATTCATAATTCCTGTTTTAAATTAGTGACTGTATGTTTTATTACACCTTCTTAAATCAATTGTAATCAGCATCTAAGCCACTAAAATCTAAAAGATGACTTAACAGAGAATTTGAATTCTCATCTATTATGAGCCATTTTAGTGCAACTGATGGTGGGAAGTAAGAGCTTTTAAAATTCTCTAAATCCAATCAGAAATGGAAGAATAGTGCGACCTTGAAGACATACAACAAAAGAACAAAGTCACCCAGAGCAATAGCCATCACATCTTGACTATCCTACTTACAGCTAATTGTGTTGCATATTATTTAGATTATTTCTAATTTCTCCAGTTGCTTGATATTTATAATATAACTTATTTCTGCTAAAGTAATAGTGACAAGAAACAAGAAAAGCATCCAATGATGCTGTAGCTGGCATTTTAAGATTTAAAATATTAAAACTTCAGATTCTCTTACTGTAATAATATTCATATATTGCTGGAAAAAAAGAAAAATTATTTTATGGTACCACTAGTCGGTAAATCTGCTAATCTCTTAAGGCAAACATATTCCTGTGGTAGAGCACATTCTACTAAAAGATCTTACAAGGATGCAAAAAAGAAAAGAAGCCAAGTCTACGTGAAGAAAGAAAATGTTGCTGCATCAGTGTGCTATTTTTGTTCCACTAAGAAATTTTGTTCATTTCATGCCCACCTCTGTGACACTACTCAGTGATGTGAACTGTGAAAGACTGAAAAATACTAGTTTAGCAAAAATGTTTTTAAAAGAATGAAGTGGTAAGCTGTGAAGGATTTTTTGGTGTGGATAGCAGGCAGCCTTGTCAATAGATATGCATAGTGTCCCCACTATGCGCTAAACACCATTTTGGTTACAAGATTTAGTGGCGAATAAAAGAGACAAAATCCTTAGATACATTTAAAACATTAGAAATTGGAGGGGCCATTGGTATTTGTTTGAGGCAAGGTGGATTTTACTCTGTGTTCTTTAAGAGAAGATTCTATTACTCTGGCCTTAAGAAGGGGAAGAAAAGAAAATTAAATATAAAAGATTCTAGAATTTGATGACACTGTTTTTGAATTTATAACTATTCCAGAAATTTAATTGTGTTTATCTACAAGGCAGTGGTAGCAGTTTCATCCATTAAATTCTACCTTGTGTTAAACCTGAACTCACAGTGAAGGGCAATATACCTCCAGTGCCAGAAAACAATGATCTAGAACTTCTTAAATGGTTCATAAAAGGGCTTTGTACAGTCAGGGATTACATCCGTTTCACATTAGGCAACTTGGGCCAGATTTGTTCTTTATAAAGCCTTTCCTTGCAGTTGCTATGCCACAGAAAGCTATTGAACTGCCATGTTTTTTGGCACTTAGAGCTTCTTATTTGTTATTAACATGTATTAAGGGGGAAAATAACCCTGATGCTGTCTTCTTTAGTTCTCTTTTATATAAAATACTTAATCTTTTTTTAAAATTTATTTTAGAAATAGTTTTGAATTATAGTTTAAAAGGTTTTGTGTCTTCTTTTTTGAATGGTATTAACTTGCATATTTTTATGTGACTTGGAGGAGTTGAAAAATGTTTGACCAGCCAGAGATGAAACTTTCCATTCTCACTGACTGTTCAGGAAGCTGTGACACCCATTTCCATTCTCTTGCCAATGTTTCCCTTCTATGACTTCAGTGCATAGACTTTGAAGCATTGTTGACCACATTGGCAGTTTGCCCAGAACCCAAATACCCTGTGTAATTTGCATAATAATCACCAATGATTTGCATATAGTATAGGCTGAGCTGCCTTCCTGAAAATTTAAAGTAAAAAATGTTTTAAAGATTTTTTTTTTAAAAAATATTTTTAGTTGTAGGCGGAAAAATATCTATCCTTCCTTCCTTTCTCTCTCTCTCTCTCTCTCTCTCTCTCTCTCTCTCTTTCTTTCTTTCTTTTGCTGAGGATAGAGCCCAGTGCTATACACATGCTAAGCAAGTGTGTTCCACTGAGCCACAACCCCAGACCCCTTTTTTAAAGTTTAAAGCCTTTTTTTCTTATACCCTTTGCCTGGGTTAGAAAAGGGATCATAGCTATGTGTTCGTAGGTCCTCATCACTTCACAGTCCTTTGTTAAGGATATTTTCAAGATGTCTCTTTCCTGGGGCTAGGGATGTGGCTCAAGTGGTTGCATGCTCGCCTGGCATGCGTGGGGCCCACCTGGCATGCGTGCGGCCCGGGTTCGATCCTCAGCACCACATACAAAACAAAGATGTTGTGTTCACCAATAACTAAAAAATAAATATTAAAATTCTCTCTCTCTCTCTCTCTCTCTCTCTCTCTCTCTCTCTCTCTAAAAAAAAAGAAAAGAAAAAAAGACGACTCTTTCCTGTACTAGACAGTGTTTTAGCTTGCATTCTGTGTACTTCTATCTCTAGTATTTTTTTCCTTCTCACTGACTATGCCCCTCCTGATCTGATCTTCTAATTTTCTTTGCTTATTCACATCAGATTCTGCCATCTTTTTTCTCTCCTCAGTAATGGAAAAAGGGATCGTTTCTTATTTTCATTCCATTACATGTCTGATGAGAGGCAGTTTAATGTTGCATGATGACCAAGTTGTTAATTGGAATTCATAAGGCTCAAGGTGTGTTGCTCTCTGGTAACTGTCTAGACCAGGCTCACAATATTCTCAATCTCAAGAATCCCAAAAAGATGAAGTTGATTTCTTTGTCTCCTGTCTTCCTTTTCCATTACCTACCTCTAACCAATGAATGTTTTTAGGAATATGTTTAACAATTGTAGTAGTTCTAGATTAACCTTAGAGATCCCAGACTGAAACTCCAAATTTTACTCTAGGATGACATGAAAATTTAATTTTCTCTCTCTTTTTAAAAGTATATAATAAACAAATACTTTCATGTTAAAAAATGTTTTAAGTATACAGGTAAGCTATCCCTCCCATTTTTATCTGCCCAGGTCCCTAGCTATCACAAACAATATTATATACATTTTGTGTATATCTTTCTTAAGTAGTTTTTATGCATATACAAATGTATATTTCTATATATATTTTTTTGTAAACAGAAATTAGGAAAATTATACACTGGGCTCTAAACACACCCCCCCCCCTCTATATATATATATATAATTTTTTTAACTTAAATTCTGGTGTGCTTTCCCTATGAGTTTATAGGGAGTTTTATCATGTTATTTTACAATCATATAATGCTAATTTTATTCATTTCCCATGATTTATTTAATATGCCCCATACTGATTGATATTAAGATCATGTTTAAAACATAAGCCTTTCCTCCCTGCATGTATAAGAGTTTTAAATGGAAAATATAGCTGTGCTCAGTCTAGAATAGAACATTTAGGGACTCCATCAGTAATACAGGGGAGGTGGCAGAGTGATGAGATCTTAACCAACTTTCAGGGTTTTATTAATGACTTTTTACCCATTCTGAGTCAAATTGTACTTTCATACAATTAAAATAGCATCATTCTAATAGTCTTTTCAAGATTATTTATGGAAAAATATTTATAACCACTGATGACCTTTGTTTATATTATCCTTTTTTAAAAATTAATATTTAATTACATTTTAAAAACTTCTTTGTTTTTGCCTTTTTTTTTTTTTTTAAACTAGATCCTTACAATAAATGAGGATGGATCACTTGGTTTGAAAACCCCTAAATCTCACGTTTGTGAGCACTGCAATGCTGCCTTTAGAACGAACTATCACTTACAGAGGCATGTCTTCATTCATACAGGTATTTCTTGAATTAAAATGGGCTTATGGCCATTAAAATTATTATCTTTGTTATTTTCATTTTTGTGTAAGTGTCATCCATTCCTAAGACCATAGCTAATCTGGCATTACCAATCAGATTTCATAGGCCAGAATATCACAAGGAAACCAGGAGAGAATTTAAATGAAAAATCAGTTAGCATGGATGTATAAAATTAGTTAAATAGTCTTAATTGGACACTTATTTGGCTTAAAGTGCTCCTTTCAGCTGGAGAAGTGCTAAAAGAATGTATTATTGTCAACATTTATTTTTTTTGTACAGTATACTCCATACAGAGTTTGAAATATGTATTTGAGAATCAAATATAAAAAGTAGTAGCTAAGATCATGAAACTATTGAGAAAAGAACTAAAGACTGATCACAGCTCTTTGGGGAAACAAGCTAGACAAGTAAGATGGATAGGGGTATGTAAAAGGAATACAGAGTAATAAAGGAAGTGATGAACTAGGAAAATACAGTGGTATCCCCGAAGCCAAAAGGAGAGAATACCAGGGAGGATCAACAGTGTCACATCCTCAGGATAGAGAGGATTGAAGAACTGAAAAAAATTAAAAATCTCTGGGATAAATAGGAAGGAGATCATGTGTAGCTTTTCAGAGAGCAGAATAGAAGGGTCAAGCCACAAATGAGTGGTGAAGGTTTTGAGGCTTGGGTAGACTGCTCCTTTTTTAAGAAGGTGTTGTGGTGAAAGGGAAGGAGAGAAAATATGAATGTAGGAGCAGTCCAGGGTTGGAGCAAGGATTCTCAGTGTGAAGCAGACTAAAAGGTACTCTCCTTTAAAAGGAGGAGCTTCAGCAGAGAGGGAAAGTTTGAAGAGACAGAAATTTGTTTAAAAGGAATGTTTAGAAAGTTTTGAAAGGAGTTGGTAGGGCAAAAAAGGGATGGTTAGCCACAGAGAACAGGATGGGTACATCTTGGAAAGAAGAGATATTTAAGGTTATAAGGTGACGGGTAGAGTTCTTTCTCAACTTATGCTTTTTAAATTCTGCTTTATTTTTTTTCTTTGATATAAATCAAATTTAATCTCATTTTTCTGTGATTATGAGAATGTGAAATCCTGTGGGACATTTTGAGAGGAAATAAAGCTAATAAGTTAATCAAAAGTATTAAAAAATTGTGTGGATATTTTGGAATTTTCCAAAATTGTGGGCTTCTAAGGTATATATTTCCTCAGAAATAGTAACTAAACAACTGTTCTTTTGTCCATTAACTAATCTGTGGATGTGAAATTATTTTAAGGCGAAAAACCATTTCAATGTAGTCAATGTGACATGCGTTTCATACAGAAGTACCTGCTACAGAGACATGAGAAGATTCATACTGGTGAGTGTTGTCACCCTTACTAAGGTCATTGAAATTACTATTTCAAATGTAGGGGAGTTTTTTTTTTTTTTTTTTTTTTTTAAATAAGTAGCAACAACTTGATGCCAGTTTCATTGGTTTTATTTCTTAAGACCAAAAGTCACAGCTTATCTTTTTTCTTCCTTAAATAAATCAGTGTTAACTATTAAGTCTTGGCTTTTATGTTCAAATCCAGTTTGAAATAGAACCTCTTAGGAAATTAAAATATATTTTGTAAGTTACGAAAGTAGGAAACTTTTCTGAAATAGCAGTTTCCTTAGGTGTTTAACAATTTCAGAGGGGGTAAAGTTATCATTTGCATTAATTAGTCTCTGAACTGATTAGCCTGAGCAGTACTATTTTCACCCCTGTTCCCTTCTTTATTTCATTTATATAATTTACCACATGAAGAGAGAGATAATCTTAGAAAGTTGTGAACTTCCAATTTCTCAGTTGTTATTAAGGATACAGAAACAAATATTTGGACAGATAAAAGGAATCTATACCTTAAAATTTAAGTCTCATTTTAGAGCAAATATTTATTTGTATTTTTTTAAACAAATGTAAAACCAGGTTTTATAAATAACTTTGATTTAGTAGATCTTGGATGCCTCTAACATGGTAAAAGGTATTGTATTAGAAATGATTTATAGTGTTTTGCTTTTTTGCAACAGATTTTAAAAAAATCTCTGGGATAAATAGCAAGGAGATCATGTGTAAAGTTAGTAAATTTGTACAACTTTTTTACATTTCAATAGAATTGAAAATGATGGTGATAATATGAATATTGAAAGTATTGAAGTTTTTCATATTTCTCTGTATTAAGTACGCAAGCAAGTATCTGCCTAGTTGTTATTTAGATGTATTCTCATAGTATATGTAGTACTCGTGAAAAGGAATCCTTGGATTGTTTATCATATAGATACCTTTTATGTCTAATAACTTTCCTTCAGCTTTCTTTGCTCTTTAAAAGGAATCATGATTGTGGCTAGTCTGCTAAAATAAAACTTCAATTACATAGCCCATCTGTATGTTTTAATGTTCTACTTTTTGTTTTGTGTTTGTGGTTCTAGTGATCTAACCCAGCTAAACCTAGTTCATGCTAGGCAAGCATCCTACCACTGAGCTATGTCCCCAGCTCTGATGTTCTCCTTTTTAAAGATCATTTTTGCACATCACTTGTTTTAGTTTCCTAAGTAAACATTAATTCCTCATTTTTTTGTGAAAAGGGAGTATACTAGGTACTATGGAAGAAGGAACGATTTTGTAGATTTTGTATGACATTATAACTAAATTTCAGTTTCTATGCAGTAATAAAACCTGATCAGAAAAAATAAAAGTGGTTAAATATTTTCATGTTTTTAATACCTATTAAGTTTTGATGATTTATTCAACAAGAATTTACTGATCCTCCAGCATTTTTAGGCACTAGGAATAGAGGGAGAATATTAGACCATTTGGAGACGCAGACATAAACATACAGTGTAGTTAGGCATTGTAGGGTTTTATGCAAAGTGTTATGCTCTTGTTTGAAAGTTACTTAGGAGAGGCATCACAAAAAATCATCAGGCTAAGTTCAAAATATGTGTGTGTGTGTGATGGGGTAGGAGTGTATCTGAATTTTTTTTTGAAATTGTACACATATTATGTTAAGATATTTTCATTTTAGTGATTTTTTTTCTTAAAGTGTTGATTATGATTCTCTTAACCCATCATTGGAAAAACTGTGTTAAGCCATGGGATCATCTTGGATTTATTATAGTTAACATTTATTGAGAATTTACTAAATATCAGATACTGTACTAAATGTTTTATTAAATATTTCATTTAGTTCTCACATTAGTTTTGAAAGGCAGGAGCTATTACTATCCTCATTTTATAGCTGAGGAAATAGTAGGAAGCACACTGAAGTTGAGAGACTTCCTTAAATTTATATAATCTAGTAAATGATGAAGCTCAGATTCCAGCTCAAGTCTCCATGATTTTAGAGTACAATGTGCAACCACTGACTGTGCAGAATGGGACTAGAAACAAAAATACAGCTTTTGGGCTTTTGTGGTTTAGAAACATCTAAAAGGGGTGGAAACAAAGGTTGGAGTTTTCATGTTATAGAGAAGAGTTTAGAAGAAGATAAGGCTAGAGGGATCAGGACAACAGAGTCTTCAGGATTCTTTAACAAAGGAAAGTTTCTTTTGAAGGGAGACTTACTTCTGTACTGTTGTCCTTTCCTGTCCCATCTCCCTCCTCTACCTGCCACACCCCTAAGTGGAACTGAGAAAAGGAATAGATTTTCCTTATTTACTTCATATTCTTGATTTTTTTTTTTTTTTTTTTTGGTGTGTGTGTGGGTGGGTCTTACAGTCAAATTATCTGTAAGCTAAACTTGGGGATAAAATATGTGGACCCATAGATACGTTCTCTTCACTTATTATTTGGTCCTTTCTTTCGTGGCTTTTATTTTAGGAGGAGGATAGTGCCATTAAGTTTGTTCATATCAGGACTTTCTTTCTCTGTAGGCTTTCAGGTGAGAATGTGTTTAAAGTAGTTCTGGCAGTTAAAAAAAAATCTGATATTTCTACCATTATTAAATTGTCAAGCAGATAAGTTACTCATCAACTAATCCTCAAAGGTTGTAGAGAGAGAAGGACCACTGGTTCTGAAAGTCCCTATTTTCTTTGCAACCTTCCACATCCCCTTAGGTTTCATTATACCATCTCCTCCTAGTCCTTCACCCTTAAACCCAGTCCCTGCATCATTTACAACTTGTGTAAAAATCATTACCTCTCTGGCTGATCTGACCAACAGTAAGGATATCTTCTGTGGCTTTTAAAGTTGATAACTTAGTTTGATTTGATCTTTAAATAGAGATATTATTAACTGATCCCAGACAGACTATCCTAATTCTATTCCTAAATTTGGGCTTGTCTATTAAATACTATTTTAGGGGTAGTACTTTCTCCTCTAGGGGCTGATCCCTGAAATTCTGATTGGAAAACTATCACAATTCAAATGTTCTCTAGACCATTATTTTTAGCAATTATGGGAAATGTGTATCTCTTTGTGAATATTATAGATCCTTTACTTATGGTACATTTGGGGAATGAAGGGAAGATAGGGGCTAAGATTGAAGATGATAATTCTGATGATTTTGTTCAGAACCAAAATCATTGGTCAGTTATATATCAAGGTTAAACCTTTATTGACAGATTTGCTTTGTGATCAGGTGCTTTGGTGAATGATGCCTTTTCCCTTGTGTTTTCAAAATGCATATGTAGAACAACATATAATCAGTTGTGTTCTTTTCTCCTCATCTTGTGACTGTTCTGCTCCACGAAAACATTAGTCTTAACACCATGGTGGGGGAGAGTTCAAGGAGTAAAAATCTTAAGTAGAGTTTTAAATTTTGCTTTATTTTTCTAAGTTTCTCTAAATATTAAGCCACAGAATACCTAATCTGCTATTCTGACTGTTGTAGCAAATTATGGTTGCATTTTATGGTTGTGGCAGTTTTCATAATTTGTTTATTTCATTTAATAAAAATGTTTTGAAACCCTTTCTACTTACAGGTAAATTTTTGTAAATAATTTTTCTTCCCCAAAATAAAAGAGAGTTTTAAAATAAACCAAATTATTCAGAATTGTGCTTGATTACTAGGTTTCTTTTCCCACAAAATTCTTTAAGGCTTTATTTCTTAGATTATACAGTTCTCTCTTACCATGACAATAAGAAATGCTGGAAAACCTGTCTTCTAAGTTAGTATTCTTCACCCTGAAAACACATAATGGGCCTCTTCTCCTGACTGTGTCTTTACAACTATGTATAATAGCATTTTTAAAAATTTATTTAACTAATTGAGTTAGTGGAGTGTTGTTGGAGAATATGTTGACTACCTTAGCTCAGCAGTTCATATTTCTTTCAATGTGGTTCAGTTACTGATGAAAAATAGTTTCCCTCTTATTGTTTTCTGAATCCCTAATTTATACCATTTTAGCATCATAGAGAAGCCTTACTGAAAGAAAATGTTACAGATCTGGAAAGTTTAACTCTTTATTTGTGAGGTTGAAGGAGTATTTGTTTGCATTACATCCTTAGAATTGTGATTGCTAAAGCCAGACAGCACTGTTGTGAGTAGAGCTTCCAAAGAAGATGAAGTAGGGAAGAAACAATTGCTGTGGATACTCTCTATTTAACAAAGCTTTCAGAAACCAGATTTTTTCCCCCCTTGCTCTGCCAAACTGTTAATAATTCTTACAAAAAGATTCAGTTACACACAAACATAAAAGCTTCACAACCCCACCCCCCCCACACACACCTTAACACTATACAATGAAACATCTCAGTTGAAGACATCAAAAATCATAGTGATACCATACTTTTAAAAGTTTTTTGTTTGGGAGGAGGGGAAGTTATCTATAAGATTAACTTCATTTTAATATTATGTTTTAGAACCAAATTATGGAGAATCAGAGGCTTTATGGTGAAAGTTGGCTTGTTTTCAATTGAGTATATATTTGTGTGAGTATTCCTTGCTCTCATAGCCATACAATATATAATATTCTTTGTTAGTTCATCATGGCTATAGTAGAAAGAAAAATTTTGTTTAATAATATTCTTTGTTAGTTCATATGGCTATAGTAGAAAGAAAAATTTTATTTACTGTTTGTTTTGATAAGTTTCTAGTTTAATAAATTGGAGCAGTTACAGTGGTCTCATTCTTTCTTATGTGTAATTGCAGAATGAATGAACATGTGAATCATTTGACTCACATTAACAAAGGATGTGTCAAATTTTCAAAAAAAAAAAATTGGTACAGACAGTCTGTACTTCTGGAGTTCAGATGAAATGGTCTAGAGAAGATTCAGATGCATAGCTTTAGGGAAGGTAGACTGTAAGCGGCCCTAATAATGAGTTAGATTTAGAGATTATATAGTCTGTGTGGTACACAGGAGTCAGGACCATCTCATTCATGTAATCTTAGGAACTATAGGAAGCCAGGACCAGGAGAACAATCTGTGGTGTACTATAGTTGGGAATGATAATTAATTCAGGAATACACAGAGAGTGCCAGGTTAAAAATCAGGCAGATGAACAGATACCAGACAGTTGCAGACACTGAACAACAAGGCCAGCCCTGGGTCATATATACTGGCTTAAAAGAACCAGAAGCAGACATAAAAGCTAGAAATTAATTGGGTGCTATAATTCCAGGCAAGGACCCAAGCAAATTAGTGAGACCCTGTCTCAAAATAAAAAGGGCTGGGGATGTGACACAGTGGTTAAGCAACTCTGGGTTCAATCCCCAGTACCAAAAAAAAAAAAAAAAAAAAAAAGAGCTAGGAATTTCTAAGAGTTCATTATTATTGTAAACCCAACAAACATTATTGAATACCTGTTATCTGCCAGTCGAGGAATTAATCACAACATATAACTCAAACACCTGAACACCTTCAAACTCTTAATTTTCTTTGTATCCGTCCTATAAGGAGATGATTCCCATATTCCTGTTTTACAGACAAGGAAACCAAGGTTCTCACAATGATTTAAGTAACTTGCCCAACTATACACAACTGATTAATGACACAATTTAGATTTTTCAGAGTTCATGCCCTTAACAAATTGCTGTGGGAAAGGAAGTTTTTGAATTGACAACAATCTTTGCTTTTAACAATGAAGGTTTTTATTTTGTTAAGGCAAGAACAAAACCATTACTAGACCTAGTCTCTGGCCTGTGAATAATTGTATATGCCTGCCTGAAATAAAGTTTGCAGCTATAGGGGGTAAGAGCAAATCTTAGTTAGTGTGGAGTAAACAGAGGCAAGATGGACAACATGTAAATGGTCATTTTTCATGAAGCAGAAAGGGAGGGTGAGTAGAGTGTATGGATGAGGAGATAAGACTAGAAAGCTTGAATTTAGCAGTAGATTGACTAGCCTTGATGCCAGCCCAAGGAGCGTCAGATTTATCCTGAAAGCATTATAAATTACAGGGTATTTAACTTCCATGATTAGAAGACTATTTTGTGAGAAAAGATGGAAATTTGGGAGAATATTTTTGTTAATGATAACAAGAATTTTTCTGTAATATAATATTTTTACCTTAAATATAATTTATTTGTATCATTGCAAATATATTGGTCAAATTCATCTTTAAATATTTAAAAATAGTTTTAAACATAATAGAACAATATTGTTAAGCTTCAAGCAGTTTAGCCTTATTTTAGTTATGGCTAGGTTGAGAAGTAGACTAAACTTGGAAACCATAGAATATTATAGCAAAACAAAGAAAATGATGTTTCCTGGACTTTAGAGCCTTTTCATTTTTGAACAGTATAGAAAACACTAATTTTTGGAAATCCCCCAAATTTAACTCATGGAAGTAGTTTCTTATTATTTTTTTTTAGTTGTAGATGAACACAATAGCTTTATTTATTTTATGTGGTACTGAGATTCAAACCCAATGCGTCACGCATACAAGGCAAGCACTCTACCACTGAGCCATAACCCCAGACCCAGTAGTTTATTTTTGATGTTTTCTTTTTTCCATTTTTTTTGTCTTAATAGTAGAAAATAGAGTTAGTTTAGAACAAAGTAAATTTATCTACTCTTCTACTTAATTAGCTTTTTTCCCTTTAAAAAGGTTTCTCTTTGCCCTCTGAAAATTATTTTACATTGCTGTAGAAGATGAAGCATTTATGCAGTTGAGTCTAGATCTGATGCTTTGCTTTATAAATCTTTTGCCAACATATTCTTTTGGAAAAATACCCAATTACTTCTTTGAACTCACTCTCCTGAACACCTTCTGACTTTTCTAGTGTTTGGAGCTGCCCATTTGGGGGCAATTACTGGATATTATTTCAAAACCCAGTAGAGGGCTGGGCATGTAGGTCAGTGGTAGAGCACTTGCCTAGCATGTGCTAGGCCCTGGGTTCAATCCTTAGTACTATGGGTGCAGGGGAACCTTTTTAGTGGATAGTCAGTATTCATGTAGTGTATCGTCAGTATTCAAATGTGAGTTAATTGAGTGTTCGGATGCCTGGGTTGACTGACAACAATATTTTTCCATTTGTTGATAAAGGTTTTCATTTGACTTTTTTTTTTTTTTTTTTTTTAAATGCAGACTAGGGATTGAATCACAGGGCTCTACAAATGTTAGACAAGTGTTCTACCACTAAGCTATATCCCCATCCCTTTTTATATTTTGTTTTGAGACAGGGTTTTACTAAGCTGCTCAGGCTGCCCTTGAACTAACTTATCATCCTATTTTCTCAGTCTCCCAGGATTACTGGCATGTGCCACTATGCCTAAATTGACTAACTTTTGATGACTGTCTTCAAATTTATATATATTTTATTGGTGCCTTTGACAGAAGAATGGCTAATACACTGTCAGATATAGAAACAAATCAGCATGAAGAAACCAGAATTTAGAATCTTTTGATCAATCTAAATTTATATCAAAGTAATTCTTATATTTTGCTCTTCCATAAATCTTTTGGAGTCATTCTGACTTTGTAGTGAATGGCTCATAGAAATGGTGTACTAAGATATACCAACAAGTTATTTATCTAGCCAATTTCATCAGCCGGCTGCTTTCCTTATTGTTCATCAATGCAAGTACTTCTCATTGTTTGTTTCCTGTTGTATTTGGTCTTTCTGTTGTTGTTTTACAGGTTAAACTGTGTCTTCTATTTTTTTCTTTTTTAGAGCTTTTTAGTTATACATAGTAGTTGGATTCATCTCAATAAATTCACACATCCATGAAATTTGATTTCAGTTCATATTCCTCCTTTTCCCCTCCCCTGTTCTTTTCCCCCATTCTCTTTTCTCCACTTATCTTCCTTTTACTCATCTATTTATTTATTTTTATTGGTTCTTTGTACTTATATATAGAGCTGAAACTCCCTGTGGTATATTTACACAAGCACATAGCATGATTTTTTAAAAACTCATTTCACATTTCCTCCCCTTTACCATTCATCCCTCCTACTCTGCCGATCTTCTGTATCTCTTTATGATATCCATCCCTCCTTCTTTCCTTTATTTTGCTCTGGCTTTGACATATGAGAGAAAACATTTGAACCCTGATTTTTCTGAGACTGGCTTATTTCATTTACCATGATATTTTCCATTTCCATCTATTTACCAGCAAATGCCACAATTTTCTTATTTTTTATGGCTGAGTAAAAATCCATTGTATATACATACCACAGTTTCTGTTCATCAATTGACTAGCATCTGAGTTGATTCCACAATTTGGCTAATATGAATTTTTCTGCTATGGACATTGAAGTGGTTGTACACTGAGAATACTGATTTTAATTCTTTCGGATAAATACCCAGGGGTGGGATAGCTGGGTCATATGGTGGTTTCATTCCTAGTTTTTTGAGGAATCTCCATACTGCTTTTCAGAGTGCTTGTACTAGTCTTCAGGCCCAATAGGAATATACAAGTGTGCCTTTTTCCCATGACTTCGCCAGCATTTATTATTGTTTGTGTTCTTGATAGTTGCCATTCTTACTGGAGTGAAATGAAGGCTTAGTATAGTTTCGATTTGCATTTTCCTGATTGCTAGAGATATGAACATTTTTTTGAACACTTGCTGAGTATTTCTGTTTCTTCTTTTGAGAACTATTTAATTAAATTGCTTAAAAAATCAATATTGATTGATTTTTTTGATTTCAGTTCATGATGTTATGGTTTTTTTTTTTTTTTTTTGAGTTCTTTATATATTCTGGTATTAATCCCCTGTCAGAGAAGCAGCTGGAAAAGATTTTATACCATTGTATATGCTCTTTCCTTTTGCCCTGTTTCCTTTGCTGTGCAGAAGCTTTTTAATTTGATGGCATAACACTTATTGATTCTTGGTTTGTTTTATTAAGCTTTAGAGATCTTGTTAAGGAAGTCAGTGCCAGAACCTGTGTTGATCCTGTTTTTTTTTCTAGCAGTTGCAAGTTTCTGGTCTAATTCCTAAGTCTTGGGTCCATTTTGATTTGACTTATGTGCATGATGAGAGATAGAGATCTTGTTTTATTCTTCTACATGTGACTCCCTAGTTTTTCCCAAATCATTTGTTTAAAGTGCTGTCTTTTTCTCCAACAAATATTTTTGGCACATTTGCCAACTATCAGATGACTGTAAGCATGTGAGTTTGTTTCTGTGTATTCCATTATCTTTGTGCCTATTTTGATGCTAACACCATACTATTGTTGTTACTACAGCTCTGCAGTATAATTTCAGATCAGGTATTGTGATGCCTCCTGCATCTCTCTTCTTGCCCAGTTTGCTTTGGTTATTCTGGGTCTTTTATTCTTTCAAATGAATTTAAGACTGTTTTTTCTAGTTCTGTGAAGAATGTTACTGGTATTTTGATGGGGATTGCATTGAATCTGTATATTGCTTTTGGTAATATGGCTATTTTGATAATATTAATCCTGCCTCTCCAAGAACAGGGGAGGTCTTTGCATATTCTGAGGTCTTCTTCAATTTGTATTTTTCATTGTTGAGATCTTTCACCTCCTTAGATGAATTCCCAAGTATTTTATTTATATTTATTTATTTGAGCTTATTGTGGATGGGATAGTTTTTCTGATTTCTCACTCAGCAGAATCATTGATGGGCACAGGAAAGTTGTTGATTTGTGGGTGTTGTGTCCTGCTACTTTGCCATATTCATTTATCATCTCTAACAGTCTTCTGGTGGAGTTTTTTTTGGGGTCTTCTAGATATAGGATCACATTGTCAACAGTTTAGCTTCTTAATTTCCTGCTACTATTTTGAGAACACTATTGAATAAAGTGGTGAGAATGGACATCCTTTTCTTGTTCCTGCTCTGTCTGCAGTTAATAGGAATTAATTGCTATATAAAAAGAGCTGATAAAATTAACTGTAAATCTTATTTACCCCACATATATTTAATCCCTCTGTAAATGCTTTTCAGCACTTGTTGCTTCCTTAACCACATTGATTATCTATTTTTTTCTGAGTCCTTTAAAAGTATATTTTAAATTATTCCAGAAAATATATTCAATCAACTTATCTAGAAGTGAATAAACAGGTTGTACAGTTATTTTAAATTTAAAAGGACAATTGCATTTGTCAAAAAATGAATGATTGTGAACAGAAAGAACAAGAAATTTTTTTGCTATCCTTTGAAGCCCACATAATGTACTATGTAGGCCTGTTGTGCTTCAGTAATGAAGGCACTCTGCTCATCTTTAAAAAAAAAAAAAAAATCAATTGGATACATTGTAGCATCTCCCTTTTAGTCCTTTATCATTGGATGGGAGGGAGGGACATGGAGTCTGATCAGCTGTAACTCTACTATGAGAAAGTTTAACTAGCTTTGTCCACATAGAAAAAATTTTGCTCTGCATGTTCTTCAGACATTATTTATTTATTTTTAATGAGAATTGAGAGAAATGGACAGTGGACTTATGGGAACCTGTAATAAAAAAGGTGTTATTTTAAAAAATTTTAAGATTCAGTGTCAACTACAGAAACCATGGACATAAATTCTAGGGTCTGACTTGGAGAAATTTGAGAGGCTGTTCTTAGGAGATGGGATGCTAAGCAATGATAGAGGAGAGAACGATGTGACAATCACAGGCTGGCTACCAAAAACAGTGCTTGGTGCTCTACTTTAATCATGTAGACTTCTGCTAGATTATATTGAGTAAAAGAATTTGCCCAGTGACTGACTAATGTTACCTAAGCCTTTTCTGATGTTGAAAAAAGAGAGAGATAAAAAATAAACAATAATAATAGAGTATGTTAGTCTAATAAAAGCATTTTTGATCCTTCTCCCCCTTGTATGTCATGTTTTATCCTCCAGATCTGTTAAATTTGCATTGTTTTAATTTTAATTGAGTTATTCAATATATAAAATTAAGGTTTACTTTAAATCATACTCTGCTAAATTGATTTATTTGCTCAGCAGTGTATGGGTTTTAATTAATTAGCTACAACCCCCTCCCCCTCAGGAAAGTAACTTTTTAAATGAATCCCAGACTTTCCCCTACCTCATTGAAATTATTGCTTTTATAATGAGATTCCTTAGGAATGCCACTGTCAGTCATACTCTAGCAAAGTATATGTTAAGTTGATTGAGCCTGAACCTATGAACAAGGCTTTAAGACTAAAAATTGAATGAAGTGCCTGTGAAAGACATTTCTAAGGAAGAATAAATAAATACAGATAAAATTTACAGCAATTTAAAAAGAAGGTACTGAAGGAGAGAAACTAGTGCAGGACAGTGATTTTTGAACTTGTTTTTTTTAAAACTCTGGTTTTCAAATGAAATGCATCCTGAGAGTGATACTAAATCAATTTTAAAAAATGTTTTGATCCCTGGCTCTGCAAAAAAACAAAACAACCTAAAACAAAAAAAATCTCAAGGTAAATGATTTCAGTCAGCTCTTGATATGCTGGTAGATGATACCAATTATTATAAACTGTTTCTCCTCATAGAACACTTCTGTCACCAGATGCCTGCAATGGAACTAGGGCTGGAGCTCAGTGGTGGAGTGTGTACTTTGCATGCATGAGGCTCTGGGTTCCATCCCTGGCACTGCAAAAGAAAAAAAAAATCCCCCTCCCCATTACCAGTTTTCTCACTCTTTGGATGCCAGTTGGGTGCCCTGTGTTTTAATACAACTCTGACACTACCTGGATTAGTATCCTATACATAGGTTAAAGTCCACAAGGCTGCCCCTACTTAAAACTGCAGTCACAAGTTCAGCCTCCCATAATTCTGACCATCTATAAATTGAGGGTTCCCATCATCCCTTTCTTGGGTTTGATAGTTCATAGAACTCAGTGCTTTACTTACATTTACATTTTATTATAAAAGGACACTATGAGCTAGGCATGGTGGCACATGCCTGTAATTCCAGCAGGTTGGGAGGCTGAGGCAGAAGGATTGATTATAAGTTCAAAGCCAGGCTCAGCAACTTAGCTAGGCCTGAGCAACTTGGTGAGACCCTGTTTCTAAATAAAAAATGAAAAGGGTGAAGGATGTTGCTCACTGGTTATACACTCCTGGATTCAATACCTGGTACAAAAAAGAAAAAAAAAGGATACAGATGATAGGCATGTAGGGTGAGGTCTGAAAGTGTCCTGAGCAGGACCTTCTATCTTGTTGAATTAGGGTGCAACACCCTCCTCACAAATGGATGTGTTCATCAGCCTAGAAACTCTCTGAACCTTGGATCAGTTAAGATCACTTAGGAGGTTTAATGTTGTAGTTGTGATAAGATTATTAACTCAGTCTGCAACCCTTCCCTCAAGTGACCAGGGGGTAGGGCGGAAAGTTGTAGGCTTTAATCAAAGTCTGTTCTGAGGACCCCCTTGCCAGGATTCTAGCAGGAGTCACCTCATTAGAACAAAAGAGAGCTGTAGCCTAGGAATTTCGCTGGCTGTATTTGTCAGGAACAAAAGACACTCTTAACTACTCCTGTCACTCAGGAAATTGCAATCATTTTAGGAGCTCTGTGTCAGGAATCAGGGTCAAAGACCAGATACTAGAACAAAAGATTCTGTCTCATCCCTATCACTCAGGAAATTATAAGAATTTTAGGAGCTCTTTGTCAGGGCCAGTGGACAAAGATCAAATACATATTTCTTATTGTGCTGTACCAATAGCACTTTTGTTGTTTATTCAAGAGGTCAATGTTGTTTAAAGTGACTGAACAATTAACCTCTGTGGAACAACTAATAGGCAAGAATAGTTTCAAAATGGAATTACACACTTTAAATAGATGAATTGTAAGGTATGTGAATTAAAAATCAATAAAGCTTTTTTTTTTTTTTTTTAAAGAACTTGAGTAAACAGGGGCTGGAGTAGTGGCTCAGTGGTAGAGCACTTGCCTGGCATGTGTGAGGCACTGGGTTCAATTCTCAGCACCGTATATAAATAAATAAAATAAAGGTCCATTGACACCTAAAAAATATTAAGAAAGAAAAAGAACTTGAGAAAATATTATTTTGATATGGCCTGAAGTAGATTTTGTTATAACTAAAATTGAAAATTGGAAAAATAAATTTGTGAAAAAGAAAAAAAAAATAGTTGGATTAATTTACAAAGCTTGAGCAAATATAACCCAGGTGGTGGCTATGGTTCCATAGGCTTGAGGCTGAGGGAAGAGGATCACAAGTTTGAGGCCAGCCCCAAAAACTTACTAGGGATACCCTGTCTCAAAATAAATAAATAAATAAATAAAGGTCTGTGGATGTAGCTTAGTGGAAAGCACTTCTGGGTCCAATCTCCAGAACCGTGACACCCCACCACCACCCTCCCCAACAGAAAAACTTGTGCAAATGTAAAGCATTTAAACCTGTGGTGGTGGTTCATTGTATTATTCTTGGGTAGTACTTTGAAGAGTATACTTGAATGTATTATTTGTCATTGAATCAGCAGTGTTTGCGGTGAACTTTATTTGTTCTAATGAACTTAATCATCGTAGATTCAGGAAGTTTTGTCAGAAAAAGAAGCTTCTTTTTCTGACAAACTTTGTTTAGAGTTTTCCTACTAAACAACAATCAGTCTGGTGTTAGAAATGGCAAAGATTTATTGGAAGTTTTTGAGTGTAGAGCCAAGATTAATTACTTTCTGAATGAATAAAACCATTTTCAGTCATTATTATGGAACAAAAAACAGTTTTGGAAATTAGCTTTTGCTTCCGTTTTTAAAGTATTTCTTATATATTTAACTTAATATTACAAAGGAAAACAGTCCTTATGTTCAGAACTTCTACTTGTGTTCAGAACTTCTTCTGTAATAAAGTTACATTGACAGAAGCTCATTGAATCACAAAATGCTACTTAATACACTTCCCTTATTGTTACAACAACAAGCAAAAACTCCATTCCTATCCAAATATTCCATGGACATATATTCTGAGCTCAAACTATAGTTTCATCACTTTTTGGACCTTGGTAAAGATGCAAAAAAATTTCCCATGTTTCAGAATCCATTTAACTGTACCATTTCACCTAATCTTCAATTGAATGTGATTAATCTGTGATATAACATGTGAAAAGCCAAATGTCAAGAATCTTAATATAGTTTTATAAATGCCTTCCAAGTAATAAATAATGCATAACAAAATAATAATTTCATGGATTGATATCAGTACATTGACAATAATTTCAAAGGTGGAATATGTATAAATCTCATTGCATTCGGGCATTAAACAGATAATTATTTGCAGCTGACTTTTATGACAGGGAACACTGATTTTAAACCTCCCTTCACTGAAATATTAGCTTCCCCCATAAAAGACAATTCTGTTATTCTCATTAGTAAACCTGTTTGAGAAAAAAAATTATACATTATCATATTATAGTTTGAACTTCATTAATAAAATCCTTGTTGAAGTTGTTTTCTCCTTTATTATGAGAGTATGCACACAGTAGCCTTGATTTTTACCCGTTGGTCCAACAAGCCCAATGTGTTTCATATCTGGCCCCTGAAGAGAAAGAGATTATTCTATGAATGCCCTACCATCTCACTACCTCCTGTCATTCCTGCTCATGCCATTCAGTACTTAGATTTCAACAGACTTTTGTCTCGAATAGTACCTATAGCCTGGTGACTCTGCCTCCTTTTCACTGTCCTTCATTTCCCTCAAATCTTCACTGTCCTTATCCACTCTGAATTCTGTCTTCATTTATCATAATCGCTTGCTTGGTTATATTCATAACCTTGCCCTTTCTAAAGAAGACTATTAATGTTGTGGGTGGAACTTGAGGCCTCATGCTTGCTGGGGAGGTGTTCTACCAGTGGCTTATATTCCTAGTCCTCCCTTGCTCTCTGTCATACATAGTACTTACTTGGCTTACAATTTTAGGTAAATTTAACTCTGTTTTTCCATTTGCTCAATTGTTGGAATAAAACAGAAAGTGACACTGAATTCAGGTCACTTTATGCTTTAAATGGACTTTTAATGCCTATTGGAAATGATGTCTTTAGTGCATTCACTTTTCTATTCATCTAGATTGGATCTGTAGTTTAGCCAGTGGGTCAGTTTCACCTGCCATCTATTTCTGTAATTAAAATTGTATTGGAACAGCTGTACTGACTTGTGTGCGTGTGTGCGTGTGTGTGTGTGTGTGTGTGTGTGCGCGCGCGCACAAACACACCTGTGTGGCTGTTTTCTCCCGACAGAGCAGAGCTGAGTAGTTGTACAGAGTCTATGGCCCTTTTCAGAAAAAAGCTTATCAACCTTTTCCCCCAAATTCTTCACACTTTGTTTCCACAAACCTCTTACATATCCTCATCCCTTCTCATATTTAGCAGGTTGCCTACTTCCTGTATAAATGAATTGATTACTCTAGAAGAGAAATTCAATAAGTTCCTAGTACTACATCTATTCACTCATGTGTTGGAAGGTTTTGATATTTTGGGGGAAGGTGGGCTAATAACCTTTCTTTGAATAATGACAAAATTTAGATTGGATAAGGGTAGTGAAGATTTGATGGAAAGGAATAGAATCACTAGATTGTAGTGCAGACAAAAGATTAATGAAATCTGCATAGTAAATGGCATGAGCAGCAATGATAGGAGGCAGTGCTTGGAAAGATTTATTTTATTTTACAAAAAAGCTGAAGATTTTCCCCTGCATTAAATAGGTATGCATGTAGATAGTTATTTAAACTATCTATTTAAAATGTCTTTTTAATTTTAGGGGAAATGTGTTTTGTTGACTTTAGAGTTCTTTTGACATAATTAACACACAATGAACTTTACCATTTTTTAATTGTATTTAGCTTTTAACAAACATGCATTTGTGAACCACCATCGCAATCAAGATAGTTCTGTCATTCCCCCAAATTCCTTTGTATCTTAAGTTCTTAATCCTGTGACAGATAGTAGTATGTTTTCTGCTTAATTTTGCCTTTTCCAGGATATCATTTCAATGTAATCATATGACTTTTTGTAGCCATTGAGTAACCTCTTCCAGTTAGCATACTGCAGTCAAGAGTCGTCTATGTTGTTGATTTATCAAAAGTTTATGTCTTTTATTACTGGGGGTAGTATTATGTTGCATGTGAATACCTCAATTGGTTCCTCCATTCCCTTGTTGAAGTACATTTGGGTTATTTCTAATATTTGGTGTTTTGAATAAAGCATCTACAAACATTTTCTGTAAAAGGTTTCATTTAAAAGGCTGAAAATGGGAGCTGGGGTTGTGGCTCAAGTAGTAGAGTGCTCGCTTAGCACCTGTGAGGCACTGGGTTCGATCCTTAGCACCACATTAAAAATAAAATAAAAGATGTTGTATTCACCTAAAACTAAAAAATAAATATTAAAAAAAAAAAAAGGCTGAGGATGTAACTAAGTAGTAGAGCATCCCTGTGTTCAAGCCCCAAAACTGGTGAGTAGAGGATGAATTCACAAGAGTCACAGTATACTTGCAACAATTAGAATGCAGTTATCTGCCAGGCATGGTGGCTTAGTCCTGAAATCCCATCAGGTTGGGAGGATGAAGCAGGAAGATCACAAGTGCAAGGCCCCAAGCATATTTGAGACCCTGTCTCAAAATAAAAAAGGCTGGGGATGTGGCTTAGTGGTTAAGTATCTGAGTTCAATCCTTGGTACCCCCTGCCCCCCAAAATGCATTTATCACATTATATATGAAATTAACATTGCAGTCTCAGTAACAAAAACCCTCATTCACATTGAATAATCTAAAAGTCCATAATAAAATTCATAGATACCTGATGCTATTAAAGAGAATAGGTTATAGAAAAGTTTTAAATGATCTATTTTAATAGTATTTTGGTTGTTAATACCAAATAATATGTTGTAAATCTCAATGACAGTTTGCTTGTCACTTACCAGAGGACTATAAAGGTAGAGAAAGTGAAGGAAGCAGAATAGGAAATTAATAAATAAGCAAACAAGGATAAAGTAGTATTTAGAAGAAGGGAAATCTGAGAATTGAGAAGAAAGAATAAACAAGTGTAATATCTCTCCTACTATGCAAGTGTTTGTGAAGCCAGGGGTAAGCTGTGGGCATTTTTTTTTTAATTTAAAATTTTTAAAAAATATTTTTGAGGGTAGAATGGAAATGAGAAAGGAAAAGAAGCATTTCTTTGAGAAGCCACAGAATCTTAGATTTATTATAAAATAATCCAGTCTTAATTGTCCTAATCTTTTCTATGTGTTCTGGAAAAGAAAGAAAACCCTCCTCAGAAGATAATCATTTAGAGTCTTTTTAGTTTATGAATTACAGTGTTTTTCATTCAGTCAAAAATTGTAGCACTTGCCAAGTGATGGGAAAGAATATCAGAAAGCTAAGAGAAAATAAGATAATCTGTTTTTTAAGTAATTATTTTTATTTTTTTTATTAGTTGCTCAAGACAATACAATGATCTTGACATATCATACATTTGATTCAAATAGGGTATGAATTTTCATTTTTCCATGTGTTCTTTATTAGGGAAGGACTTTAAAATTTAAACTGTGACCAATGCATTTAAGAAAACAGAAGAAAAGATACAGAACGTAGATGAAAAGATACAGAATTTTACTTGAGAATTGCATTCTTTTAAAAAGGAGCAATGGAAATGCTAGAACTGAAAAATGCAATAACTAATATAAAGAACAACATATAGGCCCAGTTGGAAGAAAGAATAGAGGTTATAAAATAGAAGGCTAGTGAATTGCAAGGCATCAATAGCAAATATCATAGAGACAAGAAAAACAGAAAAAGAGATATAGGATGCAACCTTTCATAATTTGCATTTCTCACTTCTCTCAAAGACAGTACATAACTAGTTATATTCTAGATTCTTAAGACAGAAGTTAACGTACATTTCAACCTGATGACATTTAACATCTCTTTTATGTTAAGAAAGTAAGCTTTTAGGTAACTGGGAATAAGAGTATATTAGTCCTGTCTAATCCTTGGTGTCACTTTCCATGGTGTTGGTTACCTGTTGTTAATTGTTGTCCAAAATAGTACATAGAAACTTTTAGTAATAATAAGTTTTAAGTTGCATGCCATTCTAAGTAATGCAGATAAATCTTGTGTCTTCCTGTTCCATCTGCCTGGGAATGTGAGTCATTCCTTGTTTCGCTTATTCACACTTAGTAGCCATCTCTGTTAACAGGTTATTTGTCATAGTATCACAGTTCTTGTGTTCAGGTAAACCTTATTTTACTTACTAATGGTTGCAAATCACAAGAGTAGTAATGCTGTCAATTTGAATATGTCAAAGAGAAACAATAAAGTGCATCCTTTAAGTGAAAAACTGCAACTATTATAAGATATTTTGAGGGAGACCTATTCACTTAACTTTCACTACAAGAGTATTTTTTTAATATTTTTTCTGTTTTAGTATTAGCTGTTTATAATCTCTTACTGTGCCTTTATCATAGATATACATGTATAGGAAAAAAAAAAAAAAAAAAACAAAGTATATGTAGTGTTCAGTATTGTTTGAGGTTTCCCGCCTATGCTGAAGGTCTTTGATCTTATCCCTTACAGATAAGAGAGGATTACTGTGTATCAGACACCTCTAGCAACTATTGAAATACTTAACAGTGAAATTTCCCTGGAATGGGAATGAGATAATGATGCCTAGTATCACCACTTCTATTTAACATTGTATTGGCAGTCCTAGCCAGTGCAGTAAGGCCAGAACAAAAAAGAAAGTTTCTATCATTCATAAATTATTTGGTATACATCAAAATCCAAAATAATATACAGATAATTTATAGTTACTTCATCAAGGTCATCATGGCATACAACATCAGTATTCAAAAATGAATTATATTTTTAGGCATACCAATGAACAAATAGAAAATGAGAATTTTAATGATACAACTTAAAAATAAGAAAATATCATATAATTGGAAGTTAATCTGATAAATGATACACAAGACTTCTAAACTGATATTAGGAGATACTAAAGAAAAAGGGAGGGACATAATATGTTCATTTATTAGAAGATTTTACTATTCTACCCTTTTTATTGATTTATGTATAGAATGAATTCTATTTAAAATACAAATTGTGTGTGTGTGTATGTGAGAGAGAGAGAAGAGAGATAAAGAGAGACAGAAACAGAAGGAGAAGAATGGGGGGGAAGAACTTTGAAACTGATTTTAATTAAAACTTATGTGGAAAAGCAAAGAGCTAAGAATAGCCAAGATAAGCTTGTCTTTGAGAAGCTGATAGATTTATAGTATTGAACATCAATATATATTATAAAACTTATAATCATTTGAGACAGTGCTTTGTTTACACAGGAAGAAACAAAGATCATTTGGTCTGGAAATAGACCTACGCATATATATTCACTTGATTTATTTTAAAGATGACAGTGTAATATCGTAGAAAAAGATGTTTTATTGAATGTTGCTGGATCTATGGGGAAAAAAATAAGTCTTAACTCTCCGCCTTATGCCATGCATAAAAATCAGTTCTAGATGGATTGTCAATCTACATGTAAGGAATAAAACCTGTGTTAGAAAACATTGGAGAATAGTTTCCTAACTTGAGAGTAAGAAAAATCTTCTTAAACAGGATACATATCTTTTTTTTTATTTTTAATTTTTTTAAATAGTACTGGCGATTGGACCTAAGGGTGCGCTACCACTCAGTTACATCTCTAGCCCTTTTTGTTTTGAGACAAGGTCTAAGTTATCCAGGGTGACCTGGAATTTGTGATCTTCCTGCCTCAGCCTGCCGAGTCTCTGGGATTGCAGATGGGTGTCAATGTGCCTCTCTCAAATAGGATATAGAATGCTAATCATAGTGGGAAGAATTGATAAATTGGTTCTCTTACATCAAGACCAACCATTCACCAGGGTCACTATTAAAAAGGTGAAAAACTAAGCCTGACAAATACATACAGAATTCTTCCCCCTGCCTTTTTAAAATTTATGTTTTAAATTCTGATTTGTTATGAATGACAACAGAATGTATTACAATTCATAGTACACATATAGAGCACAATTTTTCATGTCTCTGGTATACACAAAGTAGAGTTACACCATTCGTGTCTTCATACATGTACTTTGGATAAATGACGTCCATCACATTCCACCATGATTTCTGACCCCATGCCCCCTCCTTTCCCGTCCCACCCTTTTGCCCTATCTAGAGTTTTTCTATTCCTCCCATGCTCCCCATCCCTGCCCCACTATGAAACAGCTTGATGCTGGTTGTTTTAATGAATCATAATAATAGCCATTATTTATCAGTGGTTAGTATGTGCCCAATATTTAAAACACTTCATGAACTAGATTTCTTTTTAAAGTCATGTTTCTTGAGATATAATTTATATATGGTACAATTTGCCCTATTTAGTTTTATAGTTATATGGATTTTGATAACAAATATAAAAAAAGACAACATATAAATATGGGTATATAGTATTAGAGTGAAGATACAGAATGTTACCGTGTTCTCCTTTACTACTTCTTTTTTAAACAAATAGAGAAATTAATTTTAATATATTTTCATTTAACCCAATGGATTATCAACATAATTTGCAGAAATATCCTAATAATTGTTAATAATAATAAATAATTATTAATAAGATATTTCATGTTCATTTTCTTTGTCCTGGTAATTCTTTGGAATCTTATGTCTATTTAACACATAGCACACCTCAATTCAGACTAGACACATTTCAAATACTCAGTAGCCTCATGTAACCAGTGTCTGCCATATTGGCTCCTTTTGCCATCTTTCACCTTTTGATGAGACGGATGCTGTAGGTTGCATGGTAAGTCCCCTTGTTATGTGGTTTCTTGTGAGTTCCATCAGAAAGGGACACCAAAGAGATGAACTTAGAATATACAAGAGTAGAGCGAGGTGTTTTATTCCTCCCTATAAAGCTCTATTAGACTGTGAGTTGGTTTCACATGCCTTTGGTGGGAATAACTTCAGTTCGGTTACGTTCTCCTATTTTTTAGTTATAAGTGAACACAATGTCTTCATTTTACTTTATGTGGTGCTGAGGATCAAACTCAGTGCCCTACACATGGTAGGCAAGCCCTCTACCTCTGAGCCACAACCCCAGCCCCATACCAGATTAAAATATAACATATAAAATGCTAAAACTTTTAAAGAAAATGTTTGTGTAACTTTGTGAAGAGAAATGGAAAACAAAAAAAATGCAAAGTAAACAAAAAACCTGAAAAATTAGATGATATTGTAGTTAAAAATTTTTATGTGTAAAAATTTATCCAAAAGGGCTGAAAGAGACGAATTGTATTACTGGTCATTTTTGTTTTATTTTTGGTATTTAGCTTCACTTGGTTTCTCCTTTGGTTGGCTTTTCCTTTATTGTAGTTCTTCCCTTTGCAGATTTTCATTGTTGTTTTCTATTTCCTCCTCGTAGAATATTTTGCCAAAAATGTTCTGTAGTGCAGGCTTTCTTGCTGTAAATTCTTTTAGCTTTTGTTTGTCATGGAAGGTTTTTATTTCATTGTCAAATTTGAAGCTTAATTTTGCTAGATACAAGATTCTTGGTTGGGATCCATTATCTTTTAGAGCTTGGTATAAGTTGTTCCAGAATCTCCTAGCTTTGAGAATCTGGGTTGAAAAATCCGCTGAGATTCAAATTGGTCTTCCCTTATAGGTAATCTGATTTTTCTCTCTTGTGACCTTTAAAGTTCTATCCTTATTCTATATGCTAGGCATTTTCATTATGATGTGTGTTAATGTAGATCTGTTGTAATTTTGTACATTTGGTGTCCTATAGGCCTCTTGTATTTAATTTTCCAGTTCATTCTTCATGCTTGGGATATTTTCTGCTATTATTTCATTGAAGAGACTTTGTATTCCTTTGGTTTGAATCTCTGAACTTTCCTCTATCCCAATAAATCTTAAATTTGGTCTTTTGATGTTTTCCCATAATTTTGGATATTCTGTTCATGGTTTCTTACTATCTTCATTGTGAGGTCAACTTTATTTTCAGGATGTATATTTTTGTCTTCATTGTCAGAGGTCCTTACTTCCAAGTGATCTAGTCTGTTAGGGATGCTATCTATTGAGTTTTTTAATTGGCTTATTGTTTCTTTCATTTCAAGAATTTCTGGTGGGTTGTTTTTTTTTTTTTCTTCAGTATCTTTATCTCTTTCTTGAAGTAATCTCTTGCAACCTATATTTGCACTCTGATCTCTTTATTGGAGTGATCGAATTTTGCCTGTATCTGCTCACTTAGGTCGTTCTTTAATTCCCAGATCATTTTAGTTATGTACATTCTGAACTCCTTCTCTGACATTTCACCTACTGTGCTATCTATGGATTCTATTGTTGTAGTATATTGGTTTGTTTGGGGCACTTTCCTCCCTTGTTTTGTCATGATGTCTGTGAGTCTTCCTCTCTTGAAGTGTAGATCCGAGGTATTACAGCTTCTGCCCTATTGTCTTATAGTGACCCTGCAGGTTACTGATAGCTCACTTTTAAGGGAGAGATCAATATTACAGCACTCAGTGTACCCAATGTGCAGCCATATTTCAGCTTCTATTTTTACATTTTTTTACAGTTTTGTCACTATAATCAGAAATGATGAGTTTGGTTATCTTTTACTTTATAGTCAACAGGTTTGCATAATGGTTTACAGTTTCTAATGGTAAAAGGCAGGGGTTGGGGTTTGGCTGAGATGTTTATGAGGTAGGATGTGAGAATATGGAGGTATTAGGTTATATGACAAGTGAGAGGGTAATCATAAGAAGTTGGATGTTAGGAAAAACAAGAGATAGGCAACCCCACGCAAGATTCCCTGTTACCTCAGCAACAGGATAAATGTTAGCACCCCTGGTAGAGAAATTTCTGGTGCCGCCAGGCCCACAGGGACCTGGTGATGTCTGACCAGGTCCTTATTGTTGTCCTTTGATAGAAGTGTTGATACCCTAGTTTCATGCAGTGGTAGCCTCAAGCCGATGTTGGGCTGTGGAGCCATTTTGGCTCCCCAGTCGGCGGGTGGCTCACCGTGTATCTCTCCGAAACTCCGGGCCACCAGTGTGGTGGGCGAGCCTCTCCTCTGAATCCTTTTTTTCCCCTCTTTTATTGGCGCATTATAATTATACACAACATTATAATTATACACAACAGTGGGATTTGTTAGACTATATTCATACAATAAAACATACAGAATTTTTACAGATCTACTAAAGAAAAGACAAGCTAAAAGAAAAATAGGCAGAATAGTTGAACAGACACTGCACATATACACGATAAACTATCTAACCTAAAGACTGAGCATGCAAACTCCTATGATTTGTTATTTCCACTCCTAACTATGTGCCTTGTATGATTCTGTATGTATTTTCACCAAAAGACATGTGCAAGAATGTTAAAGCAACGTTGTTAGTAATGACCCCCGAACTGTAAACAACCCAGATTTCTATCAACAGTTGAATGTAAATCATGGTATAACCATATTAGACTTACATTGTGGGCTAAATATGACATTGAGTAAAAAAGAAGCCAGACACAAAAAAATATACATTGTATGACTCCATTTCCTAAGCAAAGCAAAATTGTAACAGAAATTGGCATAGTGATCACTGATGGAGGGGTTGGAGGTGCTTCTGTCTTCCTTAGAATACTAATTATATGTGTCAACTTTTAAGAAAATTCCTCAGACTGCAATTATGGTTTATGTACTTTTCTGTGGGCATATTGCATTTCAGTAATTTTATTTGAAAAATATAGTGTAACTTCTGTGTACTTTTGATATGTTTTAAAATTTTTATAATAGAAGGTTAATTAAAAGGGAAAATCTGGGGCTGGGGTTGTGGCTCAGCGGTAGAGCACTCGCCTAGGACATGCGAGGCCCTGGGTTCAATCATCAGCGCCACATAAAAAATAAATTAAGGTATTGTCTCCAACTACAACTAAAAATATATTTTTTTAAAAAAGGAAGAATCTGTGGTTCTACAAGTCTGTATAGTGGTTATCTTTGAGAGGGTAGCAGTCAGATGGGGCTTTAGGCAGCACTTGGGAGGAGCTCATCCTGTTATGTCTCTTGAGTTAGTGGGCTTTGTTAAAAGTTACATGAACTATGGTTATGATTTATTTACTTTTCTGTGACTTCAGTAAAAACATTACTTGATTAAAATAAAGGAAAAAATTATAAGACAATTTGGATGAAATAAAATTTGCACATTGCTGGTAATTATTGAAGCTAGATAATGGGTACATGAAGGGTCTTTATTTTCTTGTCTACTTTTTTGTATGTTTGAAAAGATCCCTAACAGTGATTCAAATGAACTGTAGGGACAGAAAGCAGATCTGGAGAAGCAGGGAAGAAATGACAGAGAAGCAGGGGGAGGGATTAGAGAGAGTAATAGGAAACTTTTGTGTTTTTATGTAAATTAATTGTCATGATTTGGGTGATGCTTGCAAAGTTATATGAATTTGTGAAAACTAACCAGTCATATTGTGTTAAGAAAAAAATCATAAAACCTAGGTTCTAACCATCCCAGCGACAGTCATTTTCCAGAGAGAAGATCTAATGATCTTCTTTAATACTCTTTATACTTCCCAAATGAATCTGTGACTGAGATACCACTTATTATGTTATTGTTCTGCTCCCCTCCCCCCTTTTCTCTTACAAAATAGTGGACACTATCTAATTTCTTAATGGCGAGCTACAGATTAGCTTGTAAAGTGTATACTTGGGGCTGAGGGTATAGCTCTGTGGTAGAGTGTTTGCCTAGCGCGTGTGAGGTACTGGTTTCTATCCTCAGCACCACATATAAATAAATAAAATAAAGGTGTTGAGTCCATCTACAACTAAAACCATATTTTTCAAAGTGTATACAGAGGCTGGGGTTGTGGCTTCAGCGGTAAATCGCTCACCTAGCGCATGTGAGGCCCTGGGTTCCATCCTCAGCACCACGTAAAAAAAGTAAATAAATAGAATGAAGGTATTATGTCCAACTACAACTAAAGAATAAATTTTTTTAAAAAAATTTTTTTAAAGTATATAGAGGGGCTGGGGCTGGGGCTGGGGCTGGGGCTCAGTGGTAGAGCACTTGCCTAGCATGTGTGAGGCACTGGGTTTGATCTGTAGCACTGCACACATAAATAAATGAATGAATGAATGAATGAATGAAATAAAGGCACGCTGTCCATCTACAATAAAAAAATAAAAATAAAAAGTCTATACATATGATCAGAGGGTCCACATTTTGGGACTGCTCTAAAGTAGACTAAAATAGATGAATTTGGTGCAAAAGCATCTTTTTTGAAGAAGAAAGATGGTCATCCAAGGTTCATCCCTGGACCTGGTTTATTATTAGTATCATGACATTGGGCAAAATTTTCATTACCTGGTGAATGGGGATAATTCCCCTCCCCACCTCAGCCATATTGAGGCATACTTAACAAGTAGAAGTTGTATATGGTGTACAGTGTGATTTAAAAATTTTTTTATTCTAATTAGTTATACATGATAGCAGAATGCATTTCAATTCATTGTACACAAATAGAGCACAAGTTTTCATTTCTTTGGTTGTACAGAATGTAGTGTCTCAACACCAATCATACACATACCTCGGATAGTTATGTTCATCTCATTCCACCATCTTTACTACCCGCAAGCTTCCTTCCATTCCCTCCCTCCCCTTTGATATACATACGCATTGCGAAGTGATTACCAAAATCAAACTAATTAATAATCATTGTCGTACATAGTTACCTTTTTGTGTATATGTTGAGAACACTAAAGATCTACTTTCAGCAGATTTCAAGTACATAATATATTATTCTTAACTATAGTTACTGTGCAGTACATAAAATCTGCAGAACTTACCAACTTACAACTGAAAATGTGTATCTTTTGACTGAACTTTCCCCATTTTCCCTACCCCTGACCACACATACCATTCTACTTTCTGTGTATTTGAGTTCTGCTTCTTTATATCTTATATGTAAGATCTTTATCTTTCTGTGCCTAGTTTATTTCACTTAAGATAATGTCCTTAGTGTCATCTCTGTGTTGCAGATGCCAAGATCTCCTTTTTTAAAGCTGAATAATATTTGATTGTATATATATACTTACATAGTAAATTTTTTTTAATCTATTCATCTTTCAGTGGACACTTGGGTTGTTTCCATATCTTGGCTGTTGTGAATAATACTGCTGTGAACATGGTAGTGTAGCTATCTTTTCAGTATACTAATTTCAACACCTTTGAATCAATGCCCAGAATTGGAATTACTGGGTCATATGGTAGTTCTATTTTTAATTTTGTGAGGAACCCCCATAAGGTTTTTCATTAATGACTGTCCTACATTACAATCTCAGCAACAGTGTACCAAGTACCCTTTTCTCCATATCCTCAAGAACACTTACCATTTGACTGTTTGGTAATAACTATTCTAATAGGTGTAAAGTGATATCTCGTGGTTTTGAATTTCATTTCCCTAATGATTAGTGATGTTGATACCTTTCATGTACTGTTTGGCCTTTTGGATGTTTTCTGTGGGGGAAAAAATGTATATTCAGGTCTCTTATTTTTCAGTTGTGCTGCTGTGTTGTATTACTCTCCCCCTATGCTGGGGATGGAACCCAAAACCTTACACATGCTAGGCAAGTACTCTACCACTTTATATATTGGTTGTAAGCCCCTTATTGAATATACAATTTTCAGATATTTTTTCTTTTTCTGTGGGTTGCCTTTTCAGTTTGTTACTTTGTGTCTTTTGCTCAGTAAAACTATTTAGTCCTACTTATTTATTTTTGCTTTTGTTGTCAGTGCTTTTGGAGTCATATCCATAAAATCCTTGCCAAAACCACTGTAAAGGAGCTTTTTTCCTATCCCTACCTCTCCCCAAGGATTTTTAAGGTTCAGGTTTTATGTTTGTCTTTAATCCATTCTGACTTGATTTTTATTATAAAATTACAAATAATTTTATTTGATACTCAATAAAATTTTAAGCTAAAGATGTAATAAAATAGTTGTTCTAGATTGAGATGTAAATTTCGCCTGTATTTTTTAAAATATTTTTTTAGTTGTAGATGGACACAATACCTTTATTTTATTTGTTTATTTGTAAATACACTGTTTAAAGTGTATTTTTACATTTTGGAATTTTAATTCATCTTTCTTTTTTGTAAGGACACACTGATATTCATATATCCAACCATTTTAACTAATTGGATATTTTACATTTAGGTATATTTACAGTAAATTAATAGTGTTCCTTTAATTTAGGTCTGTAAGGTCTTCCATCATTGGGACATCAATTATATAGTGTTAAGATATTTAGGTACTTGTACCAACTGAGTGATAGAAAAATGAGATGTAGAAATGGTCATGTTTATGTAGTATTCAGCCTACTTCTGTAAAAGGAGAGGTTTTGTTGTTTGGTGGTGGTGGGTTTTTGTTTTGTTTTATTTTGTTTTTGCTTTGTTTTGTTTTCACATGGTTCCTAGACCAACTCTCAAATCTTTAAAATTGTCATTAGAGTTTTCCTGGGATGTTGATCTTACTCTAGAGGTCACTTATTATTTTCCACTATTGTCTGTCCCATAAAGTACAAGTCTAAAATCTAATCTGCAGGAGCCAAGAAACAGTTCTCTTCCTATCATAAGCTATTTCATCCTAAGGAGCTCTATCTAGGATGAGACTGCTGTAATCATTTATTTATTCATTCATTTTTTTTTTATGGTAGCTGGGGTTGAGCCCATGGCCTTCCATGCTAGGCAAGTAGTATACCACTGAGTTAATCCTCCCAGCCCTAAACCACTTTAAATATTATGGTGGCTATAAATTATAACTTCACAGCTCTACAAAAGAAACCCAGAATTTTTCTCTACTTTCTTTTGGGGGCAAGTAGTGACCCCAACCTCTTATTTTTTAAAAGTGGGCGAACATGGTTAGTATGTTCAAAATATAGGAGTTAAGTATTTTGCTGCCCTTCATTCTAGGAAAAGAAAATCATTGTATCCTAGAAAGGTAGGTTTTAAAAAATTTGCTACCTTGGAAAATTAGATCTTTCATTAGTTATGTTAGGGCCGCTGGGATTTTTGTCAATTTAGTGTAAATGACATTGAGTGAAATGTCTTCATGGTACTGTGACAGCTCTACAGTTTTCATTTAATAACCTTATTTGTACTTAATTGGTTGTACTTTAGTCTAAGATGATTTCCTATAGAATGTAATTTTTTTGGATAGTGTATGGTCTCTCTTATTAGTCTGGTAAATAGTCTTTCTAACTTCCTGGAAGAGCTATATGCCAAAGATACTCCCATGTTCTTTAAAGTTATAAGCAAAATTATTGGGTCTGTGGTTACTAAATCATTTCATTTTTTTCCTAGGTTTATTGTGTATCGTACACGTGTTCTCATTTGAGATGTATGATTCAGTCACTGAGTTATAGCTATAATCAACATGTAAATATAATGCTAATCATTTGTACCTTCTTTCTTTTGTTTAGGGTAGCGGGTGGCACCCAGGGCTCACTACCACTGAGCTTCATCCCCAGCACTTTTATTTTTAATTTTGAGACAGGTGTCGGCTAAATTTGCAGTCCACCTGCCTCAGTCTCCCAAATTGCTGGGATTATAGGTGTGCTCTACCATGCCTTGCAACTTCTTCATTTCTATTGTTAATTGTTTATTGAGCTCTTATAATATTCCAGACTTTATTCTCAATTTGCTCTTTTCATGAGTTATCTAATTTAATGTTTGATTCTGTGATATTTTATATTAATATTTCTACTTTGCAGGTAAGAATATCAGTTTTGAAGAGTTTATATAATACATATAATTTCTCACAGTTAAATGCTGAGACCAGCATTACAAACTAGCTAATCTGGCTCTAAAATCTGCACTCTTAAGTACTTTTCTGTTTCTTTTTTGTTAGTATAGTATTTATTTTACTTGTAAACTTTCTGTCCTTTTTAATGACTTAAAAGTCATATCAAGTTTTATGACTTACAAATGTAAGTCATAAACTTCTGTTGTCAAGTAGTATTACTAGACCAAATGAACTTTGTCATAGATATCATCATGAATATTTTTGACTAGACTATGAAAATTTCTACTTAAATTCTCATTAATAAAGAAAGATAAAACATTTTTGACTGTTAAATACTTTACATTCACTATCATAATCATGAACTAATTTGGAGAAATTTTGTGGGGGAGTTAAGGAGAAAATGATGTTAGAGATAAGGTGAAGCAGGCCAGTTTTAGGAATTAAAAGAACACCACTTTGATTAGAGCTGAGGAATTAGATGGGCGAATTATAAAGAAAGATCAGGCACAAGAGAAAGGCAGAATCCAGGTGATAATGCCACTCAGTTTTTATTTTATCCTAAGAACTTTAGACCACTGAAAGGCTTTAAACATAATTACATTTACTTATATTAACAGAAGATGACTAATAGTGTGGAATTAGGAGAAGAAAGCAGATCCCAGAGAGACTACAATTTAAAAGGATGTTATAGTTCAGACCAGGAGATGATGGTATCTTGAACTTGAGTGATAACAGTGGAAATAGAGAGAAGTGGGCCGATTTGACAGGCATTTAGTAAGCAGAATCAGTAGGACCTATTAATTGGTTGAATATGCAGAGAGAAGGTAAAGCAGAAAAAAGTCATATAGGCTCCTGGCTCACATAACTAGGTAGATAACCTTGCCACTTGTGACCTTTGTCTCACCATGTTATTGCTTTCCTTCAACCCAGCTGCAGGTTGAAGATCACAAGTTAGTGCAAGATATAATGTATTTGAGATCTGTGTCATAGAAGTGGATATATTAAATAGGCACTTTGGATGTGTGGATCTGGAGCTCAGATTGAGAGTAATGAAAGCCATGGAAATAGGTGAGCTTCCCTTCTTTCCAAAGAATATAGAATGAGAAAAGCAGAAAGCCTACAAAGAAGTCTTCAACATTTGGAGGGAGGAGGGTGAGCTGAAAAGAGCACTATGAAGGAATAGTCAGGAGAAGTTGAAGAAGTATGGATGTCTTAGAAGCCAAGGGCAAAGTGAGTTTCAGGAAAAAGAAAGAGATCACTTGAATGGCATTGAGAGGACTAGTGAAGTAATGAAAGAGATTTGGTTTTATTAATGACCTAAAGGGGATTTACAAGAACCAAGATTGGAATGGTGTGAAGAGTGGGAAAAAAGGGTTAGTTGAAACTGTCAAAAATCAGATTTAATGTTAAGCCACAGTGAGCTAGATTATGCATAAAGCTTAGATCCCCATAACTTTTTAAAAAATATTTATTTTTCAGTTTTCGGTGGACACAACATCTTTATAATTTTATTTTTTATGTGGTGCTGAAGATCGAACTCAGTGCCCTGCACATACCAGGCGAGCGTGTTACCGCTTGAGCCACATCCCCAGCCCCCTCGTAACTTTTTTATATATAATTTACCCTAATGATCACAGTTATGAATATCTGAAGCTAGGTACTTTATAAAGAAAAGAGGTTGTTTTTTTTTTTATTATTTTGGAGGCTGAAAGTTCAACTGATGTAGCCCCATTAATTCAGCCTTTGGTGAGGACTTGTTTGGCTTTGCAACTTCTTCATTTCTGTTGTTAATTGTTTATTGAGCTCTTATAATATTCCAGACTTTATTCTCAATTTGCTGCTTTTCATGAGTTATCTAATTTAATGTTTGGTTCTGTGGTATTTTATATTAATATTTCCACTTTGCAGATGATAATATCAGTTTTGAAGATAACTGTAATAATTATTACAGATGACATCATGGCAGGAATGTGAGAGGGAAGCCAGAACAACTATGGAGAGGCCGGTTTTGCTGTTTTGTAAGCCCCCTTGTAAGAAGTAGTCAGGGTCCCAAGAGAACTACTATCACATCCTTTAAAGGACAGTGCTCTCAATACTTCTCACTAGGATCCATCTCTTTAATCCACGTCACTTCCCAGTACTATCACAGTGAGGACCAAGCTCCCACTCCATGGTGAACCCTTGGGGGATTCACTCAAACAATATTGAAATCATAGCAGTTACCCATCTGTTATAGAAAGAATTTTTACCCATAGAAAACTGTTTATATGCCGTGTCAAAGTTACCAGGAAAAAACAGCACAGTGGGGGATTTAGTGGATAATCATTAGAAGAGAAACTCTACGGCCTTTGAGTATTAGAAAATTACCATTTGTGGGACATGTTGGGATGTTTTTCTCACCATGTTATTACTTTCCTGAATGCTTAAAAAATATATATTTCTTGCTACTTTTTAAAAAAATTTTATTTTTGTGTGGTGCTGAGGATCGAACCCAGTGCTTCACACACGCCAGGCAAGTGCTCTACAGCTGAGCCACAACCCCAGCCCTCTTGCTACTCTTCAAGTTTTTTCCTGTTAATCTTAAAATTACTGTATAGATTGTCTTCATTTTTCAGTGGAAGCACTTAGACCCCCAAAAGGAAAAATAAAAAAGGATTTTCTTCCAAAAGAAATTTAGATGTTTTTATTTTTCTTAAGGCAAATATGCAACAGTTATTTTACTTTCATTTGCATTCAAAAGTAAGAAACATTCAAAGTATCCAAGCCAGGGACAAGATACAGAATCCATTATCACTACTGCTTTTTCATACAGTGTTTGAGATTAATTGCCAGAGAAAGTAGATAAGAGAGGGAAAGAAAAATGGGAAAAGAAAAGCTGAACTTTTCAATCAGTGGTCCTGGAAAAACTGGATTGCCATCTAGAAACCATTCATACCTCCCATTCTGCCTCAAGATGACTTCCATATATCAGATGAAATGTTAAAAAAAAAAAAAAAAAGCAGAAGCAGTTGTAAAGTACATATGTAAAAATGTGGATAGGCGCAAGGCAGTCCTTTCTAAATAATACTGAGAATCCAATATCCATCAAGGAGAAGATTGACACATTCAGCTGTTTAAAAGTTTAACAATTTTTATTTCATCTCCACCATTCAAGAGGGTATAGAAAGGCTAGGAAAAACCTAGAACTCAAAAACAAAAGATCACCCTCCTTAATAAAACCCTTACAAGTCTTCAAGAAAAAGACTGACAGCCTACCACAAAATTGGATGAAGTTATGAGTGAATAGTTTATAGAAACTGAATAAGATATAAGATGGTTTGACCTCAAGCTGAGATCATGTTTTCAGGTTAGGTGTATAGTTATCAAAAAAGTTGGACAACATAGTCGAATATGGTGATGTTATAGGGAAATAGCTTTGCTGATAGAGGATATAGATTGATAATGTCTCCTGTGGAGGGAGAACAATTTGATAATATATTTCAGAATTATAAATATATTTATTATTTGATCAAGAATTGTTTCTAGGAGTTTATCATCCAAATATAATAAAAGATTACAAAATTACCTATAATAACAGATACTTGGAAATAATATGAAAAATATTTTCTGACAGAATGAAATAGCTCTTTCTACTGATGAGATCTCCAACATATATTGTTAACTAAAGGGGAAAATATATGAGAACAAGCCAGGCCCAGTGACACACACCAGTAATCCCAGAAATTCAGGAGGCTAAGGCAAGAGGATCATAAGTTTGAGGCCAGCCAGGCCAACTCAGCAAGATAGTTTCAAAATACAAAAATTAAAGGGCTGAGGATGTAACTCAGTTGTGGAGCTATGCCCCTGGATTTGGTCCCCAGTACCAAACAAAACACAAAAAACAAATGGGAACAGTAAGTAAAGTATGTTATCTTTGTAAAAGAAAGAGGGGAACATAGAAAAGAGACCATGTATTTAGCTTGTACTTGTGTCAAGAAACTCTTGAAAGAAACTTAAAAACAATATGTGGCAGGGCAGGGATAGGATAGGATAGCTTGTTTATATTATTTTGATTTTTTTAGAACCATGCACATATATTACCTAATTTATAAACAACAGATTATTAAATGACAAAACACATTTAAAATTTTTCTAAAGTGGCTAGTTAAAAAGGTAGGAAAGAAGAGAATTATAAAAATGGGAGGAAAAAGAAATATGAGAGTTAAAAAGGAAGGAAATACTAAAGGGGAGCAAAAGACAGGAATAGAATTGAGAATAACAACAATGGGTAACCAAACAATAATAAAATGACTGTGGAAGATCAGTTTGTGGTTACATTAATCTTTGACTTATTTAGACATCATATTTGTTCTACAGGTTGAGTATAAGAAATACTTGGGACCAGAAATATTAGAGATTTCAGTTTTTTGTTTTTTTTGGATTGGGAATGTTTGTATATACATAATGAGATCTTGAGGGATGTGACTCATGTCTAAACATGAAACTTACTATGTTGTATACACCTCATATACATAGCTTGAAGGTAATTTTATTCAATATTTTTTTTATTTTATGCTTGAAATATAGTTTCACAGTGTGAAATTTCCCATTTATAGCCTCATGTTGGCTTTCAGGTTTTGGAACATTTCAGATTTTTTAATTAGGGATGCTCAACCTTTATTTAATTTGCAGGAGCTGTGAGTGGTTGTTTGTAACAACAAAGAAACATTTGTACAAATTGTTTTTGAGGCATTTATGTGTCTAGTACTCTTTTTGTTAAAGGAAGTTTCTTTGTGTTACTTCTGGCTAAATAAGGTATTAACTTCTTGATCATCTGTTAGAATGCAGATAATTTAAACATGGAATTTTTTCAGTTAATTTATGTTGTCTAATTTTGAGTTCCTAGATGAAAGAAAGAATTTCTAATTTATGTACTTTGGGTGGTACCAATTGTGTGCTTATGCAGTATTTAAAAAAAATATTTTTGGTTGTAGATAGACACAATACCTGTATTTTATGTGTGCTGAGGCTTGAACCCAGTGCTTCACACATGCTAGGCAAGCACTTGACCGCTGAGCTACAGCCCCAGCTCTTATACTATATTTTTAAAATCATAATCTTTTTAAAAAAATATTTATTTTTTAGTTGTAGTTGGACACAATGCCTTTATTTAACTTATTTATTATTATGTGGTGCTGAGGATCAAACTCAGGGTCCTGCACGTGCTTTACTGCTGAGCCACAACCCCAGCCCCTTAAAATCATAACTTTATTGAGATAAAATTCACAGTATCAGAAAAACCCATCTATATAAAGTATGCAGTTCAGCAGTTTTTAGTATCTTACAGAGTTGTACTATCACTGTCTAATTTTTAGAACACTGTCATCACCCCCAAAAGAAACCCATACCTATTAGCATTCACCTTTATTGCCCACTTCGTCTCAGCTCAAGGCAGCCATTAATTTGCTTTCTGTCAGTATGATCTGCTCATTCTGGACATGTTGTAGCATGTACCTTATTCCTTTTTTTTTTTTTTTAGCTGCATAATGCACACATGGATCCAACTGGTGGATATTTGGACTGTTTCTACTTTTTGGCTATTGTAAATAATGCTGTATTTTAATTAATACTTGTGTACAATGCTTATGAGGGCTTAAGTATTTAGTTCTCTTGGTTATAAGCCTAGGAATAGAATCGCTGGGTCATATGGTAGCTATAACATTTTGATGGCTTGCAAAACTGTTTTCCACAGTAATCATACTATTTCATAATCATAACAGCCATCTACAACCCAGTGCTAATACTTGTTACTATTTTAGCCATCCCTAGTAGGTTTGAAAACATTGTGGTTTTGATTTATATTTTACTAATTAATTATGATGTTGAGCATCTTTTTATATGCTAATTGGTCATTTTTACATCTTTTCTTATACAAAGAGCTGTTTTATATTCTCAATTATATCCCTTATCAAATATATGATTCATAAATTGTCCCATTCTGAGTTGTCTTTTCACTTTTAAAAAAATGATTGCATGGAATTTTATTATTTGATTCATTTTAAACTATACAATGTAATAGCATTAAGCAAATTTATAAGGTTATATAAACAAACAACCTCTGTAATCAAGCCCAGGCACTTGTTGTATGCCTGTGAGTCCAGCTATTCCCCAGACTGAGTCAGGAGGATTGTAAATATGAAGCCAGCCTGGGCAGCATAACAAGACTCCATCTCAGAAAGTGACAAAAAAAAAAAAAAAAAAAATCCAGACTTCAGAAACTTTACAACCATTAAACAGTAACATCCCCTCGATGCCTCCCCTGGTTCTTGTGCCACTGGTCTATTTTCAGTGTTTCTGAATTTGCCTATTCTATATCCGTCATATAAGTAGACTCGGTCCCTATTTATCCTTTTCGTATCTGACTTCTTTCTCTTTGCAAAATATCTTCAAGGTTTATCCCATGTTTGTAGGTAGTATGTATCAGGATTTCATTTTTACAACTGAATACTGTTCCATTGTTTGTACCCATCACATTTTTCTCCCTGTTTAAGTTGATCGAGAGTGGCTTGCTTCACCTTTCATCTGTTTTGAATAACACTGTGATATATTTTGGTATACAGGTATCTGTTTGAGTTCCTGTTTTTTAATTCTTTTGAAAATATACTTAGGAATAGAATTGTTGTGTCATGTGGTAGGTCTTTGAGGAATTACCATAGTTTCCCACAATAGCAAACATTTTTTGCAGGGCGAGGTAAGGATAGTGTCCTTTGAAGCACAAGTTTTAACTTTGATGAAGTTCATTTTTTTTTTTTTGTTTGTTATTGTGTTTTGGTATCATACCTAAGAAACCATTGCCTAGCCAAGGTCATGAAGATTATTCCTGTGTTTTATTCTGTTATTTTAATAGTTTTGGTCCTAACATTAAGGCCTATGATACATTTTGAGGTATTTTTATTTATGATGTGAGGTAGGAGGCATCTTCTTCGTTCTTTTGCATGTGAGTATTAAGTTGTCCAAGCACATTTGTTGAAAACACTATTCTTTCTCCATTGAATTGCTTTGGCACCTTTTTAAAAAATATTTTTTAAATTGTTGATGGACCTTTATTAATTTATTTATATGTGGTGCTGAGAATTGAACTCGGTGCCTCACACATGCTAGGCAAGTACTCTACCACTGAGCCACAACCCCAGCCTGCCTTGGCACCTCTTTTTTTTTTTTTTAAGTTGTGCTGAGGATCGAACCCAGGGTCTCACATGTGCTAGTTAAATGCTCTACCAATGAGCTACAACCCCAGCCCTTGTCTTGGCACCTTTTTAGAAAACCACTTGACCATAAATGTAAAGGTTTTCCTCCAGACTTTAAACTCCATTTCTTTTGTATTTGTTTGTTTGTTGCTTTTGTTGTGCTAGGGATTGAACCAGGACTTCGTATATGCTAGTGCTCTACTGCTAAGCCACACCCGAGCCCACTCAATTCCATTTCTTAATACATATCTGTCCTTAAGCCATTAGCACATTACCTTGATTATGTGGTTTTTAAAAACTGTTTTTGGATGTGAGTTTTAGTATAAGGTTGTGAATTTCTACTTTGAATCTTCTGATCAGTTTGAGGAATGTTACCATCTTAACAATATTGTCTTCTAGTCTACAAATATTAGGCAGATTTAATTGAATTTTAATCAACATACTCATTTTCTCTTGTATCCTTTCTTGCTTTTGATAAATGATTTAAGTTCTAACCTAATGATCTCTATCATCTACATTCTATATTTTAAAATGTGCACCTTTTCTTACTTCTTTCCAACATTATCTGTTCCTTCTTGGTTCTTTGGAATCTTATTCCTTTGATTATTCACTGTAATAATTGAATTTTAGTTCAGTTTTTCTTCTACACTGATTCCTTTGCCTTCAGCTTTGTCTCCTTTTCTTTAATAATGTATTCTTGAATGGATTACTTTACTATTTCCCATCTCATTTCTCATTCCATTTCTTCCAAACTTCCTGAATAAGTATTCTCCTCTCCAGACTTCTACTGTATTAATTATTTGGTGTGCAAGTTCCTTAACTTTTCTGGGCTTCAGTATTTCTTTAATGTCTAGATTAATTGATAAAGCTTTCTAGCCTCTAACCTCTGGACCCTTGGAATGTTTCCTTGGAGTCCCAGTATATCAAAGCGAGCTACTCTGCAACTGAATTTGCTTAATAAGCATTGAACCTTTTGCCACATCAGCAGCAGTGCATGGGAGCCTCTGTGGAACCTGCAAGAACACAATTTGAAAGCCACCGGAAAGTCTCATTTGCCCTAAAATTTGGTAACTCTAAGTTACATCCTTGTAATTTTTAACCATTTTGTCCCATTGTCTCAGATAAGAAATACATATAGAGGCTGGAGTTGTGGCTCGGTGGTAGAATGCTTGCCTAGCATGCGTGAGGCACTCAGTTCAATTCTTGGCACCACATATAAGCAATTAAATAAATAAAGATCATTCAATGACTAATAAAAATTTTAAAAAAGAAACACATATAAAACCTTAAATATAGTATGTAATATGTAATTCCATAATAACAATAATAATTATAAAATTGTATTAATTAATAGACAACATACAAACTCAGATTATGAATTACAATCTATTTTAATGCACCTGTGTTGATTTTGTTGAAATAGGCATAGAATTGAAAACTTGGGACTTACCAGGTTATATAATTTACTTGTTGCCAAATTAAATTCTATTCTTAGGCACCATTTCTTCTGGACATCAAACAGTATCTAAAAACAGTTAGCAGCTCTGTTATTCTTCTCAAAATTTTCTTTCTGTGGAATTTTAACTTCAGGTGCTACTTCACTTAGATTCCTAACATTTCCAAAAAGCTTTTCCAAATCATAACTACTCATAATAACATTTTTCTCACTGGTAATTCACGGTAGTAATCATTTGTTTGGCACCTAAAGATAACAAAAGGGATTTTGAGCTACCTAAATATAATTTAAGTCTAAGGAAGCATAATATGGTAAAAATTAGAAATGTATGAAATAATTATTGACTTGTAAGTAATAAGTGCCGTAGGAATTGTTTTAATGGAGTTCTGTGGAAATTCAGAAAGAAGGAGCAAAGTATCCCATAGGAGATTGATTTGGTCTCATTGGGAGGGTGGTGTCTGAACACTTAGTGGGCATTCCTGACTGAAGGAGCAGCATGGATCAAGGTGAAAGTAGGAAGTGTGACAATTCACAATAGCTAGACTGTGGAACCAATTTAGATGCCCTTCAATAGATAAATGGATTTTTTAAATGTGGCATTTATACACAATGGAGTATTACTCAGCACTAAAAAATGACAAAATCATGGAATTTGCAGGGAAATGGATGGCATTAGAGCAGATTATGCTAAGTGAAGCTAGCTAATCCCTAAAAAACGAATGCCAAATGTCTTCTTTGCTATAAAGAGAGCAACTAAAAACAGAGCAGGGAGGAAGAGCATGAGAAAAAGATTAACATTAAACAGGGACGAGAGGTGGGAGGGAAAGGGAGAGAGAAGGGAAATTGCATGGAAATGGAAGGAGACCCTCATTGTTATACAAAATTACATATAAGAGGATGTGAGGGGAAAGGGGAAAAAAATCAAGGGAGAGAAATGAATTACAGTAGATGGGGTAGAGAGAGAAGATGGGAAGGGAGGGGGGATAGTAGAGGATAGGAAAGATAGCAGAACACAACAGTCACTAGTATGGCAATATGTAAAAACGTGGATGTGTAACCGATGTGATTCTGCAATCTGTATATGGGGTAAAAATGGGAGTTCATAACCCACTTGAATCAAATGTATGAAATATGATATGTCAAGAACTTTGTAATGTTTTGAACAACCAATAAAAAAAAAGTAGGAAGTGTGAGATGGTAGATATTTTGATTGAAGGATAAAGTTAAGAAGGGAAACAGGGTAATGTAAAAATTGTAAAAGTAAACCAGAGCTTGATATAGTTTTATGTATTGTCATTTTATAATATGTGTATCGTGTTTTTCCAATTATTCTATAAACTATATCAGTAAAAACTATAGAACTCTATAGTAATGGAATCTTATAGTTTAAAAGTTCTTAAGGAATTAAGGGATAGGGGTAGAGCAGTTGTATGTATAATTAACAATACTCAATTTATAATTCATCCCCAGATGACAAGAAATGCTGGTTTTAGTTGAGAAAAAGAATAAATATAGCCAGGCATGGTGGCACATGCCTATAATCCCAGTGACTTGGAGGCTAAAGCAGGACAATCACTATCTCAAGTTCAATTCAAGTCCTGCCTCAGCAACTTAGTGAAATCCTGTCTCAATATTTTAAAAATATAAAAAATAAAAAAAGATTGGGGAATGTAGCTCAGTGGTTCAATCCCCAGTACCTACCTTACCGCCAAAAAGAATCAGTATAAACAGACCTCACTTTTGGGGCTGAGGCCGTAGCTCAGTGGTAAAGTGCTTGCTTCACATGTGTGAGGCACTGGGTTCCATCCTCAGCACCACATAAAAATAAATAAAGATACTGTATGTTCATCTACAACTAAATAAATATTTTAAAAAATAAAAAACAAACCTTACTTTTGAAATTTGGTCTCTAAGCTTGTTTTATGTCTTAATGTTTTTTAAATTTTTTTATTGTTGTCAATAGACTTTATTTTATTTATTTATACACGATGCTGAGAATCAAACCCAGTGCCTCACTCACCCATACTAGGCAAGCACTCTACCACTGAGCCACAGCCACAGCCCTTACATTAGATTTTAAAGAGTATTTTTCCAGGGTTTATATTTTCATTTAACCACAAATGTTTCTAAAATAGATTAAGAATTAAGAAGCTGTACCTAAGAATTATATTAGACTCTTCATGAATAACATTTTTTAAAGTTCTGATATATTATTTTAAATGATTAAAAAGAAAGATAAGAAATTATCAACTACTCTGCTGAAAGAATGTTCATATTGCTATAAATTTCTTGTTCTCCTGGTCATTCTAGAGATTATGTTCTATGCACACATAACAGAAGGGAGGAAAATTGAGTATCCCTGCTTTCAGCTTTTAGAATAGGGAGCACTTTTTATCATTTAAAAAGAGTGAATTATCATAACTATCAAAGGATATTTAGAGTTTCTTATTGCAAAGCAATTCATTATTTTACAATATTTGTTTTGTTTTAAACTTTCTGTCATGTACTAGGTGAAAAACCATTTCGCTGTGATGAATGTGGTATGAGATTCATACAAAAATACCATATGGAAAGGCATAAGAGAACTCACAGTGGAGAAAAACCTTACCAGTGTGAATACTGTTTACAGGTAAGATAGGTAGTTTGCAATTGTTCTATCCTTATTAAGTTATAAAATCTAAGAAATTAGAAAATGCTGTTTACTACTAAGACTATTTGAGGAACTTCTAAATTCTTATTGATAAGATTTATAATAGAAAATTGGCTCTGTTAATTTGTTTGGAATTGCTTATATTATGCTTATACTAATTTTTTTCTTTTTTCTCTTCTTTGTTTGACCAAAAACACAAATACAACAACAAAAAACCCACTTCCAACCTCTGAATTCAACAGTATTTTTCCAGAACAGATCGTGTATTGAAACATAAACGAATGTGCCATGAAAATCATGACAAAAAACTAAACAGATGTGCCATCAAAGGTGGCCTTCTGACATCTGAAGAAGATTCTGGCTTTTCCACATCACCAAAAGATAATTCACTGCCAAAAAAGAAAAGGCAGAAAACTGAGAAGAAATCATCTGGTATGGACAAAGAGAGTTCTTTGGATAAATCTGACCTGAAGAAAGACAAAAATGATTACTTGCCTCTTTATTCTTCAAGTACTAAAGTAAAAGATGAGTATATGGTGGCAGAGTATGCAGTTGAAATGCCACATTCTTCAGTTGGGGGATCTCATTTAGAAGATGCATCAGGAGAAATACACCCACCAAAGTTGGTTCTCAAAAAAATTAATAGTAAGAGAAGTCTGAAACAGCCACTGGAGCAAAATCAAACAATTTCACCTTTATCTACATATGAAGAGAGCAAAGTTTCAAAGTATGCATTTGAACTTGTGGATAAACAAGCTTTACTGGACTCAGAAGGCAATACTGACATTGATCAGGTTGATAACTTGCAAGAGGGACCCAGTAAACCTGTGCATAGTAGTACTAATTATGATGATGCCATGCAATTTTTGAAGAAAAAGCGGTATCTTCAAGCAGCAAGTAACAACAGCAGGGAGTATGCACTGAATGTGGGTACCATAGCGTCACAGCCTTCTGTAACACAAGCAGCTGTGGCAAGTGTCATTGATGAAAGTACCACAGCATCCATATTAGATTCACAAGCACTGAATGTGGAGATTAAGAGTAATCATGACAAAAATGTTATTCCCGATGAGGTACTGCAGACTTTGTTGGATCATTATTCCCATAAAGCTAATGGACAGCATGAGATTTCCTTCAGTGTTGCAGACACTGAAGTGACTTCTAGCATATCAATAAATTCATCAGAAGTACCGGAAGTCACCCAGTCAGAGAATGTTGGATCAAGCTCCCAAGCATCCTCATCAGATAAAGCCAACATGTTGCAGGAATACTCGAAGTTTCTGCAGCAGGCTTTGGACAGAACTAGCCAAAATGATGCCTATTTGAATAGCCCGAGCCTTAACTTTGTGACTGATAACCAGACCCTTCCAAATCAGCCAGCATTCTCTTCCATAGACAAGCAAGTCTATGCAGCCATGCCCATCAATAGCTTTCGATCAGGAATGAATTCTCCACTAAGAACAACTCCAGATAAGTCCCACTTTGGACTAATAGTTGGTGATTCACAGCACTCATTTCCCTTTTCAGGTGATGAGACAAACCATGCTTCTGCCACATCAACACAGGACTTTTTGGATCAAGTGACTTCTCAGAAGAAAGCTGAGGCTCAGCCTGTCCACCAAGCTTACCAAATGAGCTCCTTTGAACAGCCTTTCCGTGCTCCATATCATGGATCCAGAGCTGGAATAGCTACTCAATTTAGCACTGCCAATGGACAGGTGAACCTTCGGGGACCAGGGACAAGTGCTGAATTTTCAGAATTTCCCTTGGTGAATGTAAATGATAACAGAGCTGGGATGACATCTTCACCAGATGCCACAACTGGCCAGACTTTTGGCTAAAAAAAAAAAAAAAAAAAAAAAAGATGTAAATAATATTGGCACTTTAGAACAGATTAATCAAGAGTGGGGTTACTCTGTGTAAAATGGAGTGCTGTACAGATTTAAGAGCAATGCGTTATAACAAGTTAAGCTGATATGAATAGCAAGATAATCCCATAACTACGTTTTGTTTGGTTAGTCAGCATTCTTTGAACTGCCTTACATGTTGTCACCTTTATAGAAGCAATGCATATACTTGTTTTAGATCAGAAACTTGCTATTCCACCTACACCAAGTTAAAAAGGAAAAAAAAAAGACTTTCGCACAATTGTTTCCTAACTGATAACATTGTACATTCATAGGAGATTAGTAATTGTGTGAAATTTACTCATACTGTTTCTAAGTTTTTCAGCATAGTCATTGCACTTCAGCAGGGAATCTGAGTATACTTTACAGACAGAGTGAACTTAAAGTTTAAATGTCAAGAGATTATGGCTTAAATACATTAGTTTGTCCTATAGGGGGAAAAAAAGAAGAAAACCACCTTTCAAAAAGAATGATATGCCATATACCCTTGATTTTCATTTTGCATTATATTGACATGTGTTTTTTTTTGAAGAAAAAAAAGTAATAAAAATCTGATAGTCTAAGACTCCACTATTTAAAAGCCTAATTACTTTTAATATATGCATACTTTCAAAACTTTTACCAAAATACACAACTGTTGAAGCATTCACTTCTCTATGGAAGTATGCATATTGGTGTCAGTTTCTTTGTACAGTTGTACCTAGATATTTTTTTATGATTTTTTTCATGTGCAAGTATCAAGGTTTTGAAGTTTTAGTAAAAAATATTCTGTAGATTACATTCCCAAGAACATAATGCTTACACAAAATGTATATTCCACATTTTAAATCTTAATTGTATTTTACTTTACATATACACTTCAGTTAACATAGAGCACTTAGAATCTATTTGGTATTTGATTTCTCAAAAGTGAAAAAATTAGAGTTTTAGGTTTGATATGGTTGTGTCATAATCATCTCATAATTGACAATTTTAATTTTGGGCAATAAAAGGAAATTGGGTTATCTTTGGAACTGTAAAACTTGGTTTAATCCTTCTCTTTCTAGACTCTTGGATTATTAAACAGTGTCCAGAGAAACAAGAAATGGGCTTTTTAATTGCTTATTTTATCTTGAGTTACTTTTTAATGAACACTGCTCATTACAGTTTTACAAACCAAAAGTGTTTACTAACTCCAGTAACTACAATTTCTTTTTCAGCTAGATGAGTGACCGGAAATTTTTTGTTGCATTTCAAAATCTAAATAAACTACAGACTTTATCCTTATACCATGAATGTTTTTTTTTTTTTTAATACTTTGTCTTAAAATAATACAGCATGGTACAATAAATAGTACTTTTATATATATACTTTTCTGAAGAATGATGGTTTAAGTTACACATTGGACAGTTCTGATTTTTGGAGCGTAACAGTCATATTGATGCTATCATCCTCTTTAATTTGTTCCAACTTTTTGGGTTTTGTATTTTAAATTTCCGCCATCTTTGTCACAATGCACGTACTGATATATAGCACCAGTGGTAACCTAAAATTAATGTCTTTGGAAGAAGAAGCTGTTAATTTCCATTTTAACTTTTATATTGGTCTTGTAGGTCTACATTCTTTGTTTCAGTATAGAATATGTTATCCATTTAAATTATTTTTGTCTCTTATTTAATGTTATCCCAAGACTGTTCTCATAAAGAAAGGGAACAAAGAAATATCCCCTCCAATATTCTTCACTTATATTCATTTATTTTGAATATATTGGTGTTTTTATGTTAAGGAATATAAATTATGTTTAATGTGGTTTCCTCTACACTTTGGTTATTAAGCTTTGTTTGAAATACTAGTTTTCCCATTTGACAGCTTTCTTTGCTGCCAAAGTTTTCAATAATTTAGACTTCTTTGAAGTAAATATTTAATTCTGCCATTATTGACCTTAAGATTGATGTGTGTGTTGTGTTATGCATCACTTAATTGCAAGAAGAATTATTTCAGGTGAGATGTTAAAAATGGAACTGTGCTCATCCTATAGGCATTTTTCTTATAGTACTTTTGATGACAGTAGGCACTTATTTCCTGAGTTGATTTTTATTTTTTTAAGCCTGATCGGAAATGTGTTCCTTTGGGAACTTGATGCAGTTCTTGGTACTGTGTAAAATTTTTTGTTTGTTTTAACATCACCAGCACAGTTTTAAGAATGTGACTATTGCTGAGCAGTTTGGATAAGCTTAGGAAGGAAGGCCTTTTAAAATGGTAGTTATGCAAACAGATTTTCAGGTGTTGCATTCCTGTCTTCAACACATTTCTTTAAATCTACAAAATGGCAGACTTTTCTACCAGGTTATAAGCATTTTTCAGATAACTGATAATTAGCCAGCATAACTTATTGACTTACCATTTAAGTACAGTCATCACTGTTTTACTGTGAAATTCTAAATGCCTACCAAACTTATCTTGTATTATCATCCTATGATAAACATCTGGTCAGTTTGGGTTTCCCCGTTTTGGTTCAGAAAATTGTTTAATTTCTATCTGGGCATTAATAGAGAAAATAAGTGGCCTTGTGTGCTGCTTTAGATTTGAAACATGGAGGATATGAGATATCCTTTGTAATTCATGTTTCTCATTTCGCTCAGTGAACAAATTGTTCTATAAAAACATGCTCTTTCACCCTTAAATCCTTGATCTCTGTGAGCGAGGTGTGCTTTTTTTTTTCTCTTAGGTTCTACTTTTATGTTTGAGCATTGGAAACATCATATTAGATAAAGTAGTATCTCTTCAACATCTTTTAAAAGTGTCTTTTTTAACTTAAAATTTTATTGCACATATATTTCATTTGGTTTAGAATATTTGGGTGGCTCCTAAATTTTTTAGATCCATCTTCTTAGCTCTGGCTGAAGATGCCAGCAATTGGGTCATTTTCTCTCTCGAGAGGCAGAAAAGGCGTTGTGCTCAGGGCAGGCTTTCATTTCCACAGATGCGAGACACTTGCAAAGTGCTATAAGGTTAGATCTTTTGCCACTTCTTTCACTTTATTAATTTGGGTATTTAAAGGGCTGTTTAAAATAAATAAATAAATAAGTAAATGAATGAATAAATAAATAAAAGCCGGGAAACTTTAAAAGTAGGCATTATTGTAGTACTGCGTATCTTAGAACATTTTAAACTAGAACTCATTTTTTCACAGTATGTATTTACTTGAAGAAGCACTATTATAATCAATGAGAAATTTTTGAGTCTGCAATTTTAATTTAAACCTTTTCCGTTTCAAATTGCTTTATTTCAGGGAAATAATTTTCCAGTTATTTTGCTATATTCTGCAAATAAAAACCGTATGTTTCCTTTTTTTCACTTAAACTTTGGTAGGAAACAAACTAAAGCAGACAAACATTTCTTGTTATGTTTGTTGCTTTCTTTAATCCAAAATGGATAAAAAAGTAAAACCCTGTAAACATTATTTTATTTTTTTATGCAATACCATGCTGTAAATACGGTTCATCAAGTAAGGATGTACCTATGATTGAATCTTTAATTCTGCACAGTTAGAGTTTATATATAAATGTGTCTTGACAATCAAGGACTTTCATGTGAGTCTTCCTTTATGATGTTTATTAATGTTATGCATTCCATTTGTTTTGAAGTGAGTACCAATGTGCTAATTTGTATTGTCTGAAAGTATGTAATGTTTTTACAGCTTGTTTTTAAGAATCTGTAAATATGTACAAACAAATCACAGTACTGCTTTATGTTAGAAGGCATATGATGTTGTACTGTATGTAAGCAATAATACATAGCAGTGCTAACTTTACAAGTAGCATCAGGAAAGTTCTAAAAACATTTCAGAGTTATTATCCTTATTTCATTTAATGATGATTATCTTTAATCAGTTTTTATAAGCAAATTCCATTGTTCCTCCTTTTGGAACGTAACACTGTTTACACAGCATAATTGAAGTTGCAGAGGAGACAGGCTAAATCTGGCTTCATCTGTACTCACTTTCACTAAGCATTGAATGGCCTTACCACTCTTCTGCAAGATGGAGGAAGACCGCAAAACTTAGTGCCCATCACACTGAAGGAAGGGATGTGTTGTTGTTGTTGTTGTTGTTGTTGTTTTTCCCTGCTTCTGTACTGCTACCTAACTTTGTGATTTGCTTTGGATTTTAATATTTGTTTCTGATATAGATTCAAGCCCGTAAGTTTTGAGGTGACTTCAGCTCCATTGTGAAATAGATAGTTCTCTTCATATTTCATAGCTACATTTCAATAATTCTAACTTTCTACTTTGATTTTTAGATACTTATTTTTCAAGCTTGATTTCTCAGCTAATCAGATGACTTTATTCAACTTCAATACAAAGAAAGACAAACTTATTGTAGTTTGAAGTGAGTCAATATAATACTGTACAGAACAGCTAACTATTTGAACACACACATCACTGCTTTAGAAATAAAACCGCCAATTTATAAATGTATATGACCTACATTTTATAGGAGAAATGTTTTTAAATGCTAGTCATTTATATAATGTGCTTTGAAGGATTTGCTAGTCCACTTCTGTCACTTTTTAGTACACTGGTATCTTTTATATGTAATGTATGCTTTTTATTATTGTAGCAAAGCATTTCAGTAGAAAGAATTTTGCAACAATATGGGGGAAATTTTTCATTGTTGGATTTGAATTATACTGGATTTTATCTGTGTAGTCTTACTTGTCTTTATTTTAATGCTGTCTGGAAGGGAACTTGGTATCCAAATAAAGCAGGTAACCTCATTTTACTTCAAGGGCATACTGTGTAGTGCTGAATTTAATCTGGAAATCTGATGATTTTGAAAAGAAAACAAGTTTATAAAAATTGTACAGAAGAAATTAAATGTGTGATGGAAATCCTGATGGTGGAGCATTTGAATTTTCTGATACATAGTGTTATTTTCCTGGGATTCCCTACACCTTCTTTGTATATCAGCTAATAAAAGAAAAACCTTGTCATTGAAACTGGTAGGATAATAGGCTATTCTGATTATACAGTATTATTTTTCCTATCCAATTTTCTGACCCTTTTCTCAATCACTGTAAAATTTTATTTTCTATTTCCTATTGATAATTAAACATGTACATAATATAGACGCTGTTGTGTAGAACTGAATGGATCTAGTTGCCAAGCTTGAATTGGTAACTAAGTGGAAATATTTGATGGATATTGAGAATTCGTGAAATGCCAGAGCAAATTTATGAGGGAAGGTGGGGGGCATGGTATGACTTGGAAAAGTCACAGCAGATTGTTTCTTCAGCCCCTAGGAAATCAGTGTGGAGGAATCAACTGCAAACTCAGATCAGATAAAAAGTGGCTCTTTCCTTATCCTCCCCCCAAAATATGAGCATTAAATTTCCAAATCTACTCAGGTGAAAATCGCTTTGCGATGAAACTTACCACATGGAAATTTTCACTGTTAAATAAGATATTTGTGATATTTTTAAATACAAACTTTTACATCAGCAGCCTGATGATTGAAATTTAGTAAGTCAGTATATTTTTTAATATATTTTGTCCTCCATATTTAATTGTTTTTAAACAATTGGGAGGATTTTATGTTTAAATACATTTTTATCATCATTGTTAAAAAAGTCTTGGTTGACCCCATATGATTGCCATGATTTGCTGAGTCTTTATAATACAGTGAAAGCTTGTTTCATGTGTAGTCATGGAACGTAGAAATGTTCTTTAAACTGACTTACTCATTAAGAGGTTTAATGAGTTTCACAGCTTTTGACACTGTTGTCATATAGTTAGTCTTGCCACTTAAGGAGTTTATAATAACATTTTATGTATTGTGATTCTAAAGGAAGTTGTTTTGCTTTATTTAAATTGAATTATTAGACTTACATTTCAAATTCTGCATTTTAAATGTGGACACTGGCTGTTTGAAAAATAAAATACAGAATACAGTTTTATGTCTAATTTTCTAGCTGATTTTTCACAGTTTTTTGAACCAAATAACTAGTGGTAAATATGCAAAAACCATGGTACATAGTTAATATTAAAAAAGGATGTCTGTGTGGAATTAACAGTTAACAGATTGGATAACAATTATCAGGGTCTTTACTGTAGCTTTTTGTGGAATGTTTTATTTATTAGTTGTCAAGTGCAAGAGTCAAATGTTACTGTCATTGAATATTTTAGACTAGAAATGTTTAATGTAGAGCAAACAGCATATGTTTTGTTTTTTTTCTTTACAGATAAGATTCTATTAATCACCATCAGTAGCATACATGGGATTTTTTTCCCCTTTGATTAGTGTAGATAATTTGTTTTCATTTATCTACTACTTTTGCCAGTACCTTATCTCATGACAGTGGGATGCATTGTAAGAAAGCTGTCAGCAGTCAGGAGTGCAGCCTGGGTCCATGGGACAAAGGTAAATTAATTGGCCCTTGCGGAGACGAATCCTATGACCCCGGCTTATTAGCATGGTGCTGTAACCAATTGTACATAATAATACCACTGATAGTCTACTAATGCATTTCTTAGATCCCAGTTCTTGAATGATTCAAATTGGTGGGGTGAGGGGTGGGAAGAATACTCTACATGACACTTCTCCCACCTGAAGATTATACGAAAAATAAAATAAAATTGAAGTCACTTGAATTAATGTGTTGTCATTGAGTCTTACTTGACAAGTTATCACACAAAAAGAATATGAACATTTTTCTAATTATATATTTGGATAGAGTTTTAATTTTTTTTCAGAGTTATATCTGTTCTTTCCCTCTTTGGTGAATCTTATAAAATATTAGAATAAGTTACATCTGTATGATGAATAAAGAATGGAGGTGAATTTTTTAAGTGAACTAAAATTTAAACTTTCTCATAAGTTTAGTTTTTCAAATGAAAAGGACATTTAGAATAAAACCTTTTACCCATACACTCATGCAGATGTGTAAAAGCTGGGATAAGAAATGTAATATTGTAAATAAGAATGACATTTTTCAAATAGAAAACTCAAATTTAAAAATGGTCTTGAATTGTAAAATAGAGAACATTTGAACCTTTGCATATTTCCCCATTTATGCAGGTAAAGTTTTAAGGTTGTGACCTTTATTTTCTCTAACTACTCGAGTTCTTAATAAGCTCCTAAAACTATGATACTCCTGTCAAGGTGGGAAAGGAAGCCAGAGAAGTGCATTACCCGTAATACCATGGAATCCCTACTTGTTGGGGCATAGAACTTTGACCCTGCATTTATTCAGCATTGATCACCTATTTAGTAGTAGGCATTGTACTAGATGCAAATAATAGATGGTTGAGGCTACAGGCGTTTGTGAACATATGGAAGGCATTGGTAGTGCTATCAGTTACAGGTTACAGTATTGTACTTGAAATTATTAAAGCAAACATTCATTGTGAAGATGTGTTGCGTGCTGTGCTGAATACATCTCATTTCTCAACAAATGTGTAGATACAGTTTTGTATTTCAGGATAGTTTACTAGGAAATACAATTTTAAAAAGGTGGTTCCAGAAGATGGAAAATAGAAGCAGGCCAATACAATGGAAATAGGGAATGTTGTCCAAAATTATCTCCTACTTAAAATATGAAGTTGGTGAATTAGATTCAAGCTTAATCTATGGAAATGAAATAGATTTGTTTCCAAAGAAACACCTATCACAGGAGTGGGAAATTAATGCTCAATAGGGATTCTCAAGCCTGAGGAAAAAAAAGAGAGGATCATTGTACTCCCATGGGGTGTTGGGGTTAGTGCTGAAGGATGCTTTCCTGAAAGTAGGGAAATTAACCACCAAAGCCTAGTTAGTCATACTAGCACAGTTGATATTTTTAAGTCCCTTAAGTCAATACTAATGTGCAGTACTCCCAGACAACATGTATGGTGCTCCATCTCCTGGAAGGTGGTTAGGACATTGTTTAAACCTCCAATAGGGTAGCTTTCCTTTGTTTATGGAGTTATAGCACCACTGCGTATGCAACTTGTGCTCTAGCATTTTTATCCTTCTAGAACACAAGATTAAATGGCAGGAAGAGGACACAGCATTGGAAATAAAATTTAGACCTCACAGAAGGTTACTGGGTGAGGACAGTTAGGTGAATCTTATTGAGCCCTCATGTTTTTGGGTTTTGGTTGGGTTGGTTTGGTTGGTTTGATTTGTTTGCCTTATAAGTTTTTCATTTTTTAAAAAATTTAGCTTTTGGACTCTGTGCTTGTGCCTTCAATACTTAAAACAACTATTTTCTGTTCCTCTATAAGGAAAGCACGTTGATCCTGTAGGACCCATTTAGCACACACCGAACCATCATAGGCCCTGCTGACATGTTTTTTGGTTTTAAACAATCTCATGAGAACTTTAGGTCTCACAGCACGAACCCCTCGAAGTCTCTCTGGGCACACACCACATACAGATTTTGGTGCTTCCCCAGATTTCTTTGTATAAAGGTAAACAATTCTATTACCAGGGGTTTGAGACAGCCTGGTTTTGTTAGAGGCTGTATTGTAGGAAAGCCTGACAGTATGTCAAACACTAAACCATTCTGAGTGCCTCTAGACACTGTCCCTGGAAGAGGACCCCTCGTGGTTTGAGAGCAGTTGTGCACTCAGCATAGGGTGAGAAGAATATGCAGAGTCTAGTGATATGTGTGCAAAAAACATTTAGGAAACCAACTCCCAGGCAGCAAGGCCAGTGCAGCGTGGGACAGCTTAACATGAGCTATCGTTAAAAATTATTGTGGGAGGGCTGGGGATTGTAATCTACAGCCTACAGGGGCAAATAAGGAGCAGTGAAGTGAGCAGGAGATCAAATTGAAGATCTGCCTTGAGCATCTCTGTAACCCTTTTCAAGCCTCTTGCCCTTTCTGAACCTCAATATTTTCCATCTGGAAAGGAGGATGATAAACTATCCAGGTTGCTGAAAGTTAACAACTTGTAAAGCAGTGAACATTTTCTGTATCACCAAGGCAAAAGAGCAGAGTTGGACAAGTGTTGGAAACCTTGTTTAATATAAAGCACAGCAAGTAATACATTTCTGACTTACGGAAAATATTAAACTGACCTTTTGTAATCCAAAACCCAAAATGCTCCAAAATGAGAAACTTTTTGAGTGCTAACATGTTGCCACAACTAGAAAATTCCATGTGATCTCATGTGAGGGTTCCTGACAATAGACAGATACACTAAAAATGTATAAAGTTAACTTCAGGCTATGTGTATGAGGTCTAAATGAAACGAATTTCATATTTAGACTTGAGTCCCATTCCCAACATACCTTATTGCATTTATGAATATTTTTAAGAATTTGAAATACTTGGAACCCCAAGCATTTCAGATAACAAATATTCAACCTGTATTATCATTCAAAAGACTGAAGATAGGACAAAGTCAATGTGTCTGGATTTAATTAACCAGCAGAAAATAAGTAGTGATGTGGAAGAAATAGGAATTCTGTAAAAGAAAGAATAATTTGCATTTGCTGACAAATGGAGTACAGAGTATTTATCAAGTACATGCCCTAAATTTCAGGGACACAGATTCAAACAGTTCAAAGAAAAAGGAAGAAGAAGAAAAAAAAAAAAAAAAGGCTGAGTGTTGGTGTATGATTATAATTCCAGCTACTCAGGAAGCTGAAGCAGGGGGATTGCAAGCTCTAGGCCAACCTGGGTAACTTAGACCCTGTCTCAAAAATATAAAGGCCAGTGAATATAGCTCAGTGGTAGAGCACTTGCCTAGCATATGTGAGGCCCTGGATTCAGTTCCCAGTTCTGTCCCCCACAAACAAATATTCCATTATCAAAAACCTGGAAGGTATGAAACATTCTGAAGAATCTTTATTTAACATTGAGGTATATCACAACCCCTTAGAAACAAGGCAGAAATATCCTATAAGAGTAATGCAATATATTGAAGTAATAGAAGTCCCCAGTTGCTCACTCCCAAGTTATTAGTCACTCATGAACAGGAATCTGCAGGACCGTAAGGCAAAAGTAAAATTATAGACAATGAAGTTAGAATATGGTAGCCAGCTTTACCTCCACAAGGAAGGCATAGCCTATCCTTGTAGAGGTGGTGGGTCTTCTCTTTTACTTTTTTTTTTTTTAATCTTACATTTATTTTCTATTTCTGTCCCTTCTTTGCCTGTTCCTGGTTTCATCTTCCTGAACAACTATATATGTGTGTTGCAGGTCTATACCAAACAAATGACTGACTGATGGAATGTGATGCCCTACCTCGTGTGCAAGTTAGGTTTACCTAAGGGCTTCTGTTTTTTTGTTTTGTTTTAGCATTGATGTTTTGGGGAAATTGGAAACTAATTGTTCATCAGGAGAAGATTGTGGGAACCCTGTATTAGTTTGTAAAACTTTTTAAACACATTTCCTTACACACAAGCATGTGTGAATAAGTGAATGAACAATGTTACAGGGCCTGGGAAGCACTATGAGTGCTGTTTGAAGGTATTAGAAATGATGGTGGATTTTCAGTGACAGGATGCTGCCAGGATCTGGTGGAGATGCTGGAATTCTGCCCTCAACCACAGGTACCACAGGCTTCTAACCAAAATTCCTAAAGGAGACACCCAAGAATCCAAAGTTAGTGGGAAATGAGTTCCCAAATCCTAGCATAGAAAGAAGCAGAGGATGTGACCAGGACTGAAGACTTCTAGAGCCACTTCTTGCCCTTGGCACCCTGTGGTTGACCAGAGCATCTCAATAGGTAAGACTAGACTAAAGAGTAGAATGGCCAGGACTCCAACAATGAACCAGTAGACTTCAGTCCTTTTCCCACCCCAGTTGCATAGGAACAAAGGAAGAAAGAAGGAAAATAAATGAACAAGTTCACATGTGTGGCCAATGAATAAAAAATGGCCTTGCTCACTGCTGGATTTGGTTCAATAAATATTTTATGATCTGATCAATCAGATTGTCAACTCATGGGAGGGCCAGCCTGACTGCTTTCAGCTCTTGGTACTTCAAGATATTCCCCTTCCCCACAAATGCATTGTTTTCTCTCTACCCTCTACTAAAACCTCATCCACCCACCCATCCTTTGATTTCAGCTCTAACGTCACTTCCTCAGAAAAGCATACCCTGGTTTTCCTGATTAGGTAATTTCAATCACTGGAGTCTCCAACCAGCCCACATAGTTTCCCTGGCATAGATATCTGTCTGAGATGCTGTGCTTATCAGTGCAAGAATTTGATTGGTACCTGTCTTCCCTGCCAATCCAGAACACTCTCGCTCCCCATTGTGCTTTCCATGTTGGCCACAGTGCTCGGGTGGATGTGGAGCTGACAGAGGCCCCAGGCAATACAAGTGTGCAAGAGGGCTTATAGATCCCATAGAAGAAGCAGTTTTAGAGACTGCATGGGTAACAGCAGGCAGCCCAGAAAACTGGTCATGTGATTTTCAGAATGGGAGGAAGTATAATGGGCTCTGAAAACAACAACTGATCTTGATTTCAATCTCCGGCAAAATTCTAGAATGTTCATATAACAACTCTGCCAGGCAGGCCTGGCAGGTCTTATCATTAACTCCATGTGACAAATAAGGAAACTGAGCTTTGAACACATTAAAGAACTTGGGCAAGGTCACACAGTGAAAGAGAGCCAGGACTCAAATTCAGACCTGACTACTCACACCTACACTTTTGAAGCACTGTCACAGTGGCTCCTGTACACAATATTTAAGTAAATAGTGAATGCTAATTATACTGCTGTCACAGTCCAGTAAGGCTGCCACTGTCCTCACAAAGCAAACTGCACTCTGCTTCTTAGGCTTTCACCCTGCATCAAATGTTTTCTCATGCTCCCACCAGGTCTTGGCCTGTGACAGGTACCAGGTGGCTTATACAGGGTGAATGGCTTTCTCTTGTCACAGGACAAATGCTAAGAGTCAATAAACAGCTTAGATCCTGAAGGAAAAACCTGCTCTACAGGAGCTAGGGACACCCATGGCAGGATAGTGGTGGCCCCTCCTCTACTCAGCCCTACCCAGAGGAGCCAGAGCAGCACTCTGCTCTCCCTAGAGTCCCAACTCTACTTTTCTGGAACTCAGGAGCCCTCAGCCTTGCAAGAGGCTTGTGCTGCAGGTTTGCATCACTCCAGCTGCCAGGAATTCACATCAGCCCTTCCGACAGACTTCCTTACCAGGTCTGGGATTCTTGAAGCACACTTCAAACTCCAGGAAGGAGGATAACCTTTTTCAGTTTTATTCCTTCCTAGGAGTAAAGAAGCTGCATTGTGTAGAGGAGAACTTGGTACTGGAACTAGACCAAGGTTCAAATACTGGCTCCACCTTCAGGGCCAGCTAAGCTTTCTGAGTGTGTGCAGATTGCTGTAATTTTTAAATAGGTAGATGTACCCCTTGGAGATACGGCACAATGACCAATAAATATTTATCATGTGGTAAACTACCCGTGCACTCTCAGGGACAGATTTTACACTCCTTCTTGCCATTAAAAATTGTAACTAGAGTAAGACCCCATAGCTTAGCAGGTGCTTTCCATCTCTCAGGTATTTTAGAAAGGGGAAAAAGCTACTGGGCTAGAAATCCCAATCTTGGCTTCATATTAGAAGTGTTGGAGGGCTTTAAAGAAAATGCTAATGCCTAAGCCTCACCCCAGACGAATTAAAACAGAAATTGGAATCTCTGAGGGTGGGTTTCTAAAACCACCTATAGGTGATTCTGAAGTATATCCAGGTATTGTAAAGTGCACACCTGATCCCCATATTGTGGCACTAGGACTCTGGTTCTGAGGTTTAGGCTGCAAAGACATATTTTTGTGTACATACATACCTACATCATGATTTAACGTTCCAACCTGCTTTCATATTTCTATACTGCTTGACTGGTACCTCCCCAGAGATCACTTTCTAAAAAATGAAGTCAACTTTAAGACATGATTTCTTCACCATTCTTCATTCTTCTAAGAAGGCAATTCTCAGTACCAACCATCAGAAGGAAGAAGAAGGAGGATCTGTCTGCAGTTGAGCCGGGTAAGACCCATACAACAGCCTCACTGTTGTGTCCTTCAACTTGAGCTTGGGTTGTTACTGAATAGGAAAAAAAAAAGTAAGTTTAATAACAATTATTATTTTATTTTATGTAACTGGGCTGCAATACCAGTGAATTCAAGCAGTGAAACGAATAAGAATATTTTAAAAGAAGACAAAACATTTTTACCTTGGTCAGATGTATTCTACATTCTCTATTGCTGCATAACAAATTACCCAAAAACTTAGTGGCTTAAAGCAACCATAATAATTTGTTCTCCCATAGCTTGTGTGGGTCAGGAATTCAGGCAGAGTTCAGCAAGTATAGCTTGTCCTTGATCTACAATGTCTAGGACCTCAGCTGGGCGCTGGATTCATCTGAAGAATATTTCTCTCATAAATCTGATGGGTTATACTGGCTATTAATTGAAATTTATGTGGCCTGAGCTTCCTTACAACATGGTGGCAAATCGAAGAGTAAGTGCTCAATAGTGAAGAAGCCTATTGCCATTGAGACAGCTTATGAATTCCCATTTCTACTATCAGTTGAGGTACTTTAAAAGGTCCACTCAGGCTCAATAAGCATGAACATGGACCTGTCTCCTTTGGAAGGAATCTTAACCTCATATTGAATGGTTTCCTCTCCTACTTTACTCTCTTAATCCCATTCCCTGGATATAAAAACTGCTAGCATATTCAATGCAAACTATATACATATATAAGTACATAAATGATGCACCATATACATGATTCTGTAACTTGCTATTTTTATTCAATGTTAAATCATGATTTTTTTTAGTGGTGCTGGGGATTGAACCCAGGGCCTTGTGTGGTGTGTGAGGCAAACACTCTACCAACTGAGCTATGTCCCCAGCCCTATCATGAACAATTTTATGTTAGTACAAATAAAATTACTTAATTCTCTAATGCTGGCTGTCCTTGTATGATTATACCATATGTACTTATTCAGTCTTCTATTGATGGATTTTTAATTGTTCTTATTTTTTTCAACTCTTAAAAATTAATGATGTAATGAACATCCTTCTATTAGTTCATGTAGGGTAGTGTCTTTTTTAATGTTTATTTTTTAGTTGTAGTTGGACCCAATACCTTTATTTTATTTATTTTTATGTGGTGCTAAGGATCGAACCCAGGGCCTCGCACCTGCTAGGTAAGTACTCTACCGCTGAGCCACAACCCCAGCCCTAGGGTAGTATCTTAAAAATGGAAATGTTCTCTTGTAAGGACATGCAAGATACTGTTTTTCAACACAAGAATATTTCTTTTAAGTTAGTGTCATTATTATAAGGGAAATCGACATTAAGCAGGATATGCTTCTTGTTTTGCAAATGAGTAGGTTTTATTGTTTTGTTTTGTTTGCAGTGCTAGGGATTGAAACAGGGTTGCTCTACTGTTCAGCTTTTTATTTTTTTATTTTGAGACAAGGTCTCCCTAGGTTACCTAGGCTTATCTTGAACTTGTCATCCTCCTGCCTCAGCCTCCTAAGTTTCAGAGTTTACAAGTGGGTGTAGGTGGCGCCTGGCAGGAGTAGATTTCTCTACTTAGCTTTAACACCAGGGGAAAGGAACAAACACATTTGTTCTGATGTTAAGAAGTTGCTTGTAAGCTTTGAAGGGAACTTGTTTATTTAGAAAATGAAAAGTGGTAGGAAGTAGGTGATTATGAAGAGGGGTGGTTTTCCTTTTCAATTTTTTTTTTTCACCAGGGCTTATGGGGATATAGCTTTACCACTGAGCTACATCCCTAGCCCTTTTTCTACTCTTTTAATACAAGCTAATATAAAATTGAATGTGGATTCTTAAAATTTCCTCTGATGCTTGGAGGCTTTTCAGAAGGTGACAGCAAACAAAAACAAAAAACAAAACAAACAAAAAAATGTCATGTATAAGCCAAAAGTAAGAAAGGCGAGTCTACTGGCCATACAGATAAATATATGGATATATAGTAGATTCCCCAAGTATGTTATCCTGTTTGCCCATCCATTCTTTGATCACAGATGAGTATTCTAATTTATTCTGTTTTTTTTTTCCTCTTGGGTTATTAAAAACTTCTTTACTGGAAATGAACCTTGAGGATATTATGCAATGCAGTAAGCCAGATACAGAAGGTCAAATGCAGCATGATTCCACTTATGTGAAATATCTAAAATAGACAAATAAAAAGAGGCAGAAAATCAGAGGCCACCTTTGGTGGGAGTTAGAGAAAATGGTATGTTATTGCTTAATGAGTATGGAGTTTCTATTTGAGATGAGGAAAGTTTCTGGAAATAGATGATAGTTGCACAAAATTGTGAATGTGATTGTCACTGAATTGCATCCTTTAAAATGGAAGAAAATGAAAAAAAAAATGGAAGAAAATGGCAACTTTTATGTAACCTCCACACATACAACCTCTTTGCTGGAGCAGAAAAGAGAGGTTGAGGCTCTGTCAGTGTTCCCGTGGCTTTGCCTTCCCTTTTGTTTTTAAAAGAACAACCTCTATTTTTAGGGATTTCACACAAAGGCCTATGTGGGTGTGGGAAGTGCTCCCAGCTGCCCTCCTGTTTCTCAGAAGCCTACAAGGAAGCCTAGCAAGTTATTCAAGGTTTAGGAAATATACCAGATTGGAAATGGAGATAATTTAATCTCTCTGTATGCTAATTTGTTTTCTTCTGCAATCTGAGGCCAAGGAAACCTTATTTCACCCCTAGTTAAGGTGTTTCTGGGTCTTGCGGTAGGTGGTAAGGGGAATTTCCCCACACCTCTGCATGCCCCCAGGCAATTTCCTAGCAAAGAAATTCCACTCCCTGCAAGGTTGGGACCCCTGGTGCGCAGGGTCTCAGTCTCCTGTCCTGATGCTTCTGCCTCTAGAGCGTGGGCTTCCCCTGCTGCGGTCTCCCGCACACGCTTGTGGTGGTCCCCAGCACTCCCTGAGACTCCGGAGTCTCAGTCCCCTAGTCCCAGGGAGGTGCATCAGCTGGGTGCACTGCACTAGTGGCTGCTCAGGTGCAGTCTGTAGCCTGGCGCACCTTCCGCACCCCACCCCGCGGCCGCCAGGTAAAGGTTCCTGTCTCCTCCTCCCAGGTCCGCGAAAGCCCTGCCCCCGGCCAGGGGGAGCTGTGCCGCTGACTCTAGGGGGAGGAGAGGGAAGTCTCTGTAGCTCCCTCCCTCCACCTAGACCGAGAGTCAGGGGTGCTGGGTGGTTGAGTGCCCGAAACTGGGAGGGAACCACTTCACCAGCCCGACAGCTGGGACCCGAGTGGCCAAAACCCCGTCAGCCACGTGGCGACGGGGCGGGGCTGGGGCGGGCACAGCGCCGGGAGCTCGCGACCCGGGAACAGGTGAGAGCGGTGGGACCAGTGGGGGGAGTGAGAAGTGGTCTCGAGGACAGCGCCGCTCCCCAGGAGGAGCTCTGATCCTCAGCAAGAGTCCAGGCGTGGGGTCCCCTAGGTCCCCCGCCCAGGGAGACGCTCTCCTCCCACTGCCAGCCCGGTCCCTCAGTCGCAAGCTGGGTGCCCAGTCCTGCCTCAGCGATCCTGAGAGCCTGGGGCCAGGGTCGCACCCCAGGGCGGTCTGAGACGCGGGTCAGGGCTGTGCTCAGGGAACCAGCTGGGGTGGGGAAGGGTGGACGTTAGATGGTGTCATTGCCCCTAGGCTGCTGGACGTGAGAGCACCCAGGCAGCAGGGTGTATGTGGCATGGAGCTGACCGAGCACCCTACCCATCTTCCTGCTTTTGGCAGACCTCAGCCCACCAAGTCCCCTCAGTCTCCCCAGAGTTTTGCTGGGCGAACACTGCCCCCAGCTCTTTGCATCTGAATATCCCTCTGTGCCCATTCCCTCCCTCAGTATCCATGGCGTCTATCATTGGTCATACTCTCCCATAGTATAGAGAGCTCCTTCTCTCACCCTCTCTTTTCCTCCATCCTCCAAAATACCATGAGGGGATAAGGTCTCTACCCCAAGGAAAGCCAGGCCTGGTGCCAAGGGAAGACTCTTCTGGTGGATGAGTACTATGCTCTTACAAGGATGCTCAGAAATCTTTTCCTGGCGGTTGGCTTCATTCCAGTACCCCATTCTTGTCCTGCTTCAGTCTCCCAAGACAATCTCCTAATCTTCCCTCCCCCACGCTGATCTTGGTCCAGTCCACAAGCACTTACCACATGCTCCAGTTCAAGGGATCTCATGGTACCCTTGTCCTGGACAAAGGGCTCCCAAGGCACATACATACCCAGGAGGATGGGGGAGGAGTGTAAACTGGGTCCTTAAGGGCTGGGCAGCCAGTTCTGACCCCCACGTATTGAAGGAGCTCAGAAAAGAAAGCAAGCTGGGGCACTGTGGCTTTAGAATAACAGCGTTAGAGCATAGGTAGGCTCTGGAGCATGGGGAGGATCTATGTGGGTAGCAAAGAGGCCATTAGAAGGAATCTCCAGAGCTATAATAAGTCTTTTCTATACTCAGGGCCTTGCCCCATGGAGGACAGATG